>NC_037668.1:199573822-199873822 GCF_003255815.1 Theropithecus gelada | reverse complement strand
TATTGCTGAACAAATACTTATTATTCTCTGAACAATGAGGTAATCCGAGTTGGACCTTTTCTTCCCTAAAAGGAATAAGGAGTCTTTGCAGGTCCCATTTCTGCATCCTGGATGGTATCTTCACCTTAGCTGCTGAAGGATCCTTTTTTCTCTAAACTAGAAGAAGGCAGGAGGCAGAGTGCCTGTCTAGAAAAGTGACAAATCAGACATGACATACATATAGACCCATTACTTCTGTCATATTTCTCCTCTTAACTTTTCTCAGCAATTAAGGTTTCCATGAGCCTCCCACTCCTTTTCAAATCCTGCTCGTGAGGCAGTTGTAATTAAATCTCCTTGATTTCCCAGTGCTGCTTCTTCATAAAATAACTTTATCTTAGAAAAGTTTCCCTTCTAAATTTCCCCAAACACTCTTTCCTAACTAGGGCTGTGATGGGAAAAAATCTTTTCCTTCTTTTCTTCTAAGTCTAAATTCAAGTCAAGCACTACCTCTTCCAGGAAGCCTTCCCTGATGGCCTAACCCAGCCTCATTTCCAGGCTCTTTCACTGGACTCCCATAGTTTCTTATACATGCCTCCACCATAATGTTTACCACACTGTCTTGTAATCATCAGTGTCCTATTGTGTCCCACACTCAGCTCGTGCAAAGAGGACCGGCCATGCCTCAATGGACTTTGCATCCATGGAGCCAGTTTTGCCAGTAGAATACGAGAGGAGAAGCACTGACCAGTTACTTATCCACCCTCATGGCAACTATTTTGTTTCCCTTGAGGGAGCTGTCAATGTGCTAAGCTTAATTAAGACACAGCTTTTGTTCCTAGCTTGTTAGCATCACAAAGAGAATAAGATGTCATGATTTACCTGGTGATGAGTTTCATGGAATCTTCTGAAATCATCAAATAACCTATCAAGTAATCTTTGAGCGCCTGACATGGGGCCAGATTTGTCGTGAGGCCCCAGCGTATCCTTGTCCTGAACAGGAAATGTGCACAGTGGGAAGGGAGCAGTAAGAAGAATATAAAACTAGGTTTCAGAGCATAAGAAAT
The DNA here is from genome assembly GCF_003255815.1 of Theropithecus gelada. NCBI lineage: Eukaryota > Metazoa > Chordata > Mammalia > Primates > Cercopithecidae > Theropithecus > Theropithecus gelada. Next base: position 199,872,776 of record NC_037668.1, on the reverse strand, counting down.
ACATTATCTCGTTAGAGATTTAAACATATGTGTGTAAAACACTAACTTTACATCACAGTATATGAGTTATTTAGGTCACATAGACAATCATAGCTAAAGAATTCAGGCCGGGCGCGGTGGCTCACGCCTGTAATCCCAGCACTTTGGGAGGCCAAGGCAGGTGGATTACGAGGTCAGAAGATCGAGACTATCCTTGCTAACACGGTGAAACCCTATCTCTATTAAAAATACAAAAATTAGCCGGGCGTGGTGGCGGGCACCTGTAGTCCCAGCTACTCGGCAGAGCCTGAGGCAGGAGAATGGCGTGAACCTGGGAGGCGGAGCTTGCAGTGAGCCGAGATCGCGCCACTGCACTCCAGCCTGGACCACAGAGCGAAACTCCATCTCAAATAAATAAGTAAATAAATAAACAGTATTCAGAGAGGGAGAAATTACTGGAAAAGGAGGAATGATTTTCAAGGCAGCTTTGCAAAAGCAGCGAGTGTTGGACCTTGAAGGAGGGTAAGGTCCCAGCAGAGGGAAGAGAAGCAGGCGCCGCACTTGCCAGGAACAGCATAAACAAAGGCGCAGAGCAGGATCTGCACAGTCCGTCTAGATGTAAAGAATAACGAGTAGACTCGCCCGGCTAGGATGAAGGCCCTGTGATGAGAATAATGGGAAATTAGGTTCCAAAGCCAGGCCAAATTATCTTCATTTTTTTCCCCAATAAAAAGAACTGCCTGAGTCACCAACTTCTAAAAGGCCCCATCATATCCTTGTCCTGAACAGGAAATGTGCACTTAAGCAGGGAATGTGCAGTATTACCACAACTCAGCCACCACCAATTACTCCTTAAGAGTGCCATGTTAACTCCTCGCTAGCCAAGGCAGTTTCTCACACAGACGAAGTCGTCTGTGCTTTATTTATTTCCACCAACCAGTTTAAAGTGTACACTCACTACATGCTAATCCATGTACTAAACTCCCTAAATCACTCAAAAATGAAGAAGATAGAATTCTTAACCTCAAGGAATATCCTTTCTTATTTTTCTTCTGTCACAGTTCTCTGCTCTTCTATTTCTTAGAGACAGTATCCATTTAGGAGTCCCATCAAACCTTCTGTAGCCCTTCCTTGCTGAACACATCTTAATCATGCTGGTAGATTCAAAAAGAGAAGAAAGACAAGCCAGTAAATAATTTGGCTTCTAAGGGGAAGTGCTTAAATTCTCAGCGCCTTCTTTATAATGTTAGATCTTCAGCCATTCTCCCCTCGGTGGTTAAGAACTGCCTCTAACTGCCGGAAAACATCTTCTGCATCTCTGTCTGATGAGAAGCAAGACTTCTCTCTTCTTGTCTAAACGATGAATTGAAGTCATGGCCAGGCCAAGAGAGTACAGTCCAACTCACCCTTCTGGACCCAGGCGTGACTTGGTCCGGCCTCTGAGCAGGTCCCCAAGACAGCACAGGATGCCTGGAAAATCCTCCCTCTCACTGTGCCAAGCCATGTGTCTCCTTTCATTTAAAAACTTCCTGAAATCCCACCCTCTGGGTGCTCCCCAATGACTTCAGAGAAGAATAATGAAGTCCTTCCCTTCCTCAGATCCTGTCTCCCCATGAAAGGCTTTTGGCCACTTTCTCTGATCACACCCCCAACCCCAATCAGGCTTTGCATTCTTCTTTGCTCCACACTCCTAAATATATGTGTCCTTGAAGTGTACTCACTATAAATAGCCTACATTTTAACTCATCTGTGATACTGTAAACCCTTTCTGGCAGTCCAAGAAGTCTTGAGCTTGTTAGGATCTAGGGAACTAGCCTTGTTTGGGGTTGTTGTTGTCAATGAACTGAGACAGGACTACATCAAACAAGCATTTGTTCGCACAGTATTTCCTCACTTAGCCATATGAATGATAGCAACTGTAAAAACCAATATTTCTATAGCATTTATAAAATGCTTTCAGATCCACAATTTTATTTTATTTTTCTTCAACATAACCCTGTGAAGTACCATTTGCATAATCCTCTCTTAATAAGGAAATAGAAGTTAAAGGAGATTTAAAAACTTGCCTTTGGTCAAGCAATAAATGCGGCCAGGAAAACTATTTGGGAATAATTCCATGTAGATGCTGCTCCTGACACCATAAATAAATCTCAGATGGATTAAATGGTTAAACATAAAAAAAAAAAAACTATTAAGAAGAAAGATAGCTAAAGATTTGCCTGATCACTAGATGAAGAAAGGTATTCTACACATAAAAGCAATGGAGGCCGGGTGCAATGTCTTACACTGGTAATCCCAGCACTACTATGGGAGGCCAAGGAAGGAGCATCACTTGAGCCTAGGAGTTTGAGACCAGCCTGGACAACATAGCAAGACCCTGTCTCTACAAGAAAAAAAAATTAGCCAGGTGTGGTGGCACATGCCTATAGTCCCAGCTATTTGAGAGGCTGAGACAGGAGGATCACTTGAGCCCAGGAGACTGAGGCTGAAGTGAGCCATGATCACATCACCACACTCCAGCCTTAGTGACAGAACTAGACCCTGTCCCTCCCCACACACACACACACACAAAGCTATGGAAAAAATCCCAAAAGAAAAACATTCTGCTCTTGGCTGCCACCATGTAAAATGTGTTTTTGCTCCTCATTCACCATCTGCATAATCGTGAGGCCTCCCCAGCCATGTGGAACTATTAGTCAATTAAACTTCTTTCCTTTATAAATTAAAAAAGAAAAGAAAAGATCAGGTCACGCACGGTGGCTCCCCAGCCACCACTTTGGTACTCCCAGCACTTTGGGAAGCCGAGGCAGACGTATCATGAGGTCAGGAGATCAAGACCATCCTGGCTAACACTGTGAAACCCCGTCTCTACTAAAAATACAAAAAATTAGCCGGGCGTGGTGGCAGGCACCTGTAATCCCAGCTACTCGGAAGGCTGAGGCAGGAGAATGGCATGAACCCAGGAGGTGGAGCTTGCAGTGAGCCGAGATTGTGCCACTGCACTCCAGCCTGGGCGACAGAGCGAGACTCTGTCTCACAAAAAAAAAGAAAGAAAGAAAGAAAAGATCAGTCTACATAAAAAATATAAAACACGTGTCACAAAACCAAACAGAAAGCCAAAACAGTCTGAGGGAGAATTGCCTGAGAAAGGAGTGCCTTCTCAACTATAGATTTCAGGCAAATATATTTTTTTAAATCCCTCTAAATTAAAAGATATTTTAAAAAGGGCAGACAACTTGTAGAAAAGTAAACACAATTAGCTAGTAAACTTATTTTTAAGGTTCAACTTTAGTAAAAATCAAAGATGTATAAAATAACACAATAAAACACTGTTTTTGCCTGTCAATGTAATTGTAATGGCAATACACAATGCAGGTGATGGTGCAGTGAAGTGTACACAAGCATTACACTGATGAAAGGATATACAGATATAATCCTCCTAGAGCAATTAATAACTACTTACCAAGACCCTAAAAATATTCAGACATGTTGATCTAGTAATTCCACTCTGGAAACCTATTTCATGGAAACAATCATGGATATTCTGGAAAATTTATGTATGTTAATATTCATCAGCAATATTTAAATCATAATTAATTTGCAAAATCAACATTCTATTATACGTAAGTAATGAAAATACTATGCAATGTTAGTAAAAAATAATGTATATAAAGAATTATAATGAAAGAACAAATATATTTACCATATATAAAAGAATATGCTATATAATCTACTGTAATATCTTATATGATACATAATACATATAACATATTAAATGATATAATATTTATCATATTAAACACAGTGTGTATATATAATTATTAAATACAATGTGTGTATGTGTATATATACATATATATTAAATACACATATATTACACATAATATATACACATATATTACACATAATAGATACATATATTAAATACATTATATAATATACATATATTAAATACGATGTGTGTATATATATTCTAAATATATTTATTTAAATATATATTTATTTAAATATATATTTTGAATATATATACACACACATTGTATTTAATAATTATATATACACACACATTGTGTTTGTATTATACATATATGTATATATGCACACATTGTATTTGTATTATACATACATGCAAAATGTGTATGTATATACATACACATTGTATTTGATAATATTATATATTATCATATATTAAATATCACACAGTATTTGCAATACTGTGTATATATATATACACATTGTATTTAATAATTACATATGCACACGTATTTAATAATATGATAAATATTGTATCATTTGATATATGGTATATACACACACATATATACACACACATATATACACACACACACACATTGTATTTAATAATATGATCTTGATTATATAACTGTATGTATGAACAGGCAGGTTCTCCAGGATGTAGACAATAACGAGTTAGGAAAGCAAAATATTTTATTAGGAAGTAATACCTGTGAAAGACAAAGAGAAACAGCAGAATTGCATGGAAGGCCCCTCAAACTGTAGTGTAGATGTGGAAAATCAGTGCCAGCCCAACAAGTAGCAACAAAGCAAAGATTGCCCTTTAGAAGAGCCCTATACTAGGAGAAGTAGCCAGGCTTTGTGGCACAAGCTGACCCAGTCGCGTGCTGGGACCACCACTAAAACAGTGGGACCTTGGCTCGAATGCTGAGGCCAGTCTTGAAGGAGCTAACAGCTGGAGTCAAGGTGTCTCTGGAAGGGGGAGCTGAGTGGTCCACAACTGTATCTACATACAATAAAGGCTGGGAATGCACCAAATGTAAATAGTGATAATGGAATTGTGCATTATCCTTATTTTCCTCTTTATACTTTTCTATATTTTTCATGTTTTTGCAGAAAGCATAATAATCAGAAAAAAAAGTATTATATTCACAAAAATAAGATTTTTTAATTTTAAAATGAGGACTATCTAGGGATTTCTGTGTTCCTTAGTCTCTCTTACTTCCATCTTCACACATCCTTTGAGAGTGGTAGTCCTAATGTATTCATATTAATAGTTTGCTTAGAGACATTTGTGTTAGGACATTATTTCTAGAAAAAGACAAAGCTTTAAATTACACACACACACACACACACACACAGAGTACTGCTTTTGGTTTGCTTTCTGCAGTCTTGTTTTTCTTCAAGTTTTATAAGGAAGTTTCCAGTTTCTCTCTCATTGTTGGACTGCATTGGAGAGAAAGAGAAAGAGTATGGGTGGACAAAGATTGGAGTCTGCACTTACTGCCAGCTACATGTAGGGCAAGAGTAGGAGTTTTACAAAAAAACAAGGTCCAGAGTCAAGTATGTAGCCACACATCTAGTAAAAGGTGGAGACAGGACTCACTCCAGTCAGTTTGGTCTCAAATCTTTTCTCATTCATCTACCCCTAGTGCCTTCAATCAAGAAATATCCATATCCTGCAGCTCAGCAAATTTGGCAAAGCTGATCATCAGAAACACCACTGCATGCAATGTGGAGTTCTGCCAAGAGCGGGCAGAAAGTCAAGAGACTTGTGTTCTAACCCTGGCTGTGTTCAAGGTGTCAGATGACTTTGGACAATTTGTTTTCTTGCCCGTGGAAGCAGTAGCTGGGACTAGAGGTTTCAAAAGGGCTTTCCTGCCCTTAACCTCTGACTCTGTCAATATTCATTTATTTGGGCATTACATATGCAATTAATACATTCATTTAGATATGCATATAATGCTCTCAGCAAGCCAGTGCTATTGCCATGCCACATCTAAATAATGCATGAACTCATTCTGCTTCTATAGAAAACTGAGATCTTTAAATAGTTCCCTGCTATTGCCTCACCCAGAACTACTGATAAAGACAACTGCATTCACTGCAGCATTATTTACCAGCCAAAGACTGGCAACAATTCAAACACCAGTGGATAGAGGACTAATTAAATAAACTATGGCACGTCGTTGCAATGGAATACTATGCAGACATATGAAAGATTTAGGGGACTTAGCCAATACTATCTAGGCTGGGCTTCTGGGACACACATTCTCATATTTCCCTCCTTCCTGATTGACTGTCCCGTCTCAGTCACCTGTGTCGGACCTTCTTCCTCTTCCCAACTTCTAAATGTGAAAAGGACCCAGGAATCAGTCCCTGGCCTTCTTCTGTCTATATTCTCTCTCTACATTCAATCCCAAGTTTTAAAATAGTGTCTGATGATACCCAAACTTCTATCTCCAACTCTAGCCTAAGCCATGCCCTCTAAACTAAACATCTCATTGCTTTCTGAATATTGTATTCATTAATATTTGAGTGCCTATTAAGGGCCAGGCACTGACTGTTCTAGGCACTGAAATTACAGCAGTGGAAAAACAAGACAAAATCTCAGCCCTCCTTAACATTCCAGCAGCAATACCAGAAAATAAACAAGGGAATGGTAATTATATTCTGTAATGCCAGGTAGTGGTAAGTGCTGAGTGGAAAAATAAAAACAGTAAGAGGAGAGAAGTGATGGGAGCTCTTTGAGATGGGATGACCAGGGAGGGCCAACCTGGGGAGGTGACATACAGGAGTGACTCATGCCAAGGACAGGGTGGACGAGCCTTCCAGGTGAAGAGAACAACACGGACAAAGGTCCCAGGATGGGGACATGTTGGCACATTAGAGAAAAAGGAAGGAGGCCAGTGTGGCTAAGAAGAGTGAGACACAGGAGTCGGGGGAGAGGGCATCACAGCAGCTGACAGGGGATGACCCCATGAGGCGCTGTGACCATGGCAAGGAGTTTAATTAATGAATATGTGCGCCGATATAGAACAATCTCTAAGATATATTGTTCCATGAAACAGCAAAGTGCAGCTGCTGCTTAGACTCCTTCTGGAAGGACACACAAGAAATTGGAAAAGGTGGTTGCCTCTGGGAATGGACACCAACGGGGAGACAGTAACAGAGAAACCTATTTTTCAGTGATAATTTTTTGTACTGTTTCAATTATCCCCAGGGACATGAATTATTTTTTCAATTTATGAAAATCTCCTTCTGTCTGGTCACCACTGGTGGTGTTCTAACTGGCCCAGTGGACTAAGCCACATTTGCCTTATCAACAGAACTCCTCAGCCTCATCTATTGCCTTCCAGGGTCCTTAAGCTTTTCAAGTTCACTTCGTTGTCCGAATGGAGATCACCGCCTCCTGTAGGTTTCTTCTTGTTTCATTTTGTTTTGCAGGAGGGAGGTTCCTCACCTCCAAGATCAAAGACCAGAGTCTGTCCTTCTCCTGACCTCTTGGCTCTTCTGTGGAAGGATACTTCTCCACTCCCCTCCCAAGGAAGCTAAGAGCTTTGCTGTCCCCAGGTTACAGTGTCCCCTCCTCTCCCAGTGGCTCCTGGTTGTTCTAGACCTTAGGCAGCCAATTCCAGGGTGCACCAGTCGCATTAGTTTGGACAATACAATTTTTAAAGGACAGCCAGAATGTGCAAGAGGTGAAGGAGCTGTTTCCCATGCCACTGTTTGTCCCTGACCTGGCCCCTGCAAAACTTGAGACCCAAAGCCATAGCTGTCTTGATTCACAGATGAGAAAACAAGCTTACGGAGTGCAATACTTGTCCAAAGTTGCACAGTGAGTTTACGAAAGAATTAGGACTTTGGGAGGCCGAGACGGGCGGATCACAAGGTCAGGAGATCGAGACCATCCTGGCTAACACGGTGAAACCCCGTCTCTACTAAAAAATACAAAAAACTAGCTGGGCAAGGTGGCGGGCGCCTATAGTCCCATCTACTCGGGAGGCTGAGGCAGGAGAATGGCGTAAACCTGGGAGGTGGAGCTTGCAGTGAGCCGAGATCCGGCTACTGCACTCCAGCCTGGGCGACACAGTGAGACTCCGTCTCAAAAAAAAAAAAAAAAAAAAAAAGAATTAGGACTAAAATTCAGGTCCCCAGATCTCCAGTTCCAGGCTCTTTCCAGCTAGATCGCCCACCCCAATCCTAAGTCCAACCCAATTAGCCTTTCCCACAACTCCATGCTTGACTTTTGGAAGGAGCTGAAGCAAGAAGAGGGAGGAGGAGGAAAGAATGAGTTCCTAGCCAAGGCAGTTTCCAGAGCCTCTGAAGGGGCACTGGTCTCTCATGGATTTGGCAAGTGCTAGAGGCCAGCTCATGAACACTCCTGGTTTCTTTTAGGGGCACCCTAGTAATCTCCTCGGACCTCCTTTGCAGACCTCAACACACACATGATTTCCCTCTCATGCTCCAAAAAAAAAAAAGAATCAGAGTCAGGTGTACTTTAAGTTGCCTGCAGAAACCTCATACAAAAAGAAAAAAAAAAAAGGACAGGGGGTTGGTAATTTCTTTTTTTTTCTTCCTTTCTTTCTTTTTTTTTTTTTTTTTTTTTTTTTGGTATTGAAACAGGGGTCTCCCTAGGTTGCCCTGGCTGGTCTCAAACCCCTGAGCTCAAGGGTTCCAACCGCCTCAGCCTCCCAAAGTGCTGGGATTACAGGCCACTGCACCCAGCTGGGGGTTGGTAATTGTAAAAGCAAAGATCAAATGATCAAAAAAGCAATGTTTCTCTTTGGTAATGCATGATCATAAAGAGGAATGTTTAAAAAAACACCAAGGACATGAGATCCCATTTTTAATGAATTTATTCATCCAAGGTTACATACTCACACACACTCACCTGTCCTAGTCAGAATGCACGACAAGATCTGAGAATAACAGGTCTGATAGTAGAGAATCAAGAGGAAGCTTTAGGAGTAGCCTTCCTATAACACTCCCAAGAAAGTTCATTGTTTAGAGTTTTTATCCAGTGCAGGGGATGACAGTGTTATACAATCCAGCATTGTGTGCAGAGACATTACCTGCATCACGTGTGCTTTGTGTGGCAATGCTGCAGGTCTGTGTCCACACAGCTGTGTTCCAACCTCATTCACATGGAGGGTCCTGAACATACATAGACTTTGACTGCTTCATGCAGAAACCTCACCAGTTGCTCTTGCTGTGCTTAGAACCACAGATATCTGAGCAGCTTCTGAGGATGACCTTAGCCAGGCAGCTCCTTTGGAATTATGGGACTGGCTCTAACCTCTGACAGTACTCAGTTACTAATAGCAAACCATATTCTAACTTACCAGCAAATTAGTAATTCTTACTGCAATTGCTATTCCTTTAGGGGAATGTATATTATTATATTATTTTGGATTGCTATTTTATTAATAATTCATAACCATAAAATAAAATGAAAATAATAGCTACTATATTTTATTGAACACTTTTCTGTATGCTAGGTGCCCTTTTAATCAAATGGCCTGAATATCTCATTTAATGTTCAAAGCAATCTTAGTAATAAATTATGATAATCCCCAGGTAACAAAACTGAAGAGATGTTTGATAAGTTGCCACTTGTACAGCTGATAAGTCAGGTCCACCTGACTCTAACATTCATGTTTTAACCACCAAGTTACATGATCTCCCGTTCCTGAGTATTTATAGCATTTCTAATATGCTGCAGGCATCATAAAGAAAGTGATTCTGTTGTAGACTCTAACCCGGAGCTTTCTGCTAGTTAACCGAAGGGGCAGAAATAAACACTAGATTTATCCTCATACTACTGCTGCCATGTATGTCAAGAAAATCCTCCTTCAATAGGAAACTGTGGAACTTTTATATGCACAGCTACAGTTGAGATCTGGGTTAGGTAATTCATTCCCCTAAAAAAATCTTTATTACACCCTAATGCACACTATTAACTGGCAATATGTCATTAACGTAATTTCTTTCAGTAAGATTGAATTAGGACCTACTATGAGCTATTCATTACATGAAAATGCAAATAAATAAAACAAGATGAGGTCCCCGGACCCCAAGGAACTCACAGTCTAGTGGCAGAAATTTGTATTTGTGATTAGAATTGCCATGAAAGTACAAAGTCCAAGAAAGCTTAGAGTAATTCTGTCTAGAGGAATCCAAGGGGGCTTGGCATTTGAACTAGATAGGAATTTAAACTGGGTCTTGAAGGATGAGCAGGAACTTCAAGGCCAACAGAGTGCATGAAAGAGAACTTCAAAGGGAAAATACCATAGAGAGGCTTGGGATACCACTGTCAGTGCCAACAGAACCAACAAGCACCTGTGTTACCACCTAGGTGGTAACAAATGAGATTAAGAAGGACAGCTGGGTCCAGATCATAACAGGCCTAGTAACTCACGTGTTAAGAAGATGGAACACCATCTGCACACAGGAAAACAGTGAGCCATTAAAAGTTTCTGAGCACAGGAGTAGAGCAATCAAAAAGCTTTCCCAGCGAAGAAAGATCCCTCTGGAGCCCAAGTGGCTAACAGATTAATAGGTATCTGGGTCTGGGTAGATTTGGTGGCTCTGAATATTTCATTAAATGAATTTCCTAAACACAGAAAGTAAGATACATTTTCATGTGTTTCTCTCTCTCTCTCTCTCTTTCTCTCTATGGCAACTAATTGTAATTACCTCAGAACTCTGAGCTCAAGAAGATATCTCCTCTGTTTACCTTCAGAAAGAACAAGGCAAGGGTTTACTCTGAGTATTAAATGTGCATTTTTATAGGTTTAGAGCTTAATTAAATAGCGTTGAAATCCATATGCAGGTTATTGAAAGCGTAAGTACCTGAAATGATAGGGCAAAAATACTTAGAAAGTTGCCATGTTAAAGCATTGTTATTAAAACAACAGAAAACGTCTGTTAAAAAACAATTTACTGCACCCTGGGCTCTGTCAACTGCAGCTAAATCCATGTCTCTTGGGTTCTTAGAGCATCTTTCTCCACTACAAAGAAAGTCAAGGAAGGAAATATGATCCAGTCCACCCCAGGTACCTCCACACCTCCCCATTCCCCACCACATATGTAGGCAGTGCCTACCACCCAACACTAACATCATAACCCAGTTCTACCATTGTGGTGTACGTGACTCCAAACGTTCTTTAAAAGTCTACCCAAAAAAAACACATTAAATTAGGGTAATCACCTGGGACAGCAGGGCAGTTGAAAAAGGAAGCAGTGCCACTAGTCAAACACAAGGGGCAAACCCTCATGATATACATCAGCATATATATTCAGTTGGTCATCTATTCATTGAACGATGAGAGAGCACCTGATATATGCCCAGCACTGGCCTGCATATTGTGAATGCTAAGAGAAATCAGAAACAGCCTTTCTCCTCAATGAACTCCATCTATCTCTTGACATTTACTACAATTCTATAACTGCATCGTTCAGAGGAGGAAACTGATGCTGAGAGACACTAATTCACTTCAAGATCAAAGATCCCATCCAGGGGGAATTTAGAGTGAGACAAAAGGACCAAAGTGAGAATTAGGTGAGGACTGAGCCTCTGACTCCAAGCATAAACTCAGGAGGGCACATGTCATAAAAGAAATCCTGGAGTCTGGGGGCCAAATTTACACAAGGGGACTGCAAGCGAGAGGACAAAACACGACCTAGGCAAGAAGCAGTGTGGACTATTGTGTTCCCCCAAAGGCCATCTTAGCACTAAAAACATGAAAAAGAGATTAATTTAATATCCATAGTAAAGATATTCAAGAGGCAGAGTATATAGTGATAAAGTGTGCCACCTCTGGAGACACAAAGTCGTGGGTTCAAATCCCAGCTCTGCATCTTTATAACTGTGGACAAGTTATGGGCAAGTTAATAACTGTGGGCTGGTTACTGAAGTTTGCATGGGCTGATAACTTTACCACAAGGAACTCTTGTGAGAATTACGTAAGAGATAATATATGCAAAATGCTTCGTGTAGTGCCTGGCACTCAGTGAGAATCAATAAAAGTGAGCTATGATGCATCAAACTCAATACGCCCAAAAATGAAATCATTATCTGTTCTCAAAAACCTGTTTATTCTGTGACTGAATTCTCTATTGGCATGATTTCCACCCACTCACCAAAATCAGGAGCCATTCTCAGTTCCATTTCTCAAACCACCACCCTTCCACCTTCCTCTACTATAATCATCATCACACCTAACATTTCTGGTACCTTTCTAAGTTTGAAGATGCTAAGCCAAGCACTTTAGAAGATGACCTTCCTTAATTGAGCAGAAGAAAACCCTTATGAGGAAGATACGGTCATTATCTTTATTTTGCATTTGGGGAAGGTGCAACTTAGAGATATTATGAAACGTTCCTAAGGTTCCACAGCTATTAAGTGAGAGTAGGAAGATTTTATAGACAGTCTGAGTCAAAACCCATGCACTTAAACACTACACTATATAGCCTCCCAACCAACAGGTTGCTCACCAAGCCCTACAGGCTCCTCTTTCCAATTCCTCTTGGCTCTACCCCGTCACCATCCCTGGGTCACATCCTGCTCTGCTAAAGCACAAGCACACAGTGGGTTGTATTTTGGAACAATCGTGGAGAGCTTTGCATGTCAGCCTGATGGGGAATTTGACCAAGGAGGAGTGTCTGAACCTGAGAAAGAGTGTTGCTGAGTAAGGGGCAGCCCCGTCGGCGAGGGTGGACTGGAAACACAGAGGCCGGGGAGGAGACCAGTGCATCAGACTAAATGTGAGGTACAGAGGGCCTGAAGCAAGGGAGTGGGAGTGGAACAAAAAGAAAGGCTGGATGCGACAGACATTACCTCACCAGGCACAAATCCTCTCGAGGCTGGAACTCGGTTTAATAATTCTGTTACTAGGGCAACAGCAAAAGAACCTATCTCAGAGAGAACCCATCGTAGCCTGTTTCTGCGCAGAAGAGTGGTGGCTCTAAGCTGGGAAAACAGGATTGAAGGCAAGTGGCCAAGTGACGCAGCAAGACCTGTGGATCAAGGCTTCACATAGGCATTTTTTAGACCTTTCACCCTCTACAGCTTGGGGAGCCTTTGAAACAGCCTTTCCAAGAAGGAAGATAGCAAGATCTAGGGAGCTGAAGCTATTGAAGCCCCATGACGGATTAGCAATACTGCCTCTGATTTTTATTTTATTTTTCTTTGAGCCAGGGCCTCCTTCCATCACCCAGGCTGGAGTGCAGTAGAACAGTCACAGCTCCTTGCAGCCTCAACTTCCCGGGCTCAGGTGATTCTCCCACCTCAGCCTCTGGAGTAGCTGGGACTACAGTTGTGTGCCACACACTTGACTAATTTTATATCTTTTGTGGAGATGGGGTTTTGCCGTGTTCCCCAGGCTGGTCTAGAATTCCTGGGCTCAAGCAATCCATCCATCTCAGCCTCTCAAAGTGCTGGGATTACAGGCGTGAGCCACTGCACCCAGCTGCCTCTGATATTTAGACTAATCTAAGGACACCAGGAAGAGGTGGGGGAGGGATGCCTTTGCCACATCTGTCATCATGGAGGCTCTTGTGGTAAAGAGTTCAAATGGCAGCATGTCTGGCAACAGAAGTGAAAGCATAGATCCAAAAGCTGACCACTCAGCTATCTGCTTTTCTTTAATTTGCTATCACTGGAACTATGGCCAGGTCTTAAAGGTAACTTTCTCAGTGTGTCCAGGAAGTGAAGTGCTAGGAAGAGCTTACCTGTGGAAGTGGATTCATGAGCTCTAGGTGGGAAGTACTGATGCTCTGCAAGGCCCACAGGAGAGCAAGCCTTCTTCCTATGAATCCCCTTGCTCCCGCTCCATTCGTCCTTTTGTCCTTTCAGGAATATGGTGATGAGATAGCCCTCATTGCATCATTCCATTCATCTCTTTGTCAGCCATCCCAGCCAGAAAAGAAATTCCTTTCAAAAACATTAGGAAATCTATGTTCTATCCAGCTACATTCTCACCAGCCTAGGTACCTAGATATTGACTCATTTTCTGAGTAAGCTTAGACAAATTGTTTTCCCACTTAATGTCCTTACCTGGAAAAAGAAAAATATATAGATACATATATATATATGTATATCTATGTGTATATGTGTGTGTGTATATATGTGTGTGTGTATATATATAATATATACATTAACCTTAATCTCAAAGGTTAATATAAGAATTTAAAGCCTGAAACATGTCATAAGCCTTCTGAAAGACAAGGAAACTCAAAGCATAAATAGATCATATTAAAAACAGTAGTTTGATCTGGTCTGAAGTCAAGGCACCATTTAGTGTTAGAGAGGGACAATGTATTCCATGGAGCTGATGAAAACAATAATGATCATTTTGAGGCACCGATGCTGTACTGCAGCTCAGTAGTTAGGGCTTATGCCCAGTAGTAACACTTCCTGTTCCAATACAGCCTTTGTCACTCACCAGCTCTGTGACTGCGGGCGAGTGGCACCTCTTGGAGCTTCTGTTTCTTCATTCATAAGATGAGGGTCATGCAATATGACTCATTGGGTTGCTGGGAGGATCACATTCTTGACACAGGGTAAATAGTAAACGGTGGTTATCATGTTTCCTTAAATCACAGGCAATCTCTGTAACAACACTGGAGAAGCAATATTCATCATCTCTATTTTACCAAAGAGAAAACCAATGCCCATAGAAGCTAAAGTGTGTGCCCAAAGCCACCCACTGAGGAATCTTCTCACTACAAAGCTCACACTGTACCACAGTTTTCTCTCCCATACTGAAATCTACAAGGCACCTATAAAGGGTCCATATTCTCGTCCCAAATCAATGGGCTTAGACAGCTGCCATTATTGGCAGTTACAAATCAAGTTTCAAGAGTAAGGACTGCTATACATAAGCTTAGCCATGGGCAACAGTTTATTGATTTGCTATAAGCTGAAAACATGATCCAATTCTGCCCCTAAAAAGGGTATACAATTTGCAGGCTTCCCCTTGGATCCTCTGGACAATGAATCCTGCAGAAGTGTGGAATGTGGATGAAGCCTAGAAATCAAAGATATCCCTGGGGAATACAACAAACGGGAGTGATTTCCTCTGGCCCTCTGGCCTTTACTGTGTTAGGGTCTGATCTCCTGAGTGGAGACTCCAGCAGCCTGAAGGGAAAAGACAAAAATAGTTTCTACCAGCTGGCACGGGAAACAGAACCAAGACTCATGAATAGACAGATACATACATATTTAGCCCTTAGGCCTCAGCCCTCCCGGCATGTTTTGGAACTCTTTTTCCACTTTCAGGCTGAACTTCTTGTCCCCAGGCACCACACCTGCTGAGAGATGACTTTGCTGAAGAGGGCCCAGGCAGTGTCAAAAGTCTGGAGTGAACTGGATACCATAAGTGGCTCCTACACCAAAGTCCTTGAGACTGTGACATTCTTTAGACCTGAACCCACAACATTCCCTGCCTGGGGAGCAGTTTAACAAAGTACTGACTTGTGTGCCCCTACGTTGCTAACTCCATGTAAGTCCTAAGTTGAGCACATTGGCAGTTTCAATGGAATAAAATGGCACGTGCACTTCCTTCTGCTATTTTTCTCCTGAGAAAATAAAAGCATGCCAAAATTAAATATCCCTTACCACTTGTACCCAGACAGCTGAGTGGACTATTTACTAGCTAACGTTCATGGTCTGCTTTGTAATCGCTTGACTCTGTCTTAGTTGCTTGGGCTTTGACACTTCAATCATCTGTTCTCTCCCTTCACAACCGAAGCTTGATGGAATTTTAAAACTGGGAAAGCCTTTGGAGAGTGTCCTGTCTTGTTTACAGAAAGAAAATCAGGGCTTTGAGAGGTCGCAAAGTCATACTGCCTCAGCATCTCAATTGTGTTCACTTTGCCCTGTGTCACCCAGCCTCCTCTTTGTATGGTATCAGGGGCTGTGCCCACCCATCCTTTGGATCACCAGAGAGCTGTTTGGAGGCATGCTGGCATCTGAGAGGGATCATTAAGCTAGGAAGACAGTGCCTCCATCAGACACAGCTAAAAATAGGAGCCTGCCTGAGAGCAGAGTCAGCTAGCGCGATTGTACAAGATAAGAGGGGCCTCTCCAAGTGCTCACTTGATACTTCACCTGTCCTCCTGGAAGGATGGGCACAACAGCTATCCAAGGGGCAGGGGCAGGCTAATAAAACAGCCACACACACGAAGGGCAACCATGCTGCAGCTGAAGCTGCATGAGCTGCTCGCTGGGTAGAGAGATTTCCCTTTTTACAGCCACATGATAAGTGGGACTATATGGTGTGATGAGAAGGAGTAGGAAGGCGGCTGGGCACAGTGGCTCATGCCTGTAATCCCAACATTTTGGGAGGCCAAGGTGGGCAGATCACAAGGTCAGGAGTTCGAGACCAGCCTGGCCCACATGGTGAAACCCTGTCTCTACTAAAAATACAAAAAAATTAGCTAGGCATGGTGGCGGGGGCCTGTAATTCCAGCTACTTGGGAGGCCGAGCAAGAAGAATCACTTGAACCTGGGAGGCAGAGATTGCAGTGAGCCAAGATCGCACCATTGCACTCCAGCCTCTACGGGTTTGCTGGATGATGCCTGAAACCTTTCCATTATGAAGGAATTTGGAAGTCCTAAAGACACTTGGAAATTATCTACTTCATTTCCCTCAATATGTAGATGACAGAAATAAAGCCAAGAGAAATTAAGCACCTCAACCAAGGGCAAACAGCCTAGTGTAGGACTTCCCAATGCAGCATTTCTGAAATAATAGTTTCACAAGTTGTTCTTTGAAAACAAAATTTCTTTAAGGTTCTGAAATCAGGTAATTTAAGCAATGCTACATTCTCTATTATCCTTTGTCTAGTCTACTTCTTCTTTATTGAACATATATTTATTCAGTCTCAAAATGAGGTACACACTTTAGAGATGTGGTCTAACCTGGCAAAGCTGAAACTAGCCCGTGAGTGTCCAGACTTCAGGACCAAAAAAATACAGCTACCTCAAACAAAAAGAATCTTCCCTGAGGTTAAACCACTCATAGTGCTTTGTGAAAATGGTAATACTCCAGAGCCAGGCATAGCTGACTGGTGTCAGTCAATAACCTTTAGCATGACATATTTACCTAAGGCTTTTCTAAGGAGAGCACTTGTAACCATACAGCCAAACAGGTAGGCGTAATCCTGAGGCTACTATCTTGAGAAAGCTAGTGTGGATAAGGAGGCTGGAAATGAAGTAGGGCAACCTGGAGATGGGGCTGTCTGAGGGGAAGAAGTCAGAAAGAGGGAGAATGGCATAAAAGAAAGGTGAAGCATCAGCAAAATCACTCCATGAGCTTTGGTGAGTGAATCAGCGATCATTTCTCATCGAAGCGAAGCAGACACCAAACACAGCCCTTCCAAACAAAGCATCCCTGCCACACTCCACCGGCAAAACACACCCTCGCCACAGCCCCCAGAGTAGTCACTTTGGAAATTAATTCTTTTCTATAGACTTCATATGCCAGATTTCTCTCCTCGGCAATCACGTAAGATCTAGGAAGGAACTTATTTTTTTTAATAGAATTTGTTTTAATTATGAGGAAAGGGTGTCTGCCCTATCAATTAAGTCATGCTTCAATTAGTACAGCTATCATTTGGGTCATTACTTTAAGTATTTGAAATGTCTACTTAAATAAGGTCACTTTCAATTTGGTAAACACGCCTAAGTCATCATATTAATTCACAGCCAGTCACTCAAGGAATGCTGAGTAAGTAAACAATCAAGCATTAGCTAACTAGCCACAAATCCATTTGACTTTATTAATTTCTCTTGGCAAAGAAGCAAAAGAAGGAAACAAAACATCAGAAACGTTCTCACATCGTTCATTCACTACACATTTATTATACACCAGGTGCCAGGCACTCTGCTTAGGTTTCAATATGTTATTAATATTCACAACTCAGTATATATGAATGTTTTTAAAAAATGAAATCCAATTTTCCCAAAAATAAAAGTTTCAACTCCTCAGATGTTTTATCTTATTTCTGTCTGATATGCCTTCCTCCACAGGGTGTGGCATACATCCCAACTCTTCAGCTTCCAGGTTTTCTATCCCTTGCTCCAAAAGACTCCCATCACCTGACAAGTAATTAATGAATATAAACTCACACTAGAAGTACTAGAGAGGCACTCACTATTTTAAAAGTCCTAGGAGAATACGAGTGGTAAAAAAATAGTTCTATTGTTGCACTCAGATTTTTTTTATACATACATTTGGGTTTTGTGTTAGGAGTAGCTTATACTTGTTCAAAAACTTTTTAAAATACACACACACACACATATCTATATATACATTCATATATATATATATTCAAAATGCAGAGATGTATACATCCTAGGAATAAAGTCTGAAAAGAGTACCACTTTATCAGAGGAATTTCCTTTGCCTCATTTCAAAAGAAACAACCCCTTTTCCATCTTCTTCTGGCAACACTGAAAAACTGGCACCCATCCAAATCTATACCCAAGAAAAGACCCACGCTGAGAACTGACCTCAAGCAAGTCACTCTGCTTATCCCTAAGAAAAGGAGTTGGCCTGGAGATGTCCTGTGTTCCCTCCATGGCCTGCAGATTAGGGGGTCCAGTGTCACCTAATCTTCCACTACAGCTCCATGGGGAGGGGGTACAGATACTATGCACACCCACACACTGAACCCAGCCGGGTCCCCAACACACGCATGCTGCAGGCTCCTACCCATGAGGCCCCAACTCCCCCAGGAAGTTCCAGCTGGCTTACCAAGACACATAAAACACCCCCACACCACCCAGAAGGAGAGGTGAGGAATCTCTTTCCCTCAGCCAGGCAGTCTCCGGAGGCTGCTGACATCACAAAGGTGTCCACTGGCAACCTCATTGTCATGTGGCTCTCCCCTGGCTCCCCTTCACTTGCAAATGCAGGGAAAGGGTGAGACCTTTCAAAGCTGCCAAGTGGGCAAGCTTCCAGCAGCAGTCTGGGAGCGAGAGGCAGAGCCACCAAGCTGGGTGGCAGGGCATTGAGCCTCGCGTTTCAATTTCTGTTCAGTCCTCCTGTAATGGAAAATTGCTCTGCACAAAGCTAAAGTGTTACAGTTCTTTCCAGCGCCCCTCCCCCGCCCCACCCTCCACCGGCAGCCTTCGGATCAGAGGGACAGAGCCCGCAGGAAGGTGGAAGGAGGGTGGTTGTGGCTTCTTACTATGTCCCTTGCTTCAGGCCCTGGCCCCGGGTGGTTACTCTTTTCCTTTGGAATGGGGCTGGTATCAGGGTCAAAGTGTCCAAATAATTGTCTGTGTCAAGCCCAAGAAGTAATCTGCACAGCGAAGCAGTTAACCGAATACCCCCTTGACATACCCCTGAACACCCGGAGGCTGTTCCTGAACGAGAACAGAATCACTAGTTTGCCAGCAATGCATCTAGGACTCCTCAGTGACCTTGTTTATTTGGACTGTCAGAAAAACTGGATTCGAGAGGTGATGGATTATACCTTCATCGGGGTCTTCAAACTCATCTACCTTGACCTCAGCTCCAACAACCTAACCTCGATCTCCCCACTCACTTTCTCGGTCCTCAGCAACCTGGTGCAGCTGAACATTGCCAACAACCCTCACCTGTTATCGCTTCACAAGTTCACCTTTGCCAACACCACCTCTTTGAGGTACCTGGACCTCAGAAATACCGGCTTGCAGACCCTGGACAGTGCTGCCTTACACCACCTCCCTGTTCTGGAGACCCTGTTTCTGAGTGGAAACCCCTGGAAGTGCAACTGCTCTTTCCTGGACTTCGCCATCTTCTTAATAGTGTCCCATATGGATCCCTCAGGTGAGGGCTTGATCGGGTGTGGGGAAGAGGATGTGATTGAAGTGGCTCCAGAAAAGGTGAACTCAAAAGATGGTCAGAATGGGAGAAAAAGTTGGGTGAAGCTGATTGAATACATTCTTATTACTCTGCAGGACCCACCCTTGGGTTGACTGGAGTAGCAATAAGAAAAAGTTCTGAAATAGGAATTCAAAGAGCTGAGTTCTGGTCCCAAACTAGCACTTACCAGTTGGCTACTTGAAATATCACCATTTCTCTGAGCCTCAGTTTTCTAATCCATAAAGTGGGGATAATAATATTACCTAAGGTACAGAGTTGCATCAAATATATGATGTGTGTAGAAATGATAAAGTAATTGCAAAATGACAAGGTAATATACAGACCCTGTATTCTGTTGGTAAACTGTTTTAATCTGTTTAATTCAGCAACTGAATTTTTCCAGGATCAAAAAGTAAATTCAGTCATTCATAAGCAGTAGAGAATTCAATAGGAGTATGATATATATAGAAGGGAAAGTTTAATATACAGATGGAAGGAGGGGCATGTGAGCTACCCAGACAGTGAGAGAGGGAGGGAAGAAGGAAGACAGGGCTTTTGATAGCTGCTTTGTTTTGAAGATGCTGGCCTCCTACGGAAGGAGAGAATGGCATGAATCAATGGAGAAAGGGTCCCAGTGCTCACTGTGTCAAGCAGAGAGATTCTAGTCTTACAGGTAGATGCTCAACCCTTACCTGGGAGATTTCCAAGCTCCTGGCCACCGCTCTACCCGCTGTCCTCACCCAGCCTGCCATGGTGCCTGTGCTTCATTCCTTCTTTATCTTAGGGACTTTACTGTCTCATCCTTACCCTCCAATTCTTCTCTCCACCAATAATAGCACTTTTACCCAGGAAAGTCAGAGCTTCAGAAAAACGAGAAATAACCCCTCACAGAAAGGCTGGAGCCACTGATGTAATCCGACAAAATTGGACTCTGGGTAGAAAATCAAGTCCTGTCAAAACCATGTCTTTCTCCCTTCCCTGGGTGTTTGCCTTTGCAAATGTTTTCATCGATGCAGGTTCATAAAATTCCTGCTAAAGCTTCCACCATGAAGTGCTGCCCAGGTGGCAATAGGCTAGGAATAATCCTGGCCAGAATGACAGACTTCAAGGAGAACTGGGGGAGAGAGAACCAAGTGGTGACAGCAAGTGAAAACCGTGCCCTCCTGCCCTCCCAATGGGTGTGGCTCAGAAAGTCCTCCTGGCAGAATCTGGACTGGGATGAGGCAAGCAGGGCTTTTAGGAGGCAAAATTTAAGGAGGCACTGAGAGCAAGTGCCCTGAGAATGAGACATTGTGAGTCAGTGCCTCCTTAAATGTTGTGCCTTAGACACCTGACCCTACTGCCAGATACCTCATCTTGAGTTGTTAGAATAAATCAAAACAAACTAACTTTGTCAGACCCTCTTCCAACAGGACTAGAAGGCAGAAGCAGTTATCTCGGGTAGGTGGCCTTGCCTTTCTATAACACCATCTCTAGGAGCCAGAGATAATGTTTTCTACTTTTCTCCAAAGCTGTGATAGTGTCTAGAAAGCACTATCAAAGATGTTCAATATTAATCATCCTCATGCATGACCTGTGGTCCATAAAGGGATTCTCCCTGTCCATGTTCCTGCAAATTAGCCTGTGGAAGGGTGTCATCTTCTCTTGCCCCTCCCCACCATACATGCACTTTTCCTTGAGTAGAGCCTATCAGATTGCAAGTGGGACCTCCCACCCCAGATGACAAGAGTGACATAGCTTGGCTTCCACCCCAGCACCTAAGCCTACCATTTCACCTCCCACTCCATCTCCCTTCATCAAATTTCTGCTTGCACACTTGTATCTTCTCAGAATTTTCAGGCTGACCACTTTGGACTCTTTGACTCTTCAGTTCAATCCACAGTTGAATGGGATTATAAAGTAGATCTTTTTCACTGCATATTTTCCAAGACATCACAAAGGAGTGTCTATCTTGTCAAGCTTATAAGCTCCTCATGAATGAAGAGTCTGTTTTGTGAGGTAGAGAAAACTTTCATTCCCCAGTTGTGGGACCCCACACATGCACCCACCACTGCTAATTTGCTCATCTCCCTCCATTTTTCCACACATGGTACATTTTCTTTAGTGTGAGTGTCACGCCAACACTTAAACTTGTGCCCTCAGCCTGTGGAAGAGACTAGGATTGATATTTTTAACCCTATCCTTGGATGAGAAAATAGACTGACCCGCCCAAAATCACACAGTTGATGAATGGCAAGAAAATAATTTGAACCCCTTGATTTCAAATGCAGGTCTTTTTCCACAAGACTATACTATCTCATAAATCCTCAAATTACATAACTATCATCCTGTAAGTGAGTTTAGTTATAAATATAAGTCATATTATAAACATATGGCTACAGCATCTAAACTTCAGCTTTATTTTCTATCTGGCTGCCACTTGGAACTGACTCAAGATCATTTTCATTGGATAATAAGTACTAACCATCATAAAGTCGTTGATATGCCTGTACTTCCCTTGCAAACCCAGGTTTCACCCCAGTCTACCCCAACTCCAAAAGGGTAAATCTAACCTTAGCATTTGCTCTCATTTGGGCCTTAATCAGTCTGGTTCTCCCTTCCCATACACACACGCAATCACAAATATGCACACAAACACACATGAAAACACAAATACATACACACACACATGCAAACACAAAGGTTTGTATATACCATGTATACATATGTTCATACCATATATACATACATACTTACATACCTGCACATATATACCATTTATACATACATACCTACTTACATACCCAGCAGCATATTACATACACATACATAAATGTACAGGTTCACACCCACATACATGAACAGATACATGCATACCCATAAAGTTGAACACCCATACAGTAAAATTCATTGGCTGCTTCTCTTGCCCTGTAGCCAAACTTCAATGTAAGGAAAGGTATTTAATTCTTTTGACTTTCATATGATGACTCATGGTCTCTGCTAGGTGGAAATATCTTTGCTATTGGCAAACATTCTTAGTGAAGTCTCAAACTTAAGCCCACCTATTTATACCACATTTGTTATCAAAATGGTGATCTTTGACATATTCTAGCATGGAGCCCATGTATCTCTCCGCATATATCCATGTTTCAGGAAATAGGAAGATTTCTATGAAATAAGCTGAGTAATCTGGTTGTTTATAGAACAGAATCTACTTCACAAACAGGCTCATTTTAGACCCAAGGAAATACTGAACCTTAGCCCTGGGAAATTTTCACTGTAGTATAATATTAAGGACAATATGAGAGTGCACATATATTCCTTGAAAAGCAATGCAGTGAAGTAAAGGACTTCCATGCTACAATTCAGTTCATCCATTCATCTATTTAAATACTTATTGAGTGCCTAATATGTGCCAAACAAGTGCTCATGAAGGTAACTAACCAAGAAACCTGAGGCTGCATATGGAGACTCACGTAACTCTGGGTCATCTGCGCCATATCTGTGCCATAGTTTAGTTGGGCATAACAGAACAAAACAGGGCACGACAAATGACCAGCATGTGCCTACTAGGGTGACAGGCACTTGGGGCAGCCACTTGTCCTCCAGGTGATGAAGGACAGCCACCCTCAGGCAGCAGAGCCCAGTGTTAAGAGCTCAGGTTCTGGAATAAAATCAATGGGTTATAATTCTAGCCCTCATGCTGACTAGCTGCAGGATATAAGATAAGTTACTTAACTTCTCTGAACTTTAATCTCCTCATCTTGAAGACAAGGATAATAATAGAACCAACATTCCTAGGGCTGTCATAAAATGAAATGAGAACATTTATGAAGTGCCATTAGCATTTAAGCTTGACACACTACAAGCAATCAAAAAACAAATGGTTGGTAGATGAGGAAAGGTACAGAGAGAGTAGAATAGCAGAAAGCAGTCAAGTGTTCCCCTAGATAAGCAGTGGACTTCAGGAAGGCTCAGCATATGTGGTGTTAAAGGACAATGCACCCTGTCTAGAAACATGACTATAGAGATGCAGGCAGGAATATAGATAGGATGTGGGAAGGTGGGCAGCTGCTTCTAAGACTCTAACCCAAACAAAAATGGGGCAAAGAGAATCCTGGAGGGACAGGACAAGTCTACATCACATTCTGAGTTGGGTATTATTAGGTAAGTTAAGAACATGGGTGTTCAGACCCTAGTCAACAAAAGCAAAAGCTCAAATCAAGGCTTTGTCTCAGCCTGGGCCATAAGACTTGGGGCTGGACCAGCAGCAGCAGGGTGCCTGTTCCTGAGTCACCCGAATCTAGAACCAAAGCTCTACCTAAAGACAAGCTCCACTTCCAGAGGCAAGTGTGGATGTGTAGGCAACATTCTGGGGATGTTAAAAGTAGGCAACTTTCTCTAGCCTCAGGAGAAAGACGTCACCTACATGGTATAACTGAGTAATAAATACTTTTGCCCCAGTGTGTCCCTATCCACTTCCTACCACTAATCTGAAATTAGCCACTACAGGTTCATCCTTTTGGGTCCCAAGTATGTGTCATGATCTTGAAGAACCTGCAAAAATACATGAACTCCTGGGAAGAATAACACAAGTGTCCTTAAGCCTTTATCAGCTCTCATATCAGCAGGAGTTAATTCTTGGGAATTTGATTAGCTAAGATTAATTCTGCAGTAGTGGAGAACCTTGAAGGAACAGAAGTGCAAGAAGGAAGTGCAGAGGTCTTAAAATAAAAGACATGAGGGCAATATCATATACTCCTGTGTCACATTTTTGCTAAGGACATCCCCTATAGAGGGGTTGTAGAGGAAGCCAAGTGTTTCATTCACTTTATTTTATCATAAGGCTGGACTGAACAAGAATATCAAAACTTTCTCAAGTTGGCAAGAGATTTGCCACTATAATCAAAGTTCTGAATCAAAAGAAACTCTCCAGTGGCATACTCACCAGATGTACTGAAAAGTATTCAGTTATCAAAGAGTTAATATAGTCACTTTTTAAACACAAAAGTTACAGCAGAAATGGAGGTGTGTTGTAATGTGTCCCTTGCCAGGGTGCTCTACTGAGCCCTGATCAATACAGACTGAAAACAGACCCACACGTTCCATTTCCTTTCTGGCCCAGGTTAGCAAGTGGGAGGACTAATTCCTGGCCAGAACTGTTATTTTCCAGTCATTAATGATACTTGAAGGTGAGAGTGGTCATTGAGTTCTTCCCACAATATTTGATTTCCCTCAGGGGATAGGGTCGAATGGCTTTCAGGATGCTCTCGAAAATTCACTCAAACCCTAAGCTCTGAAACATACAAAACCTGGCCTCATACATCCCATTCCCCTCTACTGGCAAAGTCTGCTCTAATGCTATCCAACAGAAGTTTCTGCAACAGGGTAAATAGTCTACATATATGGTGCCCGATACAGTAGTCTCTAGCCGCATGTGGCCATTGAGCTCTTGAAATTTGACTAGAACAAATGAACTGAATTTTTTTATTTTATTTTATTTCAATACATTTAAATAGCAACCTAAGGTTAGTGGCTACCATACTGGTCAGGGTAGCCTTTTAACATAGGATGTTTAAGCTACAACTTTAGAATCCAGAGTCACAGGTAAGTGGCTATGGAGAAAAGCCCAGCACAGAGATATCCTGACATCCAAGTTCAATGTTTTTCCCTGATGCCACGATATTTCTTTGCTGTCAGGCACATCATGATCCATTTAACTCTGAAACATTTATTGTATATTCATTATGTCCCAACATTGCATTATAATGCTGGAGTGGCTGTTTCACAGAGAAAAAAGTCATAATTTTTGTCTTGAATAAGATAATCTAGGATATAAGAGACAGAAAATAGAATTAAAAGCCAGGAGGCCCTGTCCTGATCCCAGAAATGCCACTATGTGATATGGGGAAAGTCACTTTCCTTCTTCAAGAGTCACTTTTCTTGTCCTTAAAATAAAGGATTTGGGTTAGATATCCTCAAAGGCCTCTTATAGCTGGTAGCCTATGGACCTAAATAGAAAGATAAGTGCACAGGAGGTGAGAGGAGAACAGTGCTCAGCAGGCAGGGTTCCAGGGGAGCAAGCGTATAGTGGCAAGTGCTGAGGTGGAGGTGTTCCCAGTGATGAGGGCTACGTCACATAATTAGGAAGCTCAATTAAGAAGCAGATGCCTCTAACTCCTGCACTCTCCCACCTCCTATATTAAGCACCCTCAACTTCACTAAAATAATGCCGCCACCCCAAGGAACTCATTGCTCCAAACTTTCCTCCCAGGCCAGACCTGCTCGAACAGTGCTTCTCAAACTCTAACAAGCACAAGAATCCCAGGTCCTATGCCCTGAGGTTCTGATTCAGTCAACTCTTCATGTCAGTGGTCCTTAGGCCACTTTTCAGAAACCCTAGAACAGTGGCTTATGTTCTGGACCTTCCGTGGCTGTTCCAATTAGTAAATGAATCAATTTGCACTGAGATGCTAATGCCTAGTGTTTTGAAATATCCCCTCAGGGAACACTTGCAATTTGACAGGGAACAACCAGAAACAGTGAGAATTTAGAAAGTGACAGGCTACCAGGGGCCAGAGTGGGGCGGTTTGAGGACAGAGAGTCCCGTCTGTGTCAGCTCTGATAGCCTTAACCAGTCCTAAATGAGTCTGATGGTGGGGCCCATACATCAGAGGAGCTTGAGCAAGGGTGCTGCAGAGGCAGTGGACAAAGCCACTCAGGGCCATCTGCAGGGAGCAGATGGATTGAGTCATGTGCTGCTTCAGGTCCAAGTCATTTTGAGGGCGTTTTGAGCAGAGAACATCTTAGTTTCATGATGAGGTTATATCATCCTGTATTCAAGACTGCTGTAATGGGATAATGGCCCCATTTCAACCTACCAAGTACAAAGTCATCCACAACTGTGCCCAAACTTAGATTTCCAGAATGAATTCAGGTCCTCACGTTATTCCACTATCAATGCTTACCCATGTCCTCCATCAGGGAAATTAAAATAAAGATCAAAGGAAAAAAAAAAAAAAGAAAGAAAGAAAGAAAGACTGGGCAACCAGTAGTTCCAAGGCTTCCAAGGCTGTTGAAAGCCAGAAGAGCAGCCTCCCGAGGGCAAGGAGGGGTCTGAGAGGCGTGTAGCTGAGTCAGTGATCCCCAAGCCACCCAGAAAATCTGAGAAGGGATAGGAGCAGCAAGCATGGGACATTTAGGAACCCCTGGGTGATGCTGACACACTCCCTGACGCAAGCCAATTGGGATCCCTGAGAGTAGGTGATCGAAGGTCACTCCAAGCTCAGAAATGCCAGATCTCTACACCTGGTCCCTCAGGTCACCCAGCATCACTCAGGACTCTGGAAAACAGCAGTGCAAGTCTGGCCAAAGCAGTCAACCTCAGTTTCCTCATCTTTAAAGGTGAAGAGCTCCTCATCCTGGAGGTAATCCTGCAAAGGATGGATGTGGCTAGAGAAAAGGATGGGGGCCCAGCTAGGAAGGGCCTTGAATGGTTTTTTGGGGAACATGCAATATATCCTAAGAAGTCTTGGGAGGCAAGCGAGCTGGAGGTAGGGCTAGGAAGGAAGCTCCTGTAGGCGTTCAAGCCAGACAATATGGCAGCCTATTGCAACAGTGAGGAGAAAAGGTGTAGACATTTGAGAAGGAATCATTTAGAAGGCAGAAGCAACAGGATTTGGGACTGAACTAGCTCCTCTCATAGTTTCTTGTGCACCCTTTGTAACTTCCGGCACAATTCAAATTAATAAATGTGTATTCGTTTAACATTTGTCTTCCCTGATAGACTGGAAGCTCTATGAGAGCAGATCCGAATCTTCAGAAACAAGCACAGGCCTGACACAGAGAAAATGCTCAACTAGTGTTTCCTGAGTGAATGAATGAGATACAGAAACTATAGGAAAGGGAAAAATCAATGGTAGCTCCCAAGACTTTGGCTTGGACAGTATGGGGGCTTTGCTGACATAAACACACTTGGAGGAGGGCAGTGAGGAAGTCAGGGGAGAAGCCGAGTCCCGTCTTGACCTTATTGAGTGAGAAGTCCCTGTAAAACACTAGGCATTTGGATGTTCCGACCTGAAATTCAGAATAGAGAACAGGGCATAAAATATACATATATTTGGGGGTCATCAACTCACTAGTGATCATTGAAACCTAACAGAAGATAAGATCAATCAGGAAAAAGAGTTTCAAATGAGGATAAGGGCCAAGTACAGAAGCTTTGGGGAATGCAACATACCAAAGGGTCAAGTAAGGAAAAGCAACCCATGTAGGACAGCAGGAGCCCCCAGACAAAGGAAATTAGAGCGGGATAAAGTCATGGAAGCCAAAGAGTTCCAAAAAGTGGGAGCAGGTCGGCTAAGGACAGAAAACTGTCCATCAGATTTAGCACCGGAGATCCCTGATGTCTTAGGCAGTTCCACTGGCATGATAGGAGTGAACACCTATCCATGATGGGCTATGAACTGAACATCAAAGATAAGAAGGAGTAAACCATGTAAACTACTCTTCTAGAAAGCATGGCTGTGGACTGAAGGGAATAGGGTGCTAGTTGGAGAGAAAACAAATGAAGAAGGAGGATTTTTAGGAGAAAAGAGATCCAACCATGTGTTTATCTGCTGATGGAAAGAGTCGATGCAGAGAAAAAGGACAAAGATACAGGAGAGAGGGGAAGTCATTTGTGGGGTAAAGTCCCCAAGGGGACAGGAGTGGATGGATGGTCTCCAGAACCAAATGGAGGAGTAATCCTTGAAAGGGGAGTGGCACCTCCTCTGCCTTCTGGGACTGCAGAGAAGGAGGCAAGGGTAAACATAGATGGGGGTGAGTGTGATGATGGGGGACGAATACAATTGAGGGGCCCAATTGGTGCCTGTATTTCTCTTTCAGTGAGGTAAAAAACAAAGAATGACTATGTATCTATAAAGTACACAGTTTCATGTAATGTTTTCTATGATGCTTCCATAATTCCATAATACCAATCCAATTAGGCGACTATAAAATATCCATTGTCCTTGAGATGTTCACACCCTAGTTGAGCAGGCAACACTAAGGTGGGCTCTGGATGCAGGTCACCTGGCTTTTCATCCTGCTTCTGTCACTTGCCAGCTACTTGACTGTGGGCAACAGTCTCCATCCAACCCAAGTTCTCATCTGCAAAATGCAGATAAAATAGTGCCTATTACCTCAAGTTATGATAATTAAATGAAAAAACCCATATGAAGATTTTAGAACTGCACACAGTAAATGTTCAATTAATGCTAGCTGTCGTTGTTACAAATTCTTTGCCTGGTGGTGATTCTGATTGTCACATGAGATGTGGAGAAGGCGTAGAGCAGTGTGGGTTTGCAGAAACAAACAGGGTGAGCAGAGGCAAGGAGTTCAGCTTAGGGGTGCTGGAGTTCTTGAGGGGAGTGTTAACGCTTCCAAGATGATGTCATTAAAAAACACCTAATCTGCTGCATGGTCCATATGCAATGATAGTTGGTGGGGTTTTTTTGGTTTTTTTTATTTGTTTGTTTGTTTGTTTTTTGTTTTTTGTTTGTTTTTTTTGAGGCACACTCTTGCTGCTCTGTCACCTAGGCTGGAGTGCAGTGGTGCAATCCCAGCTCACTGCAACCTCGACTTACCGGACTGGGGTGATCCTCAGCATCCCCAGGAGCTGGGACTATTAGCATGTGCCACCATGCTTAGCTAACATTTTTATTTTTAGTAGAGATGGATTTTGCCATATTGGCCAGGCTGGTCTGACCTCAAGTGATCCGCCCACCTTGGCCTTCCAAAGTGCTGGGAGGCGTGAGCCACCGCACCTGGCCAATGATAGCTTTTTTGATCACATAGGTGAATTTGGCCTTCTCCTCAACTCAAATAAGAGAATAACTAAAAACCTGATGCATCCAATTAAAACATAGTTAAGACTGGAATTAAAGTCATGTTAGATAAACCCTTGTAATTTTCAACACATTTTCTTCTAACAGTCAAGATGTTTTGGTCACAGCATTTGGCTGAGGTGAGGCACAGGCATTGTTATCCCTATTTGACATTTACAAAGGGGTAAGGAGCCCAGACTGAGATCTGAGTGCATGCATTCACTGACAGTTACTGAGCACCATTCAGACGCCAGCGCCTTGGCCAGGCATGGGGCATACTGGTGTGAACAGAAACAAACATGCTCTCATGAAGCTTACATTCTAGTGGGAGAGGAAGACAATAAATAAACTGACATATGACATAATGTCAAATAACAACAAGTGCCATGGAGGAAAATAAGAGAGGGGAAAGGAAGTGTGTGCCTGAGATTGAGGACAAGGTGGATACTTCAGGCTCAGGGGGCCCGCAAAGGTGATTTTGAGCAGAGAACTGAAATAAAGTGAGAGAGAAGCCATGGAAATATTACATGGGGAGGAAGAAGCTCTTTCTAGACCAAGGGGAGAACGAACACAAAGGCGTTGGGCTGGAATGAGTTTGACATATTAGAAAGGGAATATGGCTGGAGGAGAGTGAAGGAAAAGGAGAAAGGGAAGAATGAGATAGAAAATTACTAAGGCCAGGTCACATAGGGTAGATAGGACATGGAGAGGCTTTTGATTTTATTCTAAGTGTGATGGTAAGTCATGGAAGGATTTTGAGCAGGGAAGTGACATGATCTGTAATTACAAATTGCTCCCACTGCTGTCTCCAGACAGAGATTGTAGGAAAAAGCAAGGACACACATTCAGAGGCCAACACAGTTCAGGCAAAAGAGGACACTGGCTGGGACGAGGGCAATGGTCCAGGTAATGAGAAGAGGTAAGAATCGGGACACATTTTGAAGGTAGGACTAGCAGGGTTTCCTTATGATCCGAACATGGAATGTGAAAGAGGAAGCAAACAGTTTCTGCCTGGTGTTTCTGCCTGGTGTTTCTGCCTGGTGGACTGGTGAATGATGGTGCCCTTCGGCTCCTGGGGTTTCATAATGGTTTGTTATCCATGAGGACAACTGTCTGCCCTCTGGATTTTTCTGAGCAGATGGGTAGTTCTTAAGCAGGCTCAGTTTTAGGCCAAACTGAGAAGAAACTAGAAGAAAAAAAATTTAATTTTTAACTTCCAAGAAGAACCTGATCCCAGCCCCCAGCCCCATCATGTAGCTTGTTCCCCTCACCCCACCAAAAGGTGGTAGCAGGGGGCTACCCCTGAGTAGGGATTAAGTCATTTGCTTCTTTTTCAGAAAACATTACACTTTGAGTGTTATTTTATTGGTGAAACGAAAGGTTTCATCTCCCACTGACAGAGTTCTGGGTACTGACAAGCCCATGAGACGCAATTATGAGAAAAAGAAAGCTTCTTGCCTCTGAATCATGCCCACATGCAACCAGTTATACACAAGACCAGTTCTGTAACCTAAAACACCTATAAAGCACAGGCATCATCAGGCTGAACT
The DNA here is from genome assembly GCF_003255815.1 of Theropithecus gelada. Lineage (NCBI taxonomy): Eukaryota > Metazoa > Chordata > Mammalia > Primates > Cercopithecidae > Theropithecus > Theropithecus gelada. The sequence goes on along the minus strand of NC_037668.1, from coordinate 199,841,786 downwards.
TGCTGAACGTCAAGGTCTCGTCTACATGTTCCATGAGTCTATGAATCACTTTTAACCTTTAAAAATCTATAGACTGTATACACAAGGGGGGGAAATTGTGAATACCTGATAAGAATTGTACTTTGCGCAAGCCCATATAACACAAATCCTTAAGGTTTTAAGTGCCTAGGATGGATTAGACCAGGAGTCAGCACATGCTTTCCAGAAAGGGTCAACAGTAAATATTCTAGGCTTTGTGGGTGTTCATTGCGCCTACTCAACATTGCCATTAAGGTGAAGGCAGCATTAGAAAATATGTAAAAGGATGGGAAAACTGTGTTCCAATAAAACTTTGTTTACAAAACAGCAGGCTGGATTTGGCCCACAGGCTGTAGTTTGCTGACCCCTAGCTTATGCCATCATTAGATGACAGCTGGGCAATGAGTAAGTGGAGCTCCACAAAGGCAAATGTAGAAGCCAGTGCCAGGGCTTGAAATTCTCATAGGTTTGTGCATGAGGATCTGAGAAGGGGGCCTTGCTGGCCAGTTGGCTTTGGTGTTCCTGAGCAGCCATATTGCCCAACCTAGGTTTCTTTCTAGGGAATCATCTCCTCTGGGCACCCGTAGTACAACAGAATATATAATAGTGATCTCTTCAAATTCTATTTGGGGAACCGGTCCTAAACAACAGGACAAAGACATCAGACTTTTAAAAGTACTATAGGAGATCAGACTAATAATCCACGCTTGCATTCGACATACATTTATTGAGCACCTACTGCGTGCCAGAGACTAAGGATGCAAGGGTTCAGAAAAAGGGTCTCTGCTCTCAAACAGTTCTCAAAAAGTAATTTGGAAATAATAATAATTACCTTTTGATATCATGTCTGCAGCAGTTTGTCCTCATACTCTTACCGTTGTTTCCTTCTCTTTGGTCTCACAGGACAGAGGAGGTGCCCTTCCCAATTCAAGGCTTATACCTCCATCTGGTCCTAAAGAGCATCCATTCCTGCCTCCTTGGAGCTTCACTTAGCGCACTGAACCTTCCCCAGACTCTTACAGGGATTGCTACTCACCCAGTGTAGAGTGTCTGAGGCAGTTCAAGGTCAGCTGACCCACGTATGGTATTCTACCACTCAGGTTCCCTTTCCTCCACCGGAGCATTATGTCAGGGACAGCGAGCCCAAGGGGTTTGAATAGCAATCAATTCATTCAACAAATACACCCTGAGTTCTAGCATCCTGATAAACATCAGTGAACAAAACAGACAAAAAATCCTTATCCTCATAGTATCTGTAATCTAATGAGTGGAGCCAGACAAATGAATAGGTGGCAAATCAATGTCCTTGATAAAAACATAATTTACCTTGCAAAAAAAATAGAAGGCAAAGCACTGTACATCTAGTGATATTTGGGTGGACTGGGGCCTAAAAGAAAACATGGGGGAATTAGGCTTTTTTCTAGGTCCAGGGTAGAAGTTGACAAAGTGCTTGACAAGGTGCTTAAGCTGATAGAAACATAATTTACTCACTGAGAGGTAATTGCAGTACCTTCAGATTCCACCCTCTTGCTTTCCGTTGCCACCGCCTAGCTGCTCACCCCTCCAGTCAGCCCAGAAGGTTCCTGAGCAAGCTGCCACAGGGGCTTAGAGCAAACTGCCCATGGCCTGGCTTCTTTGGGGGCACCAAGTCACTGGGAACCTGCAGCAGAGCCCTGGGCAGAACTGGGGTCCCTCCGGAAGACGGAGAAAAGAAGCAGTTCCTCTTATAACCGGAGGGTTCAAGACTGTTTTCTGAAAGGGAGGTCTCCTGGGCTGCTACACTAATATGTGTGGTTCCAGGCCCCAGACACTGTTGTTGTTCCATGCATCTGATTCTGACAAAGAGGTTTTCTGCCTTTGAGCAAGATACTGCGTACAGAAATAAACCAGGTGGTGGTTTATATTTCCTTAGGAACTATTTGAAATAAGAAGTTCAATATTAACGACATCTGTAGTTAATGCCCTGGGCCACTGGAGTGAGGCTGAGTAAAGTGGTGTCATAAAGCTGGGTCACCTGTCTATAAAATGAATGGAACCTCCTGAAGTTGTGCAGTGCACAGCATGTACAACAGTACTTGCTGACGCCCTGTGTGAGAGGCAAGGAAATCAAGAAAGCCAGAGAAGGAAGAATTGATGTATAGTTTATTTATTCCATAGCATGGGAATAGTTAAAACTGCCCTGTGGGGTGATCAAGAGTAGAGCTTAGAGTTTAATTTTGTAAAGCATCTCAAATAGTGCCTAGCACATGTCAGGCACTCCAGGATCAGTAGATGGGTATAAAACCTCTAAAGTCATCATACTAGAATAGGAAAAGAAGGTATGGTTCATAAGCTAAAGAAAAGGAAGTTAAATGATTTAAAAAAAAAAAGGAGGCAACAAAGGGTTAGAAAAAGGACATGAAATAAGGAGACAAATGAAAAAAATAGATACTAGATATAAATCCAAATATATCAGTAATTACATTAAATGTCAGTGGGCTTATTAAAATACAAAGTTTGCTAGCTTGGATGAAAAACAAAACCCAGCTACATACTGCTTACAAAAATATACCTTAAATATAAGAACGTAGAATATAGAAAGATTAAAAGTAAAAGGACGGAAGAAGATACACAATGTAAACACTAACCAAAAGAATTTCAGTGCAGCCATAGTAATGTTAAACAAAGTAAACTTTAAGGCAAGAAGCATTACTAGAGATAATGAGAGACATTGGTCAATGTTAGAAGGGTAATTCTACCAGGAAGACGTAACAATTACAACTTTGTATGCACCTAATAACACAGCTTTAAAATTTGTAAAGGGAAGGCCAGGTGTGGTAGCTCACACCTGTAATCCCAGCACTTTGGGAGGCCAAGGCAGGTGGATCCACCTAAGGTCAGGAGTTCGAGACCAGCCTGGCCAACATAGGGGAACCCCATCTCTACTAAAAATACAAATATTAGCTGGGCGTGGTGGCACGTGCCTGTAATCTCAGCTACTTAGGAGGCTGAGGCAGGAGAATCACTTGAACCTGGGAGGCAGAGGTTGTAGTGAGCCAAGATCGCACCACTATACTCCAGCCTGGGCAACAAGAGTGAAACTCTGTCTCAGAAAAAAAAAAAAAAAAATTGTGAAGCAAAACTTGAAAGAACTATATGGAGTGGACCAGTGCATAGTTAAAACTAGTAATTTTACATAGTTACAGGGACTAGTAGACAATAGTCTAATAATAACTAAGAGACAATAGATGTTTATAAATAAAAAGTCAATAAGGGTATAGAAGATCAGTACACCACCACAACCTAACTGACATGCATAGAACAATGTACTCAACAAAGAATACAATAAGTCCTCACTTAATATCCATAGGTTCTTGGAAACTGCCACTTCAAGCAAAATGACATATAACAAAACCAATTCTACCATAGGCTAATTGATATAAGCAAGAGTTAAGTTTCTAAAGCTTATTTCTAGTCACAAAAACATCACCAAACTTCTAAATAAAGATCAAAACATACTTCTGATATTTAGCATTGAAATATGAAACATACATACATTTAAGAAAGATTCATACACACAAGTAAGATAATATTTGCCTCATTATTTCAGTTCAGGGCTGTGAGTGGCTGGAGCCTATCTTGGCAGCTCAGGTGTAAGGTGGGAAGCAGCCCTGGCCAGGACACCATTCCACTGGGGGCCACACATACACACACTCACACATACTCAGACTGGCCCAATCTAGACACGCCAGTTCACCTAATATGCACATCTTTGAGATGTGGGAAGAAACCAGGGCACCTGGAGGAAACCTGTCCAGACATGGGGAGCGTGCACACACTGCATACAAACAGTGGCCCTGGCTGGGAATATTTTTTTTCTCATTAATATTGTAACAAAATGACAGAGAATGAAACAACGTTATTAGAGGTTCTACTGTGTAATATTTTTGTAGCACATGGAAAGTGTAGTAAAATTGACCTTACATTCAGCCGTATAGCAAATTCTCAAGAAATTTCAAAGGATCAAAATTACAGAGTGTTTTTATAGAATTAAACCAGAACAGTAGAATTAACCTAGAATCTCATAATTTTAAAAAATAACAGAACATCCCTCAATTTTACAAATTACACAATTCGGTCAATGAATGATAGCTCTTATTAACCAGAACAATAATGATCAGACACGGTTTATACCTTTAAGAGCTAAAAGTCTACCTAGTAGGGGAGAAAGGATGCACATCGTAAATAACCATCATGCAAGATAGAATGTGATAGGTACTTAAGAATCACACATGGAAATGCTAGGGATGAGTTCACAAGTGGGAACAACCACATGTCCTCCAAGCTCTGAGGACGGGGTGGTTGAGGAAGGTCTCCTTGGAATAGACGCATTTAAGTTAGATCTTAAAAGATGGGAAGAATATGATCCTGCAAAACTAGGAGTATGCGGCATTTGATACAAAAGGAGCAGTGTAACAAAGTAACTACAGATGAGGGTAAGGGTGAGGTGTAATCAAGGCATAGTATGTAGTTTAATTTGATTGGAGCAAAGGTTACCAGCAGTGCTGAGAAGCAAGGAGAGAAGGGGAGAAGGGGTAGATGCCGAGGGGCTCTGAATGCCAGGCCAAATGGTCTGGGTGTTATTCCGAGGTTCACAGGAGGTCAGAGGAGGGTTTTGAGCCAGAGTGTGACCAGGAAGAGCTGTACTTTGGGAAGGCAATTTGGCAGAAGTGTGTGAAATGGCCCTGAGCTGGGAAAGGGAAACAATGGAGATAGGGAGCCGGGGAGGGGAGAGCCCAAATCTTGGCAGTCACTGCGACTGGGAAGAGGGGGAGACAATTCAACGGGAGAGAAACCCAGGCCTCCCTCCCGACAAAGCCACCCACATCCCTCACTTAGCAGCCTAACAATGCATTAAAATCACTGCCTAATTGCTCCTTTCAAAGTTAATGCTCCAAAATGGGGAAACGTGTGTGATGTTTAGTCTCATCTCTGCCGCCCAAGCTGCAATTTGAAAGCCCAATCTTTTTAAAAATAGAATGAGATAAACCCCCCTAGACACATCCCAGACCCTCCGAATCCCATGTTTTCCTTCTCAAATACAACTTTCTTTGAAGATTCATGTGTCTCCCACAGTTTAGGCAGGTGACCTGAGCTCTCCCTCGATAGAATTCTTGGAGAGCTTCCAGGTGCCTCCCCAGCTCACAGGAGCCCCACGCTCAGGCCTTCTGGGCAAAGCCACAGAGGTCCTCAAGCCAGGCTGACTAGAAAGAGGTACAGAGGCATAATTGCATTCCTGCGACTTCAGCCCTCAACTCCTTTCCCTCTACTTGAGAGCTCTCTGGTGGGGCAGGTTTGCCCTGAAGGCCACCATCCCATACTCAGTCTAGAGAGAGGCTTCTTCCTCTGCCTTCCTCTGTAATCATTACAAACAGTGGATATGACACAGTTCCTGCACTGGCTTCCCCTCTTGTGTCTACAACTTTTTCTGAGCTTGAGTCCTAAACAGCATTACACACTTCAGGCCATCTTCCTGAACAAAACAAAATGACTTTGCTGTAGGTGCATTGATACAGAAGCAAGAGGCAGGTAATGGTGTCCAGGTGAAGAGGACAGCTCTTTCCAGCCACCCATAATCCCAAATGCCTTCTCCCCAGCCAACTTACTTCTGTACTTTTTCTTTGAATGCTGCTTCCAGCCCCCATTAGGATTTCCCTAACTGAACCTGATTTTCCTAACATCCTGGGTCACCAAGGTTAGTGATGTTTTCACTAGTCAGGCAGTTCCTGCCCTGAAGTTTAGAGGAAACTCCTCTCCACAATAGCTCCTGTTTGCAAATCCCACTTATGCAAAACAAGCTCACACTGTCTTTCTGTCTTCTGTCTTCTGTCTAGATTCTGCAGTTATCTACAACCTTCAAGTTATGGGATCTCCTGAGTCTCAGTTTCCTTATTTGTAAGACAAGGAAAATAATATTATGTGCATCAAGGTTATTATTAGAATTAAATGAGATATTTGTAATTCACTTAGTGCATAGTAAGCACTTAGCAAATACTGGCTGCTATTATAATATTGATTGTGGTTGTCTCAAGCTCTGGCCTCAGCGCTGAGCTGGAGCTCAGTGATCTAGTGTGTGCTGGATACATTCACCTGAGCGTCTCACACAAGCACTCAGCCTCAGCATGGCAGAGTATATGGAGTTAGAAAAACGCAGTGATAGGGCTCCAAGGATTCCGTGCTCGAGGCACAATCACCTGTGCCTTCTTACCTGTGTCAATACATTCTCTCAACTACCCTGAGAAGTGTCATTCTTTGCCTGGTAAGATGAGGAAATGGAATTCAGAGAAAGAATCCAGTATCCTGCTGAAGTTTACAAAATTAGCAAGTAACAGAGTCTGGATTAGAAGCCTGGCCTGTCTAGCTCCAGAGCCCACTTTTCTTTCTGTTATATAGTGAAGGCCATGGCGTTACATATGGGGAGGTGTTCAGAGAAGTAGCCAGGAAGCTGAGTCAGCCACTAAGAATGACTGAAGACTCATGTCGATGACATAATCAGCCAGTGATGGCCAACATCACCTCTGAGAAGCAGAACTGCTTTCCCTATTGACAACCTGTATACCCTGGGCTCCCCTGACTTGTTCAGGGGTGGGGGGGTGGGGAAGTGGTGAGCGGGTAGAACACACAGTAAACATTTCAAGAGAATCTCGTCCCTTCCTAGAGTTGAGTGGCTTGCAATGCTCTTGGCGGGTGCTGGTGGTCTCAGGTTGGACTCAGCTACTGCTAAAGAGAAAGGGACAAGGTGAAGGGAAAGTTGGGATGGACACAAGGGAGGGGCAAGAGGGAGGTGACTGGTAAAGAACAGAGAGATGTCAACACTTCATGGCAATCTTGCCTAACCTTTCAACCCTCCCACCCCTGTTGTGGCCTCTCCTTCCTTGAGCATCCTTAAGAGCATTTTCATGGCCTGAATGCAGCAAAGCCTGGGGACAAGGAACAGTCCAGGCCCAGTACTTCTCAAACTCCAATGTGTAACAGATATCCTGAAGGTCTTGTTGAGATGCAGATTCGGATTCAGGAGGTCACAGGTGGGCCCTGAGATTCTGCATTTCTAACAAGGTCCAGGTGATGTCGATGCTGCTGGCCCACAGACCGCACTTGGAGCAGTGAGGGTCCAGATGGCCCCTCCAGATCTCCTTTGGCCTTAGGACCGTGGGAGTCACGCTGTTTCAGCACCCTGCCTGCTGTGTTTTTCTTCTTAGATGATCTAAATGCCACATGTGTGGAGCCCACAGAGCTGACAGGGTGGCCCATCACCCGGGTGGGGAACCCACTCCGGTACATGTGCATCACGCACCTGGACCACAAGGACTACTTCTTCCTGCTGCTCATCGGCTTCGGCATCTTCGCCGCAGGAACTGTGGCTGCCTGGCTCACAGGTGTGTGTGCTGTGCTCTACCAGAACACCCGCCGCAAGTCAAGCGAAGAGGACGAGGATGAGGCCGGGACTAGGGTGGAAGTCAGCAGGCGGATTTTTCCAACCCAGACGAGCTCGGTCCAGGAGTTCCCTCAGCTTATTTAGTTGCCAGAGACCACTATCTTATGTGCCTCCCCCAGGCTCCCTGCTTTCTCTCTTGCCCTCCCCATCCCACCACCTTGGAGCTGTCATAGAGATTGAAACCTACTAGTAAAATAAATAAAATCTCTGCTAGCCATTTCACAGGTTGGTCCCTTCCCACTTCACCAGCCCGAGGATGACTCCTTGAGCCTAGCAGGATGGGGTAGAACAAAATCTAGAAACATTCTTGGATGCATCTAAATACCAAGAAAGCCTACCCCAAAAGTAAGCCAACTCGTGTTTAATAAGTACCTACTATGTCCCCAAACTAAGTGCTGGAGGGATGGATACAAGGAATACAAGATTTAAGATCTCTCTTAAAGAGCAAACAATTTAAGTGGAAGTGAAGATTAATGTTAATCAAATGGAGAAACATATAAGACAATGATAAGAACTAACATTAATGGAATGTGTCCATGGGCCATCTTCACACTCCATCTCGTAGTTATCACAGCAATCCTATAATATTGATATTATTTTACTGTGAAAATTTGAGACCTGAACAAGTTAAACAACTGACTGAGGTCACACAGCTGGTAAGTAGCACAGCTTCCCAAAGTCCATGTTCTTTCCTTTACATGAAATATAAATATTTAGCAGCATAACCAAGGGTTCATCGTATAAGCCTGGCCACATAGAGGTGGCCACCACCCAGTGGGTCCATCCCAAGTGCCCAGCCTTGTGCCCAGCTTTATACACATTTCCCCCTGGACTAACGTGCCTGACAACAAGGTCAGATGGTCATTGTTACCGTTATTTTCCTGAGGTATGGAGAGATGAAGTCACCAGCTCAAGATCACATAGATGGTAAGAGCAGAGCAACTGATGGACCCATGCCAAAGTCCATGCCCTGTGCACTATGAGCTACTGTTTGTCACGAAGTACTGAACAGAATAGCCAAGTGTACACAAGCATGTCCTGCACTCAGGCCTGGGAAAGGGAGTGAAGAGAGGGTCAGCTCAACCCAGGTCTGAAAACCCATTCCAGGTTTTCCTTTTTGCTCTACTCAGATCAAATTACACTCATGTTCAAGACTCAGATCAAACCCCCACCCATGAAACTAGCTGTCTCTAAACTCCCAACCAGATCTGTTTTTACATCTGCACTTCCACTGTGAATTGCATGTGACTCTAATCACCACTTGCCCTCCAGTTTATTTGGTGCAATGCTTAAGAGCATGGGTCCAGACTCAGGAGCTGGATCTCTATCCCCAGTTCTGCACTTAGCACTGTGTGAACTTGGGCTTCCTAGTTATAATGCCCTTGAGAGCAGAGACCACTTGCCTTCAGTATTCTCTATGGACACAGCATATAGAGTGATAACTTACACAAAATAAATGTTTATTACTCATTCTATTTAAATCCCAACCCACCAATCATTCCTACTTTGTTATCCTGAACTAAGAGTGACCATGGGCAAGTTACTTAACTTTTGTGTGCCTCAGTTTCTTCATCTATAAGTGGCAATCACTACAGTACTTATATAGGGATATTGTGAGAATACAATGAATATCAATTATAGTAAGAACTTATTTTAATACACTTTTTATGATGGAATAACTTTGGACTAAGCTACAGAGGTAGCACAGAGTTCCCATATACCTCTCACCCAGTTCCCCCTAACGTTATCTCACATTATGATACATTTATCAAAGTGGTACATTTATCAAAGCTGAAAAACTTATACTGGAACACTACTATTAACTAAACTCCAGACTTTATTGGTATTTCACTAGATTTTTGTTGTTGTTGTTTTTTTTCCACAATGCCCTTTCTCTGTTCCAAGACCCAATATAGGATACCCTATTTGCAATTAGGATATTCTTAATGTAATAACACGTCTAACATTTATTGGGCACTTCTATATGTTAAGCATTGTTCTAAGTGCATATACATACACACAAACACATACACATACACACACAAACACGTGCATCTCAACTAATTGAATTATCACAACAATCCCATGCAGTAGGCATTATTCCCATCAGATCCTGAAACTGAGGCTTAAGAGGATAAGTAACTTGCTAAATATCACACATCTAGTACAACCAGAAGTGAAACCAGCTCTGTCTGACTATAGACTGTTTCCTCCAAATCACTAATCAATATTGTCTCTCAGGAATTTAAACTACCAAGAAAGTCTTAGCAAAAGAAATCTGAATTGCAGCTTTTCACGATAGCTTCTCCCCCAAGATTTTGCCTGGATCTTCCAGCAATAACTCATTCCACAAAAATGATCTGAGCACCTACTCTGACGAGGCCTGAGAAGATCACAGTGAATGGGGCAAAGTCGTGAAGCTCAGGGAGCTTCCAGTTCACTTTGGTGGAGAAACAAGAAAACAGGCCATTTCAAGGCAGAGTGGTAAGTGAAGGGCCGGCACAGTATTCTAAGGACCCAGAGGAAGGGCGCCTCAACCAGGAGGCAGTAGCGTATCCTGGAGAGCTTCTCAGAGCAAGAGGCATCTACGCTGAGGCTTGAAAGTTGAGTTGAGATTCACTAGGCAAAGTAGTAAAGTGGACGTGGGTGACAAAAAGACATCCTAAGCAAAAAGAACTGCATATACAAAGGCCTGGAAGTGAGGAAGAGCCTGGCATGCCATTATAACTGGAATATAGAATATAAGGGAAGGAAGAACAGAGAAATAATGTTAGAGAGAGAAGCAAGATCAGATCCTGAAGGGCCTTTTATATCCCTGTGGTGGTCAGGATTATGATAGCCTATGCTACAATAACAAATTAACCTCAAAGTTTCATTGGCTTACCACAACAAAGACTAACTTGTCACTCATGTAGAGTCCTACGTGGGTAGGGAGCCCTCCCACCCTGTAGCTCCAGCACCTAGAACATGGCCTCAGAGGTCCACTCCAGAAGAGAAAAGAGAGGCCATAGGCACACAGCTTGTAACTGCTGGGCCTGGAAATGACACGTGTCACTTCCACTGACATTTCACATGGTCCCAACCTTACTGCAGAGAAACGTAGTCTGTGTGCCAGGAATGCTATGGAAAACAAGGAATTGTCTCTGCCCCACCAGGATAAGATATGGAACTTGCTCCTGAAGTAAGCATGAGAGTTGTAAGCATGAGAACCACCGAGTCTAGTTAACCTGTGTTTGAGAAAGCTCACTCTGGCTATAAGGTGAAGAAGAGACCAGAGGGAGGCATGATGGGAAACAGGGAGACTAGCAGTACTGCAGTATTCTAGCGGGGGGGGTGAAGGTGATAGACCAAAGGCAGTGGCTGTGGGAATAAACAGAACTGAATGAATGTGTGAGGTTATGTCAGAGGTAGAGTTGACAGAATTTCATGAGTAACTGGATATGGGAGGTTGGGGAAGAATTAATGGAGGGAGGATTCAGAGAAAGAAGAAGGAGTTAAGGAGAGGGCCCAAATTTCTGATTTGGATAGCCAGGTGGCTGGCAACATCAGTCACCAAGGTGGAGAGAATCACCACACGGCATGCTGGATGCAAAAACGTGCTGGGCAATAAAATATGGGGAAGGAATATGGGAAGGAGGGAGGGTTAAATCCTCATTGTCTCAGTGGAAAGTCCATAGCTGGTGCCTAACACTGAAAAATCAAATAGGAGCAATAAAAGCATACCTTTTAGACATATCAAAAGAATCAGCAAAAGGAGTTCCAGGTGCTTGCCCCTGAAGAGGAAAAAACACTAGGACAAAAAAAATGGAAGACTGCTGTTTAATAAAAAACTGTTGTACAACTGCTACTCTTTAAACTATGTGCATGTATATCTGATAAAAATGAATTTTTTTAAAGGAAAGACCAGCTGGTCTAGGATGTTTCTCCTTTCCTCTGAGAGGAGTCTTTTGTCTTTAACCACCTTAAATGGCGACGTGTCCATCGTGATTACAAAGGGTAGGGTACTAGTCAATGGGACACTCATACCACCTGCCGCATTTCCCCATTTGCAACAGGCCCCTGCACTTAATTCTCAGAAAAATCAGGGAGGGCTTTTTAGGGGAGACTATGCTTGACCTACATCTTGAAAAATCATAGAATTTCACACAGGAAGGAGCGTTTCAAATGGATGGTAAGGGTGTGAGTATGGAGGTATGGCAAACAGATGTGTTAGGGGAAGAGTTGTACTTGTGTTTGGAGCCTAGAAGAGAAATGAAGGTGACTAGAAGATGAAGACAAATAAAGGTGACTAGAAAATGGAGACAGAAGACCAATCAGGGAGCTGACAAAAGTGGTCAATGTTTCTCCAAAGAAGGCTCACGGACCCGCATCAAGATTCTGAGGATCTCTCATTCCTTCAGATGCTCAGGAAGGATGGGCAGTATCCTGCATTTTAATAAGTTCACTAGGTGAATTTCATACACACCAAAATATGAGAAACACAAGTCAAGCAAGAGGATAAAGTCCTGAAATAAGGTCATGACAGTGTGAATGGGAGGAGGAAATGGTCATCAGACCCAGGGTCTCTTGGGTCCAGAGCTAGCCTTGGCCAACAAGTCAGGTAAAGTGGCTCTTCTGCCTGCAAAGAAATGCAGATAGTGGAGAAGCAGCAATGCCCTGCAGCTCCTGCTCACCTTTAACTTTCATTCCTGCCTCAGTGCAAGTCCTTCCACTAAATATGATATAGGGAAAAAGTATTGATTTCGAGTCTCAGCTTTTCCACTGTGTATGTAATCTGAAAAAAATCACTTCATTGCTTGGGTCTCAGTTTCCCCAACTATAAAATGAAGTGGTTAGACTAGATTACCTCAAAGGTCACCTCTAAATCTAAGCTTCTAAAAACAACTCTGGATAATATCCAGAACATACAAGGAGCTCCTACAAATCAAAAAGAAAAGCACAGAACTCCAATAGAAAAAAAAAAAAAAAGGGCAAAAAAGTGAAAAAGGAAAGGATAGGAGAAGGGAAAAAAAAAAAAAAACTAGCAAGCATATAAAGAGATGCTGACGCTCATCAGTAATCAGAGAATGCAAATGAAAACAATAGATGTCACTGTGTCCCTATTAGATTTGCAAAGCTTTCAAATCTGGATGCTGCATATTGAGCTGCAGGAACCCTCATGCCTTGCTGAAGGGACTCTAAATGGGTGCAGCCAGCCTAGAGAGTCATCTGGCACTATTAAGTGAAATTCAGTGTCTGTCTACCCTGGGACCCAGCAAGCCCAATTGTTCCTGGGTGTTTCTCCACAGAAATGATCATACAAGTGCACAGGGAACACATACAAAGACATCCATGGCAGTATTATTTGTAATGGCAGGGAGTTGGAAGAGTGACTAGGGAAAATTTGTGGATTACTACAGGACAGTTAGAAATAAATAACTAGGAGCCGGGTGCGGTGGCTCATGCCTGTAATCCCAGCACTTTGGGAGGCCGAGGTGGGCGGATCACGAGGTCAGGAAATCGAGACCAACGTGGCTAACATGGTGAAACCCCATCTCTACTAAAAAATACAAAAAAAAAATTAGCCGAGCGTGGTGGCAGACGCCTGTAGTCCCAGCTACTCAGGAGGCTGAGGCAGGAGAATAGCATGAACCCGGGAGGTGGAGCTTGCAGTGATCCAAGATCATACCACTGCATTCCAGCCTGGGCGACAGAGTGAGACTCCATCTCAAAATAAATAAATAAATAAATAAATAGGCATACATCTAGCAACAAGATGAATACAGCTGAGTAGGGGAAAAAAGAATAAATATAATGAGAACACTCTACAACACTCAGCATCCTGAAATGGCTCCCTATCACAATAAGAGCCAAAGTCTTCACAATGTCCCACCAGGCCCTAAATGATGTGCCTCCACCCCTACTCCCACCACCTCTTTACCTGATGTCATCCTCTATCACTGCCCCGTTGCTCACTCTGCCCAGCCTCACTGGCCTCCCTGCTGCCATGAAATGATATGGGGCATTGATGCTGCCACATAGCCTTTGCACTGGCTCTTCCCTCTGCCTGGGCTTGTAACCCTTCAAAGTCCCCTATACATGCATTCACACTCCTTCCCCCTTACCCTGCTCAAGTTTTAACTTAGACAATAATCAACTGTAATAACTAAATTGTATCCTAGTCTAAAAGGCAATAAGTACTGTCTTCTCACCCCCACCTTCACCTCTAGAATATAAGCTCCCTGAGAATGGGCATTTTTGCTTATTTTGTTCACTGATGTCTCCCAAGGATGAGACCAAAACCTGTCACAAAAGAGGCACTATTTTAAATACACTTTTAAACACATTATATGAATGTACATGCAGAAAATGATGAGTGGGAATTGGCAGTAAAGAGGATTAAACAAAATAAGAGAGGAGCCTAGCCTGGAACAAGGATGATAACACACCATTAAGGGAGGATTCTCAGTAACTCAACCTTCTGTACCTGAGGTTAACAAAAGGGGAGGAGGGAAGCAGTGTCTGGTCACCTCTCCTGAGCCCATCTGTTGAAGTTTCTCTTTTTGCCAGGTCTTTGCCAAGCCCATATACACAGCAGCTGTTTCTGAGATTGCAAGGTCATTACTGGACTAAGGATACCTCACAAGCAACCCTTCTGTGTACAACCTCACCTACCTCCCTACATTTCCTCAATACCGGCCTACCTAAGGAAGAAGGACTGGGCTCCACATAAAACACTACCTAATAAATTTAGACTGATTTCTAACTCACAAATCACTTCACAACTTTGAAAGATATTACTGTCCCCATTGTATGGGTTAAAAAAACTAAGGCTTAGAAAGATTCATGGTTGTCCTGTTTCACTGGCTAGTCCCCAGCAGAACTGAGATGTTCAGCAACCCAGATCTTCCTGACACCACATTTCACGTTTTCTCTACCAACTTACTCTTCCTCTAAGTACGCATAAAAAGACTACCACATTAAGGAAATTAGCAAAATAAGCTTTTCCAGATCTGATTTTGCATGACCCTGTTCTCAGCTCTTTCCTGTTTCTAAGTAACTGCTCTCCATCTGTAGGCTAGGATGCAAATTCAAAACCTGTGGATTTGACACAGTCTGTCTAAAAGCTAATGTTAGAAAATAAGGCCAAACAAATCATCTATTACTATTAAGACTTTAAAAGGATTATCCGTTCTTTGCAAGGAGCCAGATGGTGAAGACCGCACACTGTCAATCAGCTCTGGCAATAATAGTTCTGATACTACTGAGGAGTACAGAGGAACCACTAAGAATGTGGGGAATTCTCAATGCAACGCTCAGTGTTTGACAAGAATCAGATGATGAAAGGGTTAGGGCTGGTTGATGTTTTAAGCAGGCCGACTATTTAGGCCAAGAGATTAACATTTAAGAACAACAGCCAGGAGTGGTGGCTCATGCCTGTAATCCCAGCAGTTTGAGAGGTCGAGATGGGCGGATCGCCTGAGGTCAGGAGTTCGAGACCAGCCTGACCAACATGGTGAAACCCTGTCTCTACTAAAATTACAAAATTAGCCAGGTGTGGTGGTACATGCCTGTAATCCCAGCTAACAGGGAGGCTGAGGCAGGAGAATCGCTTGAATGTGTGAGGCGGAGATTGCAATGAGCTGAGATCATGCCACTGCACTCCAGCCTGGGCAACAAGAGCGAAACTCCATATCAAAAAAAAAAAAAAAAAAAAAGAACAACAGACTCAGATACATAACTTAGAGTTTACTTGCATGCCACTCCTCGGACTCACTTAAGTGACTCTGGGCTCATTCTCATTCAGCAAAATGGATCAGGACTGGTGCATACTCATGGCTTCTAGTTCTTCTTTACCTCCACTTAACTTGGCATGGTGCAGTACACATGGCAGGGGCTTCATAAAGCTCCCTGAATTACAAGCTCACTGAAACTCATACTGCAACAACTTATATTAAAGCGCTGAAACCTTGCAAGTCTCCTACTAAGAAAGCCTCTCAGGGATTACCAGTTTCCAATGAAAATCTCCTTAGGCTGATCTAGTCTTAACTCCTCACCCTGCCCAATAAACAAGTAAAAAGAAATACAATATAATGATAAGTATTATTGACATGGTTAGACATTTCCTAGTGAGTGACATGAGCCTTGAACACATTATAATCTCTGTTATTCTCCTTTTCCCTCAAATTAAAATGGGGATTAAACTCGCCTTGTGGTTCTAAAAGTTAGAGACTCTTTATGCAAAGGACTTTAATATAATTACTGGCACAAATTAGGTCTTCAGAAAAAATTGGTAGCTTCGGGGAGAGAATGAGCCACCTTAGCACCCCACACACAAGAATGCTCTTTTTCAGATGGACTCATAGCACTCGTGTTTTTTTCTTGCTTGACACCACCAGCTGCGTAATCATAAGCAAACCATTCCATCTCTCTAGCCTTCAATTTTTTTATTAAGTAAAAATAAAGGTTGTGGGCTAGAGCTCTGATATTCCTGCTACCTCCATTTTTTTTTTTTTTTTTTTTTTTTTTTTTAAGATGGAGTTTTGCTCTTATTGCCCAGGCTGGAGTGTAATGGCATGATCTTAGCTCACTGCAACCTCCACCTCCTGGGTTCAAGCAATTTTCCTGTCTCAGCCTCCTGAGTAGCTGGGATTAAAGGCACCCATCACCATGCCTGGCTAATGTTTGTATTTTTAGTACAGACGAGGTTTCACCATCTTGGCCATACTGGTCTTGAACTCCTGACCTCGTGATCCACTCACCTCCACGTCCCAAAGTGCTGGGATTACAGGCGTGAGCCACCATGCCCAGCCACCTCCAATTTTTTATGCTTGTTATTACTGGGTTTCATTTAAAAGAAGTCCTCAAATGGGGAATCTTGTTTTATCTAAGCCTGGGTTTTGCACAGTTTTTTTTGAGATCAAAAGAATGTTTAAAAATTGTTTGGAAAATGAGATGGTACCCTACTCTAAGACTTTGCACCCCAGGCGGAGGGTCATATAAGCAAATAATAACATTACAAGATGGATTCTACACACGTAAGTATACGTATAGACTTTTTTAGACCACAGAAGAGCAAAGAGCTCTCTCAGCCTGGAGAAGTTAAGGAGCGTTTCAGCAAGGAGACATCTGAGCTGGGATTTCAAGGATGGAGGTCAGGAAAAAACATTGCAACTGAGGAAAGCATATGCAAAGTCCCGAAGGTAGGTGACAGCATGACATATTCAAGGATTTGAAAGAAGAGAGCATTGAAGCTACAATATAAGCAATAAGAAGAGGGGTGCAAAATAAAATGGGAGAGACTGGAAAAGGCCAAATCAACAGGGCCATGGAAAGGGTTTTGGTCTTTATCCTAAAAGCTACTGAAAGTCATTGAAGAGTTTTAAGCCAAAAGAAGATATGACCAAGTTTGAATTTAAATAAAAAGACTGACTAGAAAGGGAAAAGAAAGGATGTAAAAACACAATTAGGGGGCATTGCAATTGCCAGGTGAAAGAGGATCATGGTTTGGTGGTAGCAGTGGGGATGGGAAGAAGTGGCTGACCACAGAGTCCCCAAGGAGGTAAAGAGAAGAGAATCTGTAGATTGATTGGATGGGAGAGTAAGGGAGAAGGAGATACTAAGAACGGATTCTAAGTGTTTGCCAAGAACAACTGGCTGGATGGCCTGGTCCTTGAGGGTACACTTACAGTGACCAGAGTTAAGTCTTACTATACTGACATTTATGTGGAAATCATAGCAGAGCTGTCGAGCAGGCAGTAGGTTATATGGGTCTGGGACTCTGAGGCATCTGTGCTGAGAATGTGGAAATAAGAATCATCAGAGAGTACTTAACTGAAGCCATGGTTATGTATAAGATCACCTGTAGAAAAGCATAGAAGAAGAGAAAGGGGCCTACGAAAGCCTTGAGAATGCCAACAGTAAAGAAGGATGAATCACAAGTGGCTGAGAATAAGAGGTTGGAAGAGAAACAGGAAATCTTTTCTCAGATATTGGCAAATTATCTTTCATCAGCTCTGCTTTAAGTAAGAAAAACTGAATAAGGAGACAAACTTCCATAGCCAAAGGGAAAGATAGAAATGAAAAGGCTCAAATATTCCATGTATGCAATGATCAATACCTGTACTACCAAGAATTGCCTCTATTAAAATTCTTACTTGCTACAGATTACACTATTCATTTTCAAAGCTCCTACCATGTTTCCCTTTAGATGAAGTACACCTACCTACCAAGTGACTCTGAGCTTGACCATATGATCATCAATGTGAGCAAATGTGATACACACCATGGCCAAGCAGAGACTTTAAATACACTAACATGGATTGGCTCCAGTCCTCTTGAGTTTCTGCCCTCCACCATAAGAACAGCATGTTCCTTCAACCAGGGTCTTGCAATAAAAAGATACAAAGAGCAGAACCCAACCCAGCAAAGTCCAGCAAAGCCCTCATGCAACATAAGCAATACATAAACGAATGTGATTTTTTAAAAATTTTATAGAGTCGAGGTCTCATTCTGTTGCCCAGGCTGGAATGCAGTAACCCAGTCATGGTTCACTGCAGCCTTGAACTCCTGGGGTCAAGTGATCCTCTTGTCTCAGTCTTCCAAGTAACTAAGACGTGTGCCACCACGCCCAGCTATTTTTTCTTAATTTTTTTAGAGATAGGGGTCTCACTGTGTTGCCTAGGCTGTTCTCAAAATCCTGGCTTCAAGCAATTCTCCCACCCTGGCCTCCCAAAGTGCTGGGATTATAGGCATGAGCCACCACACCTGGCCTGAATGTCATTTTTAGCAGCTGAGCTTTGGGGGCTGTTTTTTACTGCAGCAAATGCTGACTAATATACTTGTCCACAGTGAGATATCTTTGACACTAAATCTACTTATTTTAAACTCCAGTCCAAAGAAGAAATAGTACTATTTGTCTAGATTGTATTATATACCTGGCACTAATAAGTGGTTTATAGACATTATCTCATCTTAATCCTCATGACAATTATTTTCACCATTTTACAGGCTCAGATAAGTTAAATACATTTGTCAGGATCACAAAGCTAGCAAATAAATAATGGAAATGGAACAAAAATTCATCTAACTGATTCCAAAGCCCATGCATTCTCTATATCACCATATTAATGAATCTCCTAGAAATCAAAACCTAAGTCTCCCACATGGGAAACAAGACATGTTAATACATTGACAGTTGTGCTACTGTTGAGCGAGCCAAGAGCAACCAGCAGGAGAATATTTACAGCTCCGGATCCGAAGCTCATATTGCCACAAGCTCCACCTTCCTCTCACAAACTATCACAGCTGAGAACATGGGAGCTTTTTGGCTTGAAATTTGGTGAAATGTGGTGCTCAAGTCAGGTCACACTAAAACATTGGAAACAAAGGTTTCATTTTTATCTCAATCTCTATAGCCAGGTGACTTTTTGTAATAGCTCACTATGATCACCCCTTATGAATTCAGCTTGCACCTGATCCTTGGTAACAGGAGTCATCACTACCTTTCTGAATCTTGAGGCAAAGTTAAAACTTTAACATGTTAAGGAACAAGGAGAAGCAAGATATAGTAATCACTTATCAGTGTCCATTTGTCCATTGAGGACTTACATGTCCTGCTTGGAATTTAGGGCTGCCTTGCAGATCCCCTTATGAGACATTGTGGGGTCAACGGATGTGATGAGAAATAGTGAAAAAGCATAAGCTTTGAAGTCAAACAAATCTGGGTTTAAATCCTGCTCTGCCTCTTACCCACTTTGTGATCCTAGTAACTCGACTTTATTTCTCTGAACATCAGTTTTCTTGGTGTAAAATTCGGGTGATAGTAGCTAATTCAATTAGCTGTGTGGAGATAAAATGAACTGGAATATTCTCTTCTTCTCTACTGTGGATCATCAGCTTCTGTTTTGGGCTGTAAGGAGACTCTTTGGCCAGGACTAGGGCCCTAAGATCTCCTCTCAAGTTCCTCCCCTCCCCTTTAATGACATGCACAATGCTGTATAATCATCATCACAGGGACCAACAAGGTCAGGCAGCAAATCGTGAACACCCACTCTATCCCAACATTTTTCTAACTCTAATGCTTACAACATTGAAGCAAAACAAATTGTATTACATTCCTTTTAGAGGTCAGCAAACTGAGAGGTTAAGTGGCTTGCCATGGCTCAGACCTGGTCCTCCTGACCCCCAGACCCACGCCTTTCCTACTTGGCACAGCGCCCCCTACTCTTAGCTGCTCAGCCAGTTCTCTCTCTCCATTGCTTTCAATGAGACCTCTGAGGAAAAAACAAGTGTCCCTGGCAGGACCACACAAACTCACAGGAAGGTATTGATTGTAAGACTTGTACACCAAAAATTAAGTCATTGCTCAGAAAAATTAAAGGAAACCTATATTAAGGGAGAAACATTTCATTCACGTACTGGAAGCTCAATATTGTTAAAGTACCAATAATTCCCCCAAATTGATCTATAATAAAATCCCCAGCAGGTGTTTTTTTTTGTTGTTGTTGTTTTGTTTTGCAGAAATTGAAAAGCTGATTCTAATACTTACATGGAAACACAAAGGACTCAGAGTAGCCAAAACAATTTGGAAATAAAAAGAAAGTTGGAAGACTTATAATTAATTGCAAAACATATCATAAAGCTACAGTAATCAACACAGTGTAGTACTGACTATAAAGATAAACATATAAATCATTGGAATAAAATTGAGAGTCCAAAAATAATCCCTTATATTTATGGTGAATTGATTTTCAACAAAGGCACCAAGACAATTCAAAGGGCAAAGGATAATCTTTGCAAAAAATAGCATTGGAACAAATTGATATCTACACGCAAAAAGATTAATGTACACCCCCTGCTCTCACCATATAGAAAAATTAACTCAAAATTAATCACATACTTAAATGTGAGAGCTAAAGCTATAAAAGTTTTAGAAGAAAATCTAAAATCCCCTAAAGTCTAGGAGAAAGTCTTCTTGATCTTGGGTAGGCAAATATTTCTTAGATAGGACACTAAAAGTATGACTCAAAAAGGAAAAACAAAAAAATCACATGTGGACTTCATCAGACTTAATCACTTTGAGCTTCAAAAGACACCATTAAGAAAATGAAAGAACAAGCCACTAAGAAAATATTTGCAAATCATGTATCTAAAAACATACTTATCCGGAATTTGTAAAGAAAAAAAAAAAAAAACTCTTACAACTAAATAATAAGACAAGAAACCAATTTGAAAATGAATAAAAGATTTGAAGAGATATTTAGACAGAGGAGATATATGAATGACAAATAATCCCATGAAATAATGCCGACATTATTGATTATTAAGGAAATGTAAATTAAAACCAGAAGATACCACCGTACACCCATTAGAATCAGAAAGCAGACAATAATAAGAGTTGGTGAGGATGTAGAGAAGTTGGAAACCTTATGCATTATAGTGAGAATACAAAATACTATGGCCACTTTGGGAAACAATTTGGCTGTTTCTGAAATATAAATTTACCATACAACCTAGTGAGTTCACCCCTAGCTATTTATCCAAGAGAAATGACAGCATATGTACACACAAAAACTTGTACACAATGTTCATAGCAGCATTATTTACAATAGCAAAAAAGTAGGAATAATCCAAATGCCCACCAACTGTCAAATAAATAAATAAAATGTGACATATCCACACAATGAACAATTCAGGGAAAAAAATACGATACATGCTACGACATGAATGGCCTCAGGAATATTAAAGAAGCCAGACACAAAATACTACATATCGTATGATTTCATTTATATGAAACATGCAATAACAACAGAACTATAGAAACTGAATGCAGATTCCTGGTTGCCTGGATCTGGGGCTGGAAGCAGGAACTAACTGCAAATAGGTACAAGGGATTTCTGGGGGATGATGGAAATATTCTAAAACTGGATTGTGGTAATGGTTGCACAGCTCTGCAAATTTATGAAACCTCATTGAATTGTTCACTTAAAACAGGTGAAGTTTGTGGTATGCAAATTATACCTCAATAAATCTGTTTTTTAAAAGGTCTCAATGACTCCTTTGCAAAATATCAAAAACAAGGCAAAGGAGGCAGCCTGATAAATCTCCTCTCCAGCCTTTCTCCTTTGTGTCCTCTGACGCAAAGATCTGCTTTGTGTCCTCTAGGACACCTGAGTTCCTATCTCTCCACAGTAAGAACTGTCTTCCCCAGCAGCCTACAGCAGCTGTACTGGACTTCTCTGCCTAGAGACTTAGCAGCCCCAATTCAGGCTTCTGGCAGCAAAGCTCACCTTGCAGAAATACTATAAGAGTTATAAATACTTTACGTCCTTTGAGAGCTCTGTCAGTTCTCTGCTATGGCACTAGCGACCTAGGGCAAAGAAACTTCTATTCCTAGGTATACTGAGTGTCAGTGAGCAAGGCTGCAAGGCATTCTGGCATCATAACCTCTTTAATGGCATGGTTTGGCCCCTTAAGACATCCATGCTGTATTAAAAGCTAATTCCTACAAGCTAATTGCAGCGAACACCCCAGAAAAATAGACTAGATGCAGGTAATTCAAACCAAAGTCCATTTATCAGGCATAGGGGTCGGGGAACCTGACTTCAGAACAGGGAAAAGTTCTTAACCTCGGCTGCATAATTAAACTATCTGGTAAGGTTTTTTTTAAATACTATATCAGGTGTAGTATTTTCTAGTAAGTCTTAACCACCACAGAGATTTGGATTTAACTGGCCCATGTGGCTTAATATCTGTGTTGTTTTTAAGTTTCTCAGGCAATTCTCCTGCTCATTCAGGGCTACAAATCACCAGCTTTAGGAGACAGGTTTCTTCCACCTATTCTCTACCAGTGACTCACTCAAAGCCTAAAATGCACTACTCCTTAAATAAGGACTTTCCTCCCCATCTAGTAAGAGCAACAGGATAAAGATGGCTGAACGTCAGACAACAGGATGTTGCCATTTGCAGTGTAGATGCTGCCAATTTATCTCAATTTATCCCAAATGACTTTATGTTGAGTATATTGATTTATATGTCCTTAATCCTGACACCTGAAAGAAGGGCTAATACTAATAACATAACTGATGGTGGAGAGGCCAAAAGAAAAAAAAAATAGTCTTTATTTTCAGTACTCAAGGACTTTTCTCCACAATAGGGAGAAAGAATAAAATTAATTAGCATTCAGTACAGTAGTAACACATTAAATATTAAAGGAAATAAGCAAGCATGAACCTCAGACATCAGCAATCATGAGAATTTGGGACAGAGTTCCTTGCTGGCTTGAGTGGACAGGAAAAGCTTTGTGGAGGGGGCACAGTTCTATCTGGGCCTTGTAGGACCAATAGAATGTGAATTGGGAAAGCGAAGGAACAAAAAAAAGTCAGCCAATAACAATCATTGCAATAGTCATTTACTATACTCCAGGTATGCTCTCATTTCGAGCATCCTTTCCTTTAAACCACATAACCACATTATGATCCTCATTTTACAGATTAGAAAATGGGAGATTAGAGAGCTTTAAAAAATTGCCATGGTGGCTCGTGCCTGTAATCCCAGCTACTTGGCAGGCTGAGGCAGGAGAATCTCTTGAACCAGGGAGTCAGAGGTTGTGATGAGCTGAGATTATGCCACTGCACTCCAGCCTGGGTGACAGAGAAAGACTGTCAAAAAAAAAAAAAATTGCCCAAGTTCACAGTCAGCAAGCAGAATTCAAACCCATGGAGCCTGACTTCAGAATTCAAGTAGACAGGCCAAGGCAGAAAGACAGACAGGAATCTCCTGTTTGTGTGATGTTGTGCAAAGATTCCAGCCTGCTAAGAAGGTTGGGTTCTTGTCACTAAAAGCCCAGAAGAGAAGACAAAACTGCCTAACTAGGACAAGGTCAGATCATCCATACAGCTCTACCCAGATATTAAGCCAACTGCAATAAGGAGAGCTGAATCAAAAGTGAACCAAAAAGGGATTTCCTTTTTTAGAAACACAAGATGATAAAAGCATCAAATAGGTGAGCACAACTAGGAAAGCACAGGTCCGGAGGTTCCCAAGGGGTGAAGTTTCACCAGAGGCTGTGAAAACGCTGAGAGCTGAGACTGGAAAAGAGTCACCAGGCATGAGTGTATGTTCCACCCATCAAGGAC
Source organism: Theropithecus gelada (assembly GCF_003255815.1). NCBI lineage: Eukaryota > Metazoa > Chordata > Mammalia > Primates > Cercopithecidae > Theropithecus > Theropithecus gelada. Next base: position 199,818,176 of record NC_037668.1, on the reverse strand, counting down.
TCTCCAGGATGGTGTGAAGGGCAGAAGAGCAAGAAATGGCAGAGGCTGTGTGGAGGACATTCACAGGAAGTCCACAGGACAGCACAGAATATTGAGGCATGAATAGTAGTTGTGAGTGATTTCCTCAAGTCATTGGAAGCAACTGACAGAAGCTTTGATTATTTTGACTTTTCCCAATACTGCAATCTGAGAACAAGCAAAACACCAAGAAAGAAATAAAGGCAAAAAGAAGGAAGGGAAAAAGAGAGGAAAGGAGGAAGGGAAGGAGGGAGAGAGTGCAAGGCAGGAGAGAAGAAAGGGAGGGAGGGAGGGAGGGAGAACCAAATTCATATAAGAAATTCATTAAGAGTGATGTTAAGTATGAACCACATACCATCTGCAACAGTCACCCTAGGTGCTTCATAACAAGACAGACCCTCTGAAGCAGGGCTTGGGAATCTGAACTGTTAGCAGTCCTTCAGAGGATGCTTAGGCACTCTGAAGTCAGAGGCCCACTAGTCTGGACACTGCCTAAGGCCAGTCCATGTGCTCACACCCCTGCATCTGCTGCTACATCTCCAGCTATCAAACTTTACCTGACAATCTCACGTTCAGAAGAGTGGTCCTGAAGTGAGACAAAGTCCCGAGTCATCAGATAAAGATGAACTTATGTTTATAATTTATCGTGGGCTTTGGAGTGAGGCAGACTCCAATGGAAAGCCCAGTTCTCCTTCTTCCTAGCAGAGACTTTAGGGAAATTGCTTAAACCCACTGGATGTCAGGGTCCTCATCTGTAAAATCCTCACAGGATGGTTGGGCGGGTGATCAGGTAGGAACAATGGCTTTCTCTCAGCTGCCTTTTATTTGCTGACTTTTAAGAAGGGACATCTTACTCAGGCACAGTCACATGTGCCTGCAGCCCTAGCTACTTGGGAGGCCAAGGCAGGAGGATAGCTTGAGTCCAGGAGTTCAAGGCTACAGTGTGCTATAACTGTGCCTATGAATAGCCACTGCTTAGGCAACATAGTGAAACCCCATCTCTAAAAGAAAAAAAAAAAGACCAGACATCTTAAAAAGATTCTTCACCTTTCGGCCGGAACCGCCATCTTCCAGTAATTTGCCAAAATGACGAACACAAAGGGAAAGAGGAGAGGCACCCGATATATGTTCTCTAGGCCTTTTAGAAAACATGGAGTTGTTCCTTTGGCCACGTATATGTGAATCTATAAGAAAGGTGATATCGTAGACATCAAGGGAATGGGTACCGTTCAAAAAGGAATGCCCCACAAGTGTTACCATGGCAAAACTGGGAGAGTCTACAACATTACCCAGCATGCTGTTGGCATTGTTGTAAACAAACAAGTTAAGGGCAAGATTCTTGCCAAGAGAATTAATGTACGTATTGAGCACATTAAGCACTCTAAGAGCCAAGATAGCTTCCTGAAACGCGTGAAGGAAAATGATCAGAAAAAGAAAGAAGCCAGAGAGAAAGGTACCTGGGTTCAACTGAAGCGCCAGCCTGCTCCACCCAGAGAAGCACACTTTGTGAGAACCAATGGGAAGGAACCTGAGCTGCTGGAACCTATTCCCTATGAATTCATGGCATAATAGGTGTTAAAAAAAATAAATAAATAAAAGACCTCTGGGCTGAAAAAAAAAAAAAAGATTCTTCAAATCCTAACCCTAGTGAGACACTAGACATTGAATGCCTCTCCTAGCCTCCACTAATGGAGAAAAAATGCCCTCAAGTGTTTCATCTATTTCATCTTACTCATTCCTCAGAACATTCTGCTGACATCAACAGCCTCCAGGCCTTTACACATGCATGTCTTTCTTTATGAAATACACACACACACATGCACACACATCTCTACACCTTGCTTATTCTATAAATCCATATTCATCCTTCAACTTCTTGCTCAAGGATCACTTCTATTTTAAAATTTCCCAGACACCACGGCATGCCCCAACCCACCCATTCTCACTGCAGTGACTGCTCCCGGAACCTGAACAAACCACAAGTCTGATCCTGCCGCACTACGATGACTGATCTTCTGGTTTCTCCCCAACAACCATGGGTTCCCCAAAAGGCAATACTCTGTAACCCTAGCACTTACTATCATGCCTAATGTCTAGCAAGTACACACAATTTGTTGAGTTAATATATTCCACATGTAGCTTCTTCTCTGGGAAAACATCAAATGGCAGGTGACACTGATGCAGCAGGGGGGCCCTGGGATGGGGAACCATGGTGGCTTCCCTGCAGGTTTCACCAGTGGCATTCGGGGCGGGGTCGCTGCCCTGGACCAGGCCGGGCCGAGGCCACGGAGCTCGCAGAGGCAAGGCCGAGGATAAGGTGTGGATGCCTATCACCAAGTTGGGCCGCCTGGTCAAGGACATGAAGATCAAGTCCCTGGAGGAGATCTATCTCTTCTCCCTGCCCATCAAGGAATCTGAGATCATTGACTTTTTCCTGGGGGACCTCTCTCAAGGACGAGGTTTTGAAGATTATGCCGGTGCAGAAGCAGACCCGCTCCGGCCCAGCGCACCAGGTTCAAGGAGTTTGTTGCCATCGCTGACTATAATGGTCATGTAGGTCTGGGTGTTAAGTGCTCCAAGGAGGTGGCCACTGCCATCCACAGGGTCATCATCCTGGCCAAGCTCTCCATTGTCCCCGTGCGCAGAGGCTACTGGGGGAACAAGATCGGCAATCCCTACACCGTCCCTCGCAAGGCGACAGTCCGCTGCAGCTCTGTGCTGGTGCGCCTCATCCGCACACCCAGGGGCACTGGTATCGTCTCGGCGCCTATGCCCAAGAAACTGCTCATGATGGCTGGTATTCATGACTGCTACACCTCAGCCAGGGGCTGCACTGCCACCCTGAGCAACTTTGCCAAGGCCACCTTTGATGCCTTCTCTAAGACCTACAGCTACCTGACCCCCGACCTCTGGAAGGTGGCTGTATTCACCAAGTCTCCCTAGCAAGAATTCCCTGACCACCTCGCCAAGACCCACACCAGAGTCTCTGTGCAGAGGACCCAGGCTCCAGCTGCGGCTACAACATAGGGTTTTTATACAAGAAAAAGAAAGTGAATTAAACCTGTAAAATATATATGTGTGTGTGTGTGTGTGTGTGTGTGTGTGTGTGTGCGTGTGTGTATATATATATTCCACCTGTAAAATATAAAATTATGACACTGATTTTTAAAGTGTTATATAACTTACTCATACCATTGTTTTCAAAAGCCAGTTTAAGCCAGAGGGGAAAACAAAATAATCACACTAGTTTGGTCTTTTTTAATCTGAATCAGAATTACTTGGCTTTATCCTCTACCTAATTCATTCGGTTTGGCTCTGAATTGTAGAATCCACCTCATAAGTGGAAGATTTGCCACCATCAAGAATATTAAGAAGACTCCCTCTGACTTCAGAGGCAATTCAAGTCAGTGCAATGAACACTAAGCTAAGTACTGAAATTCTACAAAAAGAATCCTTCCAAAAACACAGCCTCTCTGATGGAACCAGAGCTCTCCTCCAAAGGTGCTAACTTCTTGTTTGGCTGACAGGCTCTTCCCCAGACCGTCTCTTGGTGTGTGTGTGTTTATCATAATTCTAACACCAAGAGTAAGAGCCCCATTTCTAACCACGGGTGCTACCCAAGCTTACCTCGCTGCCCCAAGCCAGAAGTTCCCCCTTTACGGATCACTGCCCATGCCCTTCCCCATGCCTGAGTTTACCTTTACATTCAAGCCATCAATGTCCATTTCTCAAAATTCTACTCAATTAATAGGTACCATTTACTGAGTGGCTCTATGTGCCAGATACCCTATTAGAGGTTTTATAGACACTCTAGAATCTTAAAGCCCAAAAAACCTACGATCAAGTATTATAAGTATCCTCATACACAAGTAACTGAGCAAGTGATGGAACCAGGTATGACTCCAAAGCTCATGTTAATTGTGGAGGTATACATCTTCCACTAGCTCATTAAATATTCACTTAATACTCTATGGACATAGTGTTATTATCTCATTTTACAGATGAGGAAACCAAAGTATAGCAAGGTCATAAGACTTCTCAGACTAGTTCCAAATTATTTAAGCCCCTCCAGTTACTCATATCTCTTTAGGTCTGTGCTGGCAACTGTCTTGCCAACATAGACAAAATTGCAGTCAACCAGGAAGAGGCCAGGCTGAGAGGCGAAGACAGATGGACCCTCGAGACACAATCAAGCCTTACTAATATATCTATAGTCTTCTCAGTCACATGAGGAATTAAATTGCCATTTTTACTTTAGTTTGACTTGGCTATAGTCTGAGTGTTTATGTTGAAATCCTAATCTTTAAGGTGATGGTATTAGGAGGTAGGACCTTTGGAGAGGTGAATAGGTCATGGGATGGAGCCCTCATTAATAGGATTAGTGCCTTTATAAAAGAGGTCTGATCTGCCATGTGAAGACACAACAAATAGGTGCCATCTGTGAACCATAAAACAAGCCCTTACTGGACACCAATCTGCCATCACCTTGATCTTGGACTTCTCAGCCTCCATAACACGGAGAAATAAATTTCTGTTGTTTATAAGCCACCTGGTCTATGGTATTTTGTTATAGCAGTTTCCATTAAAATAACTTCACTTTTTAACTGTTGCTTACAACCCAAAGAGGTCTATTTAAGACAAAAATGAACACCTGCAAGGTGAAACAATAAAATAATGTGGATGACTTTTTAAAAACTCACATACCAAGGTTTGTTCATCCGAATGGCAGCAGTCCCTTTCGAAGTAGTTATCTTAAAGAAAATGAAGTTGCAAGTAAGCAGGCAACCAGAGGAAATGCTATGAAAAAATGCCCCCAAGTTATGGTATTGATCAAGCACTGGCCAGTATTTTGGAATGAATAATGTACTTGATTTTGCAAGCCTAGTTACTTCGTGTTGTCATAGGGAGTAGCTCAAGGGACAGAAAGAAAAGTACTTGCTTCCACTCCTATTCAAACTACAGGCTCTTGATCTGTTAGTCTATTCTGAACATTGGTATAAAATTAATGAATAATCAGCTTCCTTTCCCTGAACTAATAGCCTGAAGTTTGCAGATAAAGTGTCAAATCTCAACAAAATCAAACATGAAGTCCCCAGATGTTCAGATAAGTCATATGCCAGGATCTACCTTTGGCCCCAGATTCTCCTGTTCCCAGCCTTGACTCAGCTGAGACTCAGTGGCTTCTCTCCTGGGACAAGATCAACGGTTCAGCCAAGGCAGCACATTTCTATACGCAGTTCATGACCCACGGCCACCGCTGCTGTCCAGACTATTATACAGTGGAATCAAGTCACAAGACCATGATTACCACAAGCTTTGAAATACGAGAATATGAGGAAACAAACAAACAAAAAAAAACCCTCCCTTTAGAGCTGTGCTGTTTCTCTTCCTGTGAATAAAAGGATATTCATGGTCATTACTCAATTACAGAAGGATCAGATTAGCACCAAGAAGAATTTCCTAAGTATAAGAAGAAAAGAACCTGTGAAGTGAGGAGTCTCACAATGCAAACCTGAGACTTTAACTCAGGCCTGAGTGTGGCCTCCAACAACAGAGCTGAGCAAGAAGACAGAAACTTCTCCTTTGCTTATTCCTCAGAGTTCTCTCTGGCGTTGTTGAGTTTGTGTTCAATACATTGTTGACCTCTCTTTCCCTGCCTAAGTGCATGTGAGAAAGTGAAAACTTGGATTAACATATTACATGTTAATGAGCCCATGTAACACACATAAAGCTGGACCAGTTGCAGAGAAGCATTAAATCTAAAGAAAGAACAAGTTAGCCTTCAAAGAGATCTGAAAAGCAACTGAAATTGTTACTGCAATTTCTTTAAAAGGCACCAAGGGAGCATTCCTTTCATAATAAAAATAAAACTTCTCAAGACCCTCTTTCTCCATCCTCTTCCTACTCTCTCGTGAGAACAGACGTGCTACCAACTTCATGTCTCACACTCCCCCAAACACCCAAAAACTAGCTCTCAAATCTCAGCCTTCATTTGCTGTCATCCCCTTCCTGTTTCCCTTTCTGGAATATTCTTCTCTCCCTCCAGTACCTCTCTGCCCTAACCAATGTAGCTCAATCATTCAATTCTCCCTTCTCATTATCAGATACCACATAACAAAAGCAGCTGCCCATCCAAGAAACCTACTTTCTTTTAGAAGGCAGGAGGAATGGAAAGATTCTGAATGTGCATATGTTAATTTTTTTGTCTTTGTCACATTTGCTCACCAAGATAAGGACTTAAATATATGGAAAGAGGCTGAGATCTGAAGTCAGATGACCTGGATTGTCTCAGTCACTGCGTGTGACTTTCAGGCAATTAAGCTAAGCTTTCTGGCCTCTGTTCCTTTATGTGTAAGACGAGGTCACAGTATTGCCTTATTTACAAGGGTATGGTGATGATTAAATGAAAAAACATGTTTTGCCATAAGAATAACAAACCACAAAATGCTTTATGTACATGATTTCCAATCCCACTGGCTTTAATTCTTTACATTGCTTAGAATATTATATATAAATCATTCAATGTCATTACAGAAAGTTTAATCAGCTACTTGGAGATACAGTTTGTTAAGTTGGTCACTCTTCACAATCTTGACTAAAGTCTTAAAGGTTGGTTACCTTTGCTTGTGCAGTGAGTCACCTGATTCTACCAACCCATTTTGGCATACTCCATAAATTGGAATCCAGAGTCTTTAGACAATCAATTATAAATTTAAATTCCTAATTCTCAACCCCAGACTTTATATAAAATGTCTAAACTCCAGGTGCCATATAAAATTTATAAAATTTCTGACCATAGCACAAAAGGCGTTTCTGACTTGAGCCCCCCTTTTAAAAAGAGAGTCCCATCTAATTTCTTATTCTATAAATCAAGACCCCTGTCACCTTCAAGTTTCTAATGAACAGCAAGTAAAGGCATCAGACACAAGTTAAAAGAGGACAGGAAATAAATGGGGCCAAATTAGAAGGGAAAAGCATGTAGAACTCAAAACCAAAGAAACAAAGAATTAAGGAAAAGCACTAGAGTGCTTACACAAAAATACCAAAACCATTCCTTCTGAAATAGAATATGAAAAAATTGTGAGCACATGTGAATTTACTGATTTGCAGTGAAAATGATTCCAAATCAATCCCTTTAGATTCCATGTAGGAAGGTGTAATTGTGAATAAGTCGAGATTGGGTAAAAGGGGGTATAAGGAGAGCGAGGATGAAAGCACAAAGTGATATTCAAGCTAACAGAGGGTGGCACCCATAGCTAGGACCTTCTTAATCTTTGAGCTTCTCATTTGCGATATGGGTAGCTATGGCCCAGGCATGAAAAAAATAAGACAGCCCCTGCAGCACCTGCTCAAGAAATGCAGCAGATGGTGGATATCTTTTCCTCCCCTCCCCCAGGATGGGCTGTCCTTCACCTTTTGATGAAGATGTGGCATTTACCTTGGTCCACAACTGCCTATTGGCTAACTCATCACTGAGTAGAGGGGAAAAGATAGACAAGAAAGGCTGGGTATACACATCTGGGAAGAATATGCTATCTTCATTAAAGAAGATCAAGAGTAAGAAAATTTGTTGTTGGTTATCTGTCTGGCATAGAAACTAGCAAACAGAGCAATTCAATGGTCTGTTTTTAGCCCAAAGGATCAATTTAGCTCTGCCCAAGTAGGTAAGAGGCTAAGAACGCCAACTGTCCATGTGCTCAAATTATAAAATTTAAATTTGACATTGAAACCTAAATAAACACAATGCCATAAGACATTTTCCATTGATGTTTCCTTTGAGTTCCACTGCATTTTGCTTAACAAGCAGCTTATCCACATGTGGCTAGAGAAGAAAATACCTCAAAGGCCAGAGAAGGCCAAAGAGACCCATGCAGGATAGAAGGCTCAGCCATGGAAACTCCATACTCCAGATTGAATTTCACAAGCAGGACAGACAGGCACCACCAAACTGGGTCCAGTGTCCTGGCTATGGCTTCTAATTCCCTAATCTGGTTCTATCTGTGAGTCAAGGGAAAATCTAGAAATAGTATACAGTCACCAAACATGAAGACATTTCCAAGAGATCCAGGATTCCATTCCAAAGAAAAGCACCTTTTCCTTTCACCTTGCTATCTACCCACCTTCAAAGGCACATTCTAAACATTGCCTCTGCAGTGGGTGGCAACATTAAACATTTCAAAAATAACCAAACTGGATGTTGCGATACTCCAGAGAACTGCAGATTTTTCCCCAAATAAGAAAATGTAGCTCCTTAGAGCATATCTGAGGAACCAAATATCTGCTTAAACCCTTCTGTCACAGACACTGACACTACCCAAAATGAACTTTTCTTAAACATTAACTATAGGTCTTTACCATCTTGCTGAGATGTCAGGGCACTAGAAAGTCTCTGTCTAAAGAGAAAATTAAGAAAGAAATAGCCCACAGTTTCTGACAGTGACACCAACCATCCATTGAAATGCTCTCTTTGCCAGATCTGTCCATTCATTCGATAAATAAATATTCAATAAAAACACCTACATATAGAACACCCATGTGGCAAGCAAAGTGAGGAATAAAAAAGTAGCTTAAAAATAGACCTTGCCTTCAAAAACTAAGATATATATAACCCTCCCCACCCCCCAAAAAAATAAGGTAGAAAGCATTAATTGCCCTAAGAGGGGTATAAAATGCCACACTCATGTGAGTTCAGAGAGGCTGAAATTATTTCTGATGGAAAGAGTCTAGAAAAATTTCACAGAGGAAAATAGTATTTGAGATGACCTTTGAAGGGTAGGCAGGATTTGAACCTGAAAGATGAAAGCAAAGTGCATCCAGGTGGAAAGGATGTTCTAAGCAATGAATCTAAGGAAGCAAACACAGGAAACAACACATTTGTTTCAGTCTGGCTGGAGAATAGGCTGCAAGGCACATAATTTGGGGAGGGGGGTAGAAAAATAAGTGAGAGCCATTTTATAGATGGCTTTCAATAGGAATTTGGAATTTACGCCATAAACAAGAGCCACTGAAGGTTTCTGAGCTGGGGAGTGGCGTGGCAAGGGTGAGGCTTCAGAAGGATTAATTGGGCAGGCAGATTAGAGGAGAATGTGAGCAGAGGCAAGAAGACTAATCAGGATAGAAATACAATGGTGTGGGTATAAAGCAAAGAACTGCGGTGTCAGAGAAGGCATGGAGAGGAGGAGGTAGATGAGAGAAACATTGTCAGGTTAGGGTCAACATGATTTGCTCATTGGTGCTCATGTGGAAGAAGGACATGAAAGATCATCCTGATGGGTATACTCTGGATGTCTGAAAATATAATAATATTATCAACAGAAAAGGAACTCAGAAAGTGAAGATGCCTGTAGAAATCCCAAATGCTTCTGTTTGATCATCCACTGGAAATGTGGGCCTGGTGCCAGGAAGTCACAGAAGTATCTTTGGAAGAGCATAGATACTGTTCAGTCCCAGTTACTTGATCTCTGTGATATTTGCCATTGTTGACCCTCTCCTCCTTGAAATTTTCCTCTTGGGTTTCTAAACAGTATCCATTCCTCATTTTCCTCTTCCCTCTATGGCAACTCTTTCCATCTCCATGAGCTCTTCTTCTCCTATTTGTCCCACAAATGGTTGTATTCTCCAGAGCTGCAGCCTCAGTCATTTACTGCTCTCATTGTACGTCCTGTCCCTGAAGTCTCATCTATACCTGTTGCTGCAGTTACCACTTCCATGTGGATGGCTCCTGGAGGAAGCAATGGCTAAGAATGCAGATGCTAGTATCAGCCTTGGTTCACATCCCAGCTCTACCTCTGGCTGGCCATGTGACTTTGGACAAGTCATGTACCTTGATCTTCCTCATCTGTAAAATGTGGTTGTGGAATTGTTAAGAGGATTTAACATGAGGATTAAAACGAAATCTGGTACGCTGGAAGTCCTCAGTAAATGGTAATTATTATTGAATAAAATCTGTAACTGGAAATCTAGATCTCTCTCTCTCTTGATAGCCAGTTCTATATAGTCAGTTGTCACCTGGGCAGGATCCCTCAAAGTCCTGAAGTAAACTCATTGTCTTTCTCACCTCCCACAACCCTGCCCCTCTGTATTCCCAACATTCATTCTATCATCCAAATTAGAAGCCTGGGAATCATCCCACATTTGTCCCACTCCTTTACCCCCACATCCATCTGTCATCAAATCCTATAAGATACAATGCCAAACTACTAAACATGGCATGAAAGCCTCATCATTATCTCACTCCTGCTTTTTGTCCAAACTCATTTCCCACTACTCTCCCATTCCCCAATGCACTCATACCCTGTGGCTCTGCTTCATATCAACGTACTTGCTGTTCCTCACAAATATCAAGCCATCTAATATGAAGGCCTTTGCACATTTCTTTCGAATAGCCTTATTCCAACTTCCCATACCCAATTCAGATCATTGTAATCTGCCTTTAAAGACAGCTTGTGTCACCTCCCTGTGAAGGCTTTCTTGACTACCAGCGGGCAGGTAGGTGGCCTCTCTATTTCTATAACAAACTGTATTTCCCTATCGTGGTACTTACCACATTAGAATTATTGATTTGCTTGTCTCTCTTCTCCAGTAAATTATAAGGACTTACAAGTAAGGACCGTGCTTCATTCATTGTTCAACTCTCCTTCCTCTGCCCTCCCTCTAGCACAATACATAGCACATGGAAGGTACTTAATTTTTTTTTTTTTTTTTTTTTTGAGACAGAGTTTCGCTCTTGTGGCCCAGGCTGGAGTACCGTCACGTGATCTCAGCTCACCACAACCTCCGCCTCCCAGGTTCAAGTGATTCTCCTGCCTCAGCCTCCTGAGTAGCTGGGATTACAGGCATGTGCTACCAGGCCTGGCTAATTTTTTTTGTTTTGTATTTTTAGTGGAGATGGGTTTCTCCATGTTGGCCAGGCTGGTCTCAAACTCCCAACCTCAGGTGATCCGCCCACCACAGCCTCCTCCCAAAGTGCTGGGATTATAGGCGTGAGCCACCACACCCAGCGTTTTGTTTTTGTTTTTGTTTTTGTTTTTAAGACAGGTTCTTGCTCTGTCACCCAGGCTGGAGTGCAGTGGTGTGATCACAGCTCACTGCAGCCTTGACTTCTTGGGCTCAAGTGATCCTCCCATCTCAACTTCCCAAATTACTGGAATTATAGGCTTGAGCTACCTCACATGGCTAGGTTTTTTGTTTGTTTGTTTCTGGTTTTTGAGACAGGGTCTCACTCTGTGACCCAGGCTGGAGAGCAGTGGTGCAATCTCAGCTCACTGCAGCCTTAATCTTCCAGGCTTAAGCAGTCCTCCCACCTCAGCCTCCGTAGTAGCTAGTACTACAGGTTCTCACCACCATGCCCGGCTAATTTCATATTTTCTAGAGACAAGGTCTCACTGTGTTGCCCAGGCTGGTCTTGAATTCCTAGACTCAAACAATCGTCCTGCCTCAGCCTCCCAAAGTGCTGGGATTACAAATGTGAGCCACTGTGCCTGGCCAATTTTTTTTTTTTTTTGTATTTTTAGTAGAGACAGGGTTTCTCCATGTTGGCCAGGGTGGTCTCGAACTCCTGACCTCAGGTGATTCACCCGCGTCGGCCTCCCAAAGTGCTGGGATTACAAGTGTGAGCCACGGCATCCAGCCCAAGTTTTTTAATATATAAATAAACGACTGAATACAGACAAACCAAGATAATCCTAGTGGTTTCCTGCTCTCTTCTTTGTTAGCATGATTAGTCACAGAATTCATGTAGCTTGACTTCAAAAGTTTTTCTGGTTTAGTCCATCCTCTGGAATAATAACTAATAGTTTCTATCCTATTTTCTAAGATACATGTCTTTTAAAGCTAATGGGATATTGAACACAATCTCCTGCTGGGGTGTTAAATAAAATAAACCAAAGCTTTGTTTTATTTTGTGTTTGGCGTCTTTCCTGCGTTCTCCAAATGTTCTCTAGTTAATCACTTGATCCACACCAAATAAGTCAAATGAACTCACCTGATGAAATGCAAAGGAAAGTCTGTAAGAACTTTAAGTTTGCAAATATAATTAGACTCTCTTTAATTCAAATAGTTGAATAATGCGATTCCCTAAGATTGTCATTCAGAATACCAACTCTCATTGTACTGAGGGGAGAGAAGATGCATAGAAACTCCAGGTGACAAAATATTTAAAAACACAGAACTTTTTGTTCAAACGGATCCAATTTAAAGATGACACGTCTTACTAAGGGGGATGAGAGCAAGAAAACCACTCCCGGTTATTACAGTGAACCTGCCAGAAGACCAGTCGTTGATGCCTATCAGCAGTCTCTGTCTATAGAAGCTGTTCCAGCTTTCATCCAGCCTTCTGGGTCCACTTCTCCACTCTCATTCCTCACATCTTGACCCCTGGGGATCTCCTACTGGAAAGTATTCTTTCCTACCATCACCCTCCTAGGCCCCTACCAGGGACCCAGCCCCAGTGGGGCTTAATAGGCACCTTGACATGGTAGTCTGGTGCCCTAGACTTTTTCTCTCTTAATTGAGGCAGAGTCTCACTATGTTGCCCAGGTTGGTCTCCAACTCCTGGGCTCAAGCATTCTTCCTGCCTCAGCCTCCTGAGTAGCTGGGATTACAAGCCACGTACCACCACGCCCAGCCAGTTACCCTAGACGTTTTGAAGAAAAGAAAAAGTTTTCCAGGTTAAGAAAATGAACCATAGATAATTACAATTGTAGCACCAAAAACGAAACTGGCTGACAGACCCGCAGCTCAGAGATCAGTGACTTAGACAATGCTGCCACCTATCGATCAAAAATAGAAATACTGCTGGTCTTTTCACCAAATTCAGAGCGACTTCATGGAACATTTCATATGGATTTGGAATAGGTGGTCACTGAATTGTTATTACCATCATTACTGGTGCCTCAACAATAAGTTTTTTATAGTTATAACACAATCACAACTAAATCCTATGAGCAGAGGCTGCAGCAGAAACTGAGGATGTAGAGTAGGAAGGTAGAGTAGTGAATGTGAAGGAGTAAGTACTCTAGTACTTTTCCTTAATTCTGGGAATGTGGAGTGGGAAATCAGTTCAAATCCTGAAAGAGGGAATAGAGGGGGTAAAGACTGAGAAAAGCACCCTTATTAGAAAAACAGATGGATTAAAAGGAAATAGCACCAGGAGACTGAGCATCTCCCATACACCACACTCTGACTCAATGAGGTACATGCACATAAGGAATCTAATTTAATCCCCACTAAAACTCTGCAAGACTGGCATTTTTGTCTCCATTATTGGGCCCCTATTATTAGAGTGTAGCCAAAAAGGCTGCATATTTGCATAAGCTCACAGCTCAGACCCAGCAGGGCTGGTTTGAACTCAGGTCTATCTGCCCTGTCACAAAAGTCCATTCTCATTCTAACAGGCCAAAACCACCTATTCTCACTTTTCAAATTTTTTAAGGCAAATATTGAGTACATAAGATTGTTCCGATTACAATCTCCTGCTGGGGTGTTAAATAAAGGAAACCAAAGCTTTAGGGGATGCCTATGCTGGGAGATGTGGTGCCATGGATTCTCTTGATCCAGTAGGGACTCCTTCTTTCCTTTCTCCTTCCTGCCCCATTTTCCTCTCCCCTCTAAAATCCTCTGCCTAACTATAGATACAGTGCAGTAGCAGTTCAACAGCCACTATCTACATGTGGCCATTGGTACTTGAAATTAGGCTAGTCCAAACTGACATGCACTGTACATGTGAAATGCACACTGGATTTCTGGGACTTCATATAAAAATTTTAAAATCCCATTAATTATTTTTATATTGATTACACAGTGACATGACACTATTTTGGCTATATCCAGTTAAATAAAGTATATCATTAAAATTAATTTTATCTGTTTTTATTTTTAACGGGACTGCTAGAAAATTTGAAATTACATGTCTGGATGGCACTGTATTTCAACTGGATAGCAACGGTTTAAAGATATGCAAACATGATTTTGTAAAGAAAGGCATTTCATACATTAATTAGAATAAGATCACAGGCATGAAACCAAAATCTATTTCCTGCTCAGTTGATAGGCAGAAAACTGCCATCTGAGGTTCAATTAAGACAACTATAATTATTAACTGGGAGCTTCTCATCATGAGCAAACTAATGAAACCTGATTTTCTCTGGTTGTATGCCTTATGAGTGACTATTTGTTCACTAATTATCCCAAAGTTTTTTATCCTGCAGATTACATTAATAATAGTGTGATTTATATACTAGAAGAACATGCCCTATCAGGCTCAACAATAACTTCACATTTCTTATATTAGAGAAAGCTGAGCTATTACTATTCCCCTCAGAAGCATGTTCCTAAGACACTGCAGAATCTTCTCACCCCTACCTAGTTCAATGTCTTTAAAGCAGATGGAAATGTCATTGTGAGCTAAAGGCTAGTCACATCCTAGGATTAAACCAATTCACCTTGAAGGCTTATTTTCAGGCTAACCAGGGCTCCTCACACGTTTTTCTTATCAAAAACAACTCTGGAAAAAAAGGACTTAGAGAAATCTACAGGTCAATGGACTCCTAAAGACAAGATACAGTCAAAGTTTCTAACCAGGAATTAAAAGATCAGGCTTACTCCCTAGGTTGACAAACAATTGGTCCAAACCATATGGAGTTGCTCCTTCTACAGAGTCCTCGGCACAGTGGTACCTAAGACTAGACTTCATGAGCAAGGTTCTTGGGCAGGCAGAGTGCATCCTGGGATGGCAGAAGACATTCTGCCTGTCCAAGAATTTCAAAGAGTCTCCATCTGCCCTTTGGAATCAGACTCTATGTCCATCACGATGCCGAGTTTCCAGACAGGAGGAGAATGAACTAATTAATTTCTCAAGTTCACCTTCAAAACCAGACTCTGATCCCCCACTTTCAGCATAAGGGAACAGACCCAACAAGTTAAATTGAAGTAAAACAAAAAAATAACCCCGGTCTGAGGTTTCCTAGGAACCCATTTGAACAGTGTGCAATACAAACTCAACAGATATCTTCTGCCAGCTCTTTTCAATTTTCTCTGCTATGTGTGATATTTTCCATGGATGGGACCAGAGATGTTTGGTTGTAAATGATTGTCAGATGTTTAAACAATTTTGTTGCTGAAACATGATAATTTCCAGAAGCCCCTTTTCTGTACACGGTATCTTTTGCTAAGACCTACCACAAAGAAAATGAGTTGTACAAGAAGAATGGCAGAAGATCTGGAAATTAACCAAAACAATGGACCATAACATGCCTCAAACAAAACAAAAAAAAATCATTAATAAGAAACAGGCCAGTTTCTAAGGGTCATGGAAGGAATACACATTGGGTTCCCAGCAGCTGGCTATGTTTCAAAGTCAGTAACCTCCAACTTGTCAGGGAAGATTGTGGTTAATGCTGTGAAAGACATGTGCTGAAAGATTTCTAGTTGCCCTTAAATTCCTGAATTTCTAGTCAGGATATCTATACACATGTGCAAAACAGAAAAGTCTGGTAAAGTCTAAGTATGTACTGCTGAAAGTGTATAAAATCTTAACTTATAAAACCAATACATTAGGTAATCACTTATATCAAAAAAGGATTAACTCGAAAATATTTTTAAACAAAATTTCCCTATTCACATAGTAGGTTGAATCATATGAAACTGCAAATATTTGACTCCTTTTGACCCAAAAAACCCCCAAATTCTGGCAATTCAAGCTATACATTTCATTAACAACATTGGTGCTAAAAATGTAAAGAAAGTATTAGGAATCCCTACAAAAGGTTGCAGAAATAAAATTTTAAAAAATATGTTTCTGTTTCTCAAATTACAAAGTCAACAGGAAATTATTTTGTTCAATGTTTTCTACTTTTAGCTGTATAATTTTTTTCAGTGACATACCTGTAGCCTCTTTTAATCTGAATACTGAATACCACAGGATATAATCAGTGATAACTAAGAATTCTTCTTCTTCTTCTTCTTCTTCTTCTTTTTTTTTTTTTTTTTTTTTGAGACAGGCCCTCACTCTGTAGCCCAGGCTGGACTGCAGTGGCAGGCACAATCTCGGGTCACTGCAACCTCCACCTTCTGGGTTCAAGTGATTTACGTCTCAGCCTCCCTGGTAGCTGGGATAACAAGCGTGTGCCACCACGCCCAGCTAATTTTTGTATTTTTTGGTAGAGATGGGGTTTCACCTGAACTAAGAATTTCAGTAATAAATTTGGCAACGCCTAAAATAATAGTAATATACTTCACGTTTGTATTTTTTTAATATTTCAAAGCAGCTTTAAATGAAATGACTCTATTAAGCCATTTCTCCAAATCCTTTGTGTGAAAATGAGACAAAGATGGAAGAGACAGAGAGAAAGAAAGAAGAAAAGATGGGCTAATTTTAATTATCAGAATTTAGACATCCAAATGCATAAGAAAACCAGTGCATTCTTCAACAGTCATATTTTTTCTTATTCTTTTTAAATTCCAAAACTGGGTGCCCAGCGAGATCAGTTGGTAGAGCATGAGACTCTTAATCTCAGGGTCGTGTGTTCGAGCCCGATGTTGGGCGTTGTGTTTCCCAGCATTTTGGGAGGCCCAGATGGGCAGATCACTTGAGCTCAGGAACTCGAGACCAGCCTGGCCAACATGGCAAAATCCTGTCTCCACAAAAAAATACAAATATGAACCAGGTGTGGTGGCACATGCCTGTAGTCCCAGCTACTTGGGAGGCTGAGGTGGGAGGATCACTTGAGCCTAGGAGGTGGAGGCTGCAGTGAGCCGAGAGTGCCACTGCACTCCAGCCTGGGTGACAGAGTGAGACCTTGTCTCAAACAAACAAACAAAAAAAAAAACAGAAAAGAAAGAAAAGAAAATGGCACCAACCAGCTTACTGATCTACTTAGTTGCAAATGCTTTTTGACTAATTGCTAAAATGTCTACATACATGCATACATAAAAATAAAATAAAAACAACTCGGGAAAGGGAAATATTTTTACACTGAGGATATCCAAAAATGCCAGGTACGTTCTCCCACTTTCCCTTTTTGTCTGCTTGTTACCCACTTCCTCCAGCAGTACCCTCCACCTTCTGACAGAAAACCAGGTCTCTTCTCTGTAAACCAAGGTGGTTCGAAATGAGATGGTGGGAATGTCCCTCACAGCGGCCAGCCCCAATCCCACCGGGAGTAACTTCGACATATTCCTTTACTCCTTCTGCGTCTTTTCACATATCTGAAAACAGAAAGTAGGTAAACTGCACCTACTTTTCAGAAGGTGGCAGGGATTCGTGGTGTAATCTCTCTACGTGGGCGGAAATACACTGTAGGCACCCAAATAACAAAATGTAAATGTCTAGCAAGTATATAAAAAACCAGCAGGAAAGGTTTTTTTGGTTGGTTGTTTGTTTTGTTTTTTCATATAAAAGGCCAAAAGTAGGGAAGTGACAGAAAAAGGCTGATTGCCGACCTTTTTAGAGTTTACTTATTTTAAGCAATTACACTAACTCATAAAATAAAAGTATTTCTTGTGCTACTGTCAAAAGCAAGTGGGTTTTTACCTTAAGGGTGAATAATAATAATGCTTTGGGGATGACGAATAAAACTTAGGGCTTCCCGTGGCTGGCCGAGGTGGAGCCATCGGGACTATCCCACCTCTCCTCGTCGATCTGGAAGGCTTTCTGAAGGAACTGGAGTTTGTATCCCTGGCAAGCCCGGGACCTGCGTGGGGCTCGGCCTGTTGCCAGGCGGCCTCAGCAGCCCAGAGCTTCAGCGGTTGCTACGGCAACAGGCCGCCCAGAGCAGCGGCCAAAGTCCCTGCAGGGGCGAGGGCACCTCCCAAGCGCGGAGAGTCAGCCCAATGAGTTCCGCCCTCTCCAGCGCGCTTTTCGTGATCCACCAATCAGGCGCTGCTACATAAGCTCGAGCTGAGTGGTCAGCTTCCCTGGGAGGGCGGGGTTAGGGTACAGAAACTGGACGGAGAAGGGGGCTGTATTTCCCCCGGCCTGTGAAATGGATGTTAGTGACTAAAACTCAACCTTCCAGTTAAGGGAGGAGGGGAGACTTTTAAGTCGAGTGTTCCTGGGGGGCCAAGAAGATGGTTTCAGAGGAATCCCAGGAAGTGAGAGTGCTGGGATACGCGACGGGCCCACGGAGCCCTCCCCTGCGTGTCTGAGATCACACCCTGCTGGGTACCCTGCGTCATGTGCTGAAGAAGGTGACTGGATCACGACTCCAGAGTTTGCTCCTGAGATCGAAAAACAAAACAACCCAATAATAATAATGACAGCCCTGGGTGGGGACAGTTGCAACAGGTCTTTGGAGAAAGTCAGTAATTGTGCAGGTTCAGGGAAGGCGTGGGCATGTTGGTGAAGTAAGGTTCTGAGTGGAAGAAGAAAATGCTGCTTCTGGGGAAGAGAATACCGTCAGAAGGAGGGAAAGAAAGGAGGGAGTGGGAGGGTAGGGGAAATGAAGGGAGAGGAGAAGGGGGAGGAGGGAAGGTGAGGTGAGGTGACTGGTATTCTGCCAACCCCGTTCTGCACACTAGTGAGACCTAGCAAGGACTAGAGTTTCAGGGGGAAAATACGAGAGTAATGAAAGATAACAGAGAGGAAAGAAAAAAGAAATAATTGAAAAGTCTGAAAGAAGAAAGACAACAGCTGAACCAATGGGGGGAAAATTAGAAGGAAATGAAAATTCTGTAAGCTTCTCTTTCATGGATAAAATGACTACATTTTCTGGTCCATTATCAGGATACAAGATGAAAAAAAAAACAGCTATTGAACTGGTGGGGAAAGTGGCTGGTTTAAATTAGTCCTGCCCCTGCAAATCCAAGCTGCGTGTTTGTTAGTCTTATGGCTGATTTAACTCATAGGCCCAGAAGAGAAAGGATAGAAGGATGCCTGAATAACCAGCAAAGAATTTGCATCCAATCAGCACTCAGAGCATGTATGCTACTTTCTTCAGAAACCTTCAGGAGTCATAGACTATGATCAGTTCTTCGTCAGAATTATTTTAGATTTACTTCAGTTGTTTTTTCATCAAGTGCACATAAAACATGGACTTGTTCTTCTTAGCTGCGCAGACCTTGTCTATTTTCTGAAAGGAAAAACAATGTTAATTTTTAAAGCCCTACATATATGACATCTTTGTACTTTTCAAATCATTGTGTTACCCCCTTCCCTTCTCTTCTGATAGTGCCTGGCTGAATCTCTCCTATTCTCACAATGACTTTGCCTCCATTCTGCTGAAGTCACTTCCCATTGCTCACATTATTATACTGTTTTTACTTCACTTCCAAGCTTGTTTCTGACTACAGAAAGGGTGCTGTAATTCTGAGTTCCCTATATATAGAGTTGCTTTTCCAGGAACATTATTAATAAAAGGAAAGGTCTTCATTTTCCATTATGGAAATATACCAATGTTATATTGTGCTTCGATGATCCGGGCTCTGACTTATAAAACCACTGTTACTATAATTTTCACATCTTTGAGCAGCTCTGCCCAGTCAGTTCTCCATAGGTCCCTCGGGAGGTTTTCTTGTTTTATTTTTGAACCTTAGCTGGAATCTGTCTTCATTAGGAGTCTAGCATCTTGTTCTCCATAGAGCTCTGAAATGGTATAGCAGAGAGAAGGGTACTAGAAACAGCAGGTTGACTCTCTTTACTTTTCTAACAACTCAAAAGAAAGTTTTTTGGCTTCTACTGTTTCCTGACTCTTCCTTTCCTCTTTTCATATAGCTGGTCTACCTTACTGGTATTTCAAGTCCCTCTAGCTGCTAGAATTTAGGTGAATTATATTTCAGGCTTTCAAGCCATTTAAGGGGACAAGGAAGATTGTTAACATCTGGACCTCAGATCCACTGGCCTCAAGAGCTCAATATCACTCCCCACGATGTAGGCAGGTTGGTGTATGTTTTTCTCTGATGTTACCTTGTAGCCATCTAAATGGCTCTCTGCATGTTAAGCCTTGGGGAGGCAAGACTCAAATAGGGTTCACCTTCCCTAACTCCTACTCTTCCATCATTTTTTTAAATATCACAGTATCCTGGACATCCTCATTCATTGCTGAATCAGTATAGTCTGAGTGTTTGGAAAAGAGGCAGTGGGAGGAGAACAAAGACGAGTGGAAAAAGCTGAAGAGAAAGCCTTTTCTCAAAAGCTCCTAGTCAGGAGAAATGACACTGTAGGGCAGACAACTCTAGAAATAGTAGGATACACAGAAGAAGGGCCAGAGTTCCCAGACATATGTGAACTTGACGTTGTAAATAGAACATGGGTATAAAGAAGACAGAACACTCTAGTGG
Organism: Theropithecus gelada; assembly: GCF_003255815.1. Taxonomy (NCBI): domain Eukaryota; kingdom Metazoa; phylum Chordata; class Mammalia; order Primates; family Cercopithecidae; genus Theropithecus; species Theropithecus gelada. The sequence goes on along the minus strand of NC_037668.1, from coordinate 199,797,884 downwards.
CTGCTGGCACAAACTCCTGGGTTCTGATTTCCACTGTGGTGATTACTGTGTGGTGACCCTAAACAAGTTACTCAACCTCAGCTTCCTTGTCTGTAAAAGGGGGATACTAATGGCACAAACTTCACAGAGTTGTTGTGACAATTGAATAGGTTGATCACATAAAGTGCTTGGAATAGCATCTAGCATTTGCAAGTGCTGAATAGGTATTGACTAATATTATTCTAGAGCCATAATCCCAAACCCACAGCAGCTTGCCACCACAGGAGTGTCTCTGACACAACCATTCTTTGAGCAAGGAGAGTAGGGCATTCTTTCTCATAGTTATTTGCTCCTTTATTGCTATAGGCTGTACTTGGAGTCCAAGACATTAATTAAGCAAACAAGCTTTTGCTTAGAATTCAGTAAAACATCATAATCCATTTTCATTTCTACTTTAATACAAGAGTCAATATGAACTGTCTTCCATTGATAGTGGAAATTCTCTACAATAGTTTATTAGTGTGTTAGCAGCACAGTGGAAAAAGAAATATATGAGAACCTTGACTGCTTTCCACCTCTTTCTCTTGTAACTCTCAGTATTCCACAATCAATTCCTTCCACACTACCAACGAGAGTTCAAAGAAATCAGTGTCCTGAGATCCACCACTAAAATTAAGTATTGCTATGGGTGCAACTCAAGTGACGTTGACTTTCCAGGATATAGGAGTAATTAGAAATATAAAGTGAATAAGAGAAGGTGGAGTATTTGATGAGAAGTGATAAGATGGCCACAAGGTGGCACAGGATGACAACCACAGAGCACTCCCTTCCTCCCAAGTGACTCCATTTTGCATAAGGGCTCTGTCTTTGCTGCCCTACCCTCTTACAACTTAGCGCCCTTAAAAGCTGTCTTTGCAAACACCCTCACACCTTTCTTCTCGCACATTCCGTAGTCAGTGGTCCTCTTTCCCTAGTACCTTTTGTCTTTTAACAGGTCTCATTTCTTGTTGTTTCAGCATGGATTCCCTTTACTCCCAGGTGATCCTGCTTGCAGGTCCTGTACTCAGCAATTCCTCCTTCAGAAAAGTGAGCTTGGCAGGGCGCGGTGGCTCATGCCTGTAATCCCAGCACTGTGGGAGGCCGAGGCGGGCAGATCACAAGGTCAAGAGATTGAGACCATCTCGGTCAACATGGTGAAACCCTGTCTCTACTAAAAACACAAAAATTAGCCGGGCGTGGTGGCAGGCACCTGTAATCCCAGCTACTTGGGAGACTGAGGCAGGAGAATCACTTGAACCCAGGAGGCAGAAGTTGCAGTAAACCAAGATCGCACCAGTGCACTCCAGCCTGGGCAACAGAGTGAGACTCGGTCTCAAAAAAACAACTAAGTAGATAAATAAAATAGAAAAGTGAGCTCCTCCACTGTATCTCCAAGTCACAAATTCACTGGAATCTAAGTGAGGCATGCAGCAGAGTCCACTGGTTTAGCCATTTCACCAGTCAAGTTGGGGTCCAACAGGGCTGAGTAATAGAAGGCTGTTGATTGACTTTATGTAATCTTCAAGAGTTTCCTGAGTAGTGTCAGTTTGAGTTTTTTAGACGATATGATCTTCTATAGAGGAAACAGATTAGGGCATTAAACTTGAGAAGGCAGTGTCTGACTGGATTTTAGTTAAGGAATTATTACCCAAAGACAAGTGGCCTAGGAGTCAGTGGGATTTTAATCCCACCCCTAGCACATAGCTTGTATGTTTAGGCCAGTTACTTAATTCTGTGAGTGGCATCCTTTTGTCCATAAAATGAGGGTAATATCCATCTTGTAGGATTTGTAACATGTAAAATATCTACTTCAATAAACATTGGTTTCCTCTTTTTCCCTCGTATGCAAAATGAAGGGTACTGGGCTAGGTGTTGTGGCTCACACCTATAATTCCAGCACTTTGGGAGGCTAAGGCTGGAGGATAGATTGAGCCCAGGAGTTGGGGATCAACCTGGGCAACAAAGTGAGACCCCCACCTCTACAAAAAATACAAAATCAAAAAATTAGCTGGATGTGGTGACATACACCTGTGCCTATGGTCCCAGCTACTCGGGAGGCTGAAGCAGGAGGATTGCCTGAGCCCAGGAAGTTCAGGCTGCAGTGAGCCAAGATCATGCCATTGCACTCCAGCCTGGGCAACAGAGTGAGACCCTGTCTCAAAAAAATAGTCGGGGGAGGAGGGACTGGACTAGATCTTTAAGTCTCTTCCAATGTTAATATTCTATGTTCTATATCTTATTATACTGATGACTCTCATAAATTAATGGAAGTCTGGCAGCAAGTGAATAATAAAGTATCTCCTGATTTTAGGGGAAAAGGTGCCATCAAGAACTAAAATAGGATTGCTTTACACTTCTGTGAGTATTCTCTACAACTCCTTCCTCTCCAGACCTTTTGAAGAGGCAGAACAGTTCCCTGTCCCTCAGTCAAAGGCTACATATAAATAGGGAGTGGACTGGGCATAGTGGCTCATGCCTGTAATCCCAAAACTGTGGGAGGCCAAAGCAGGCTGATCACTTGAGATCAGGAGTTCGAGACCAGCCTGGCCAACATGATGAAACCCCATATCTATTAGAAATACAAAAATTAGCTGGGTGTGGTGATATGCACCTGTATTCCCAGCTACTTGGGAGGCTGAGGCACGAGAATCACATGAACCCAGGAGGCAGAGGTTGCAGTGAGCCAAGATCACGCCACTTTACTCCAATCTGGGCGACAGAGGTAGACTCTGTCTTTAAAAAAGTAATAATAATAGGGAGTGGCCTCAGCCAGAGACATGGCTACTTCAGAGTGGGAAGGGCTCAGCAACCTCCCAAAGCACAGGGTCCCAGCAGAAAGGCTAACCTGTGATCCTTCCCTCAGGAGTGGCTTCCTTCCAATGCCACATTACACCTCTTAGAGCCCAAGGCACCACAAATGTCAGTGTCCAGGATGCTCTGGGTAGAAGTTAATGATGACATGAGTCAGCTCTTTCTGCAAACCCTGATGCCTAAGCCTGGTTGCTCCAAATCTGGAAGAGACACTGCATAATCTGTGGAAATTCACTGCAGTTATTGTCTTCATCTCCCATAATCAACTTCAACAACATCCCTCAGTCCTGGGAACTTCCTAACTGGAGTTTGGTCTCCAGAATAGCTATGGGATATCATAACAACTATGAAGGAATAGAATCGTTTTGTGACTTTAACCTATTAGCCCTCTAGTACTAGCCTTAAACAGAGAGATAGATTTAAAAAACAAAGCCCGTGACTCAAGTTAAGGACTCCAGAGCCTGGAAACTCTCTCTCAGGATTCATACCTCAGTTGTTTTTTCAGGACTTAATGTTAGGAACATGGGTTCTCTATACTGGGGGAGTATTATACAGTGAATTGTGTCTCCACAAAATTCATATGCTGAAGTCCTAACCTCAGAATGTGATTGTATTTGGAGTGAGGGCCTCTATAATATAGTTAAGGTAAAATGAGGTCATACGAATGGGCCCTAATCCAATATGACTGGTGTCTTTTAAGGAGAAGAGATTAGGACACAGATATACCAAAGGTAGATCATGTAAAGATACCAGAAGCGAATGGTCATCTACAAGCAAAAAAAACAAAACAAAAAACAAAAACAAACAAACAAAAAAAATGGTCTTCGAAGATACCAACCCTGCCAACACCTTAATCTCAGCCTCCAGAATTATGAGAAAATTAATTTCTGTTGTTTAAGGCACCCAGCTGGGGTACTTTGCTATGTAATTCCAGAAAACGAATATCAGGAGAGTTATTAAGACATGCCTCATATTTCTGCCCCTTCCTAATGCCTCTAACCAGATTGTATCTGCTTCCCTGTGTCTACTTGCTGGCTTGGAACTTATGAAGATTGGACCCTTCCTGGAAGAAATTTGCTGATGGAGGCAGAAGGACACTCAGAATTGAAACTGTGTGAGCTTTAGTGCCTGGGATCCTTACTTGCCCATACTTAATTCAAATACTCAATGGATATTAATTATGTCCTAGGGTTATAAGAATGTAAGAAAAAGACCCCTAAGACTAGGGAAGAAAGCTTCAAAGAGATGGTCATTTAGACCATTTTTAAAGGATGAGAGGAATTGTTGGAGAAGACTGGCATGGGAGAAGAGAATTGAAGCAGAGGGAACAGCATGTACAAAGGTACAAAGATGTGAAACAGAATGACCCGCTGGAGGAACTACATCCTACTGACTAGAATATAGTGTCCATGTGGGCCTGTGGCACAAGGAGAGATAGGAACCTAAATCCAGTTGGAAAACACAACCTGGGAGGCAGCTGTGGGGTGTGGAGGAGCCTCGGGTAATTCTCCAGTATCTACAGCATGCCCAGATAGAGTGGTTTCAGCAGTCAGAGTGCCCTCAGGTAAAAAATAGCAGCTGCTGGCGGTTGGAAATTGTAATCCATGGAAATGGTTATAGCTGAGATGTGGGTGATTGCCCCCAGCATCTCCTAGATCAACCATACATTTATGTGAGCCATTTGGTTTTCTCTAGTAGGTCTTGATTTAAGTTCCTGAACTCTGCCCACCACCACCAGTAGCCGTGACTTCTTGGCAAGACTCCAAACCCCTCTGTACCTTCACTTTTTAGATAAGTTGGTTAAAGATGCTGTGCCTCCTTGGGAATTTCATTGATTTCCATGTTCCATTCTGCCTGTTCAGCCTCTGCCAACCACTGTCCTGGACTCTCTGGCAGTCTGTGCCTTCCTGGTTCTTGTAGGTTACTGGTTGCTTACTGTTTGCAGCACTATACCTGTTCTTGAACCCCAAGTATTGACCCTGTCCTAGGTTTAGTTTACTAATATGGTCTAAATTCTAGTACAGTGATAACTTGAAGAAGCTCAGGTCTAACTTACTAACCATAATATCTTACCATTTTGGAACTGAGCTTTTCCCAAAGAGTACCTCCAGTGTCTTCACTCCATCAAGATCAGTCAGTCCTTCTACCCTCACACAACTATCCATAGCCCTAAAGGACCACTGATCATGGCAAGTTAAGGCAATTCTCAATAAGGAAGAACAATGACAAAGTATTAGAAGAGGTTAAGTTAAAACTTTGTATTGCTGAATTTGAAATAGAGAAGTATCAATATTAACTTGTAAGGTATTTTATCTTTTAAAAATTCCCTTGCTCTGTCCACTGAAAAGCCAAGAAATAATGATCAACCTAGTATCAATGAATATCTCTAGTGCCAATATCGTGATTCTGAAATCTATTTTCCATTAAAAGAAATCATGGCTGATTCCAGATCTAGGGCAGGAAAGGTACAAGATGAGTCTGGAACATCTCATAATAGAAAGGAAGGAAGGAAGCTACACATGATCATTAGGTGTAGGGTCCAGCCCTTACGGGGCTTAGCAGATATTCTCCCCGCGTGCAGAGATGAGAGATTGTAAGAAATAAAGACACAAGACAAAGAGATAAAGAGAAAACAGCTGGGCCCCGGGGACCACTATCACCAAGATGCGAAGACCGGTAGTGGCCCCGAATGGCTGGGCGCGCTGATATTTATTGCATACAAGACAAGGGGGGCAGGGTAAGGAGGGCGAGTCTCCCAAGTGACTAATAAGGTCAAGCAAGTCACGTGATCATGGGACAGTGGGCCCTTACCTTTTAGGTAGCCGAAGCAGAGAGGGAAGGCAGTATATGTCAGCATTTTCTTCTATGCACTTACATGAAAGATCAAAGACTTTAATACTTTCACTATTTCTTCTACTGCTATCTACCATGAACTTCAAAGAGGAACCAGGAGTATGGAAGGAACATGAAAGTGGACAAGACGCGTGAGCATTGAAGCACAGCATCACAGGGAGGGGTTTAGGCCTCCAGATGACTGCGGGCAGGCCTGGATAATATCCAGCGTCCCACAAGAAGCTGGTGGAACAGAGTGTTCCCTGACTCCTCCGAGGAAAGGAAGACTCCCTTTCGCAGTCTGCTAAGTAAGGGTGCCTTCCCAGGCACTGGCATTACTGCTTGACCAAGAAGCCCTCAAGCAGCCCTTATGCGGGCGTGACAGAGGGCTCACCTCTTGCCTTCTAGGTCACTTCTCACAATGTCCCTTCAGTACCTGACCCTATGGCCACTGGTTATTCCTAGATTATATTAGTAATGCAACAAACAGTAATATTAAAACCTAATGATTAATAATGTTTATATAATGATTGATAATTGTCCATGATCATCTCTATATCTAATTTGTATTTTTTTTTTTATTCTAACTATTTTCTTTATTATACCGCTACAGTTTGTGCCTTCAGTCTCCTGCCTCAGCACCTGGGTAATCCTTTGCCCACAATTAGGGCCATGTTAAAGGAACTCAGGAGTCACTTATTAGCAAAGACAGAATAATTGGAGCACAAGCATCAAGAAGAATAAAAACTGAAATCATTTGAAATGCACCAAATTATGTTTAAATCCATGGGTTTAAAATGTTACTTTTTTAAAAACTCTATTTGATCACCTATGGAGTATGATAAGGAAGCAACTTAACTATTTTGAGAATTTTTAAATCAAGGGAAAGAACCAGACACTTGTTCTGCCTTTCGTATATGAACCGAATCATTCGGTAGCCAAATAGTCAGGGGAGGGGTCTTTTAATATACGTATTAAAGCTAATAAATTAAGAAAGAGTGGTTGAATTAGAATATCATTTGAAACCCTTAATATGTTAATAGAACTAGGCAATTAGCATCAATGGCTGCTAACATACACACTCACACACACACACATCACGCACACATACATGACATTATTGCCATCTGGCAAAAGGACACAACACAATATCATCTCCAAAGTAGTCTTGTCAAAAAAGATCAAACCTATCTAATCAAAGCTCTAAATCCAACTACTAATTTACAGAAAATACAAATGAGAGGGAACATGCTAAACTACATCATACAATGTAATTAACAAAATCCATACTATGGGAATCTATTAATGAAGCAATTTAGTTTATTCAGCAAATAAAGTGCAAGGTGAAAGAAGAATACAGTGAATTGTAGATTAAAAGACATTTAAAAGACATCATTTTTTAAACATAAAATAGTGTTTAGGGATGCACACTGGAGTGAGAAGCATTTTTTAAAAGCAAAGAAGCCTAGTGCATTATAAGAATTACTAAAGGACTGGAAGAGTCTGGGTTTTTATTTTGTAATATTTCTAAAACTGAGTCCCTTGAATGCAAATCCCCCCCCCCAAAAAATAGGAGGGATTTTTTTTTTTTTTTTTTTGAGAAAGAGTTTTGCTCTTGTTGCCCAGGCTGGAGTCCAATGGCGCAATCTTAACTCACTGCAACCTCTGCCTCCCGAGTTCAAGGGATTCTCTTGCCTCAGCCTCCCGAGTATCTGGGATTACAGGCACCTGACACCACACCAGGCTAATTTTTATATTTTTAGTAGAGTAGCTTGGATTACAGGCACCTGCCACCACACCCGGTGAATTTTTTATATTTTTAGTAGAGACGGGGTTTCACCATGTTGGCCAGGCTGGTCTCGAACTCCTGACCTTCAGGTGATCCCCCCATTTCGGCCTCCCAAAGTGCGGAGATTACAGGCATGAGCCACTGTGCCCAGCCAGAAGGGATCTTGACAGAAGAGATTTTAACAATGACAACACAAGCAAATTTCAACATTTATAACATGGCCTAGTAATTTGTTTTTCAAATTTAATTTAAAATGATCATTGTAAAATATGCCTCTTATATCATGACTCAGTATACATGTATGTAGTCTAGCTAATGATTTTCCAAACTATAGGTCTAAAATAAATTTAGTGGGTTGTTATCAGCATTAGAAAATATCAAATAGGCAGCTTAGGAGGCTGAGGTGTACAGATTGCTTTGAGTTTAGGAGTTCAAGACCAGCCTGGGCAACATAGCAAAACTCCATATCTACAAAAAATATAAAAATTATCCAGGCCTAGAGGTTTATGGCTATAGTCCCAGCTACTCGAGAGGCTGAGGCTGGAGGATTGGTTGAGCCCAGGAAGGAGAGGCTGTAGTGAGAGGCTGCACTCCAGCCTGGGTGACAGAGTGAGATCCTGTTTCCAAAAAAAAAAAAAAAAATCAAATAGGATGAATAAGTACTGAGGACTTAATGAACAACATAGTGACTACAGTTAATAACAATGTATTACATACTTGAAATGTGCTAGGTGAGTATATCTCAAGTGTCCTCCCCACAAAAAATAAATGGTAACTGTGTGAGGAGAGGGATATGTTAATCAGCTTGATTGTTGGAGTCATTTCACAATACATACATACATATAACATCACATCATACAGCCTAAATATATGCAATTTTAGTTTGTCAATCAGACCCTTCCAGCTCATAAAGCTGAAAAAAAAAAATCAAATCAGAAAGAATTAAAGGGAAAATTGAGAGCCAGGCAGGCATGGTGGCCCAAGCCAGCACTTTGGGACATTGAGTTGGGAGGATCGCTTGAGTCCAGGAGTTTGAGACCACCCTGGGCAACATAATGAGACCTCCTCTCTATAAAAAAGTAAATAAAACAAAATTACCCGGGTGTGGTGGTACATGCCCGTAGTCCCAGCTACTCAGGAGGCTGAGGTGAGAGGATCACCTGAGTCCAGGGAGGCTGAGTCGGCAGTGAGCAAAAATGCACCACTGCACTCCAGTCTGGGCAACAGAGCAAGACCGTCTCAAAAAATAAAAAATAATCACGCCTGTAGTCCCAGCTACTAGGGAGGCTGAGGTGGGAGGATTGCTTGAGCCCGGGAGGTCGAGGCTGCCGTGAGCTGTGTTTGCGCCATTGCACTCCAGCCTGGGCAAGATTGAGACCCTGTCTCAAAAAACAAAAATAAACATAAAAATATGGCCAGATTTACACCTGTAATCCCAGCATTTTGGGAGCACAAGGCAGGCAGATCCCTGGCACCCAGAAGTTTGAGACCCCTTATTTACAAAAAAATACAAAAATTAGCAAGGCATGATGGTGCCCTTCTGTAGTCCCAGCTATTTGGGAAGCTGAGGTGGGAGGATTCCTTGACCCTGGGAGGTTGAGGTTGCAGTGAACCAAGATCACGCCACTGCATTCCAGCCTGGGTGATGGCATGAGATCCTGTCTCAAAAAAAATAAAAAAAGAAAAGATAAAGAAAATATATACATATATAACAACAGTAAAAAATAAAGAAAATTGAGTCCATCTCGTGATTAAAGGAAGTATTATTTTATGGAAATAATGGAAGTATTATTTAAAGTATTATTATTCAAAGGAAGTATTATTATTTCCAATGTATATATGAATGTGTGAATTTTTATGAATGTATATACTGGCTTACAACATGAAATCAATTTCTTACTGTGATACAATGCCCCCCCACCCGCAATTGGAAAATGTAGCCCTCACTGATTTCACAAATTGAGCTTCATTAGTCTTGATTACGTGTATGACTGCGAAGTTGGGACCCGGAGCAAAAAACAGCCTGGATCAGAGCAGGGTAGACCTGCCGCGCTGCAGACCGCTCTTCTTGAAACACAGTCAGTTGTACCTTTCCCAGCTTGTCTACATTGCAACCTCTGGTGTAAAAAATGTTATGAAAACTAGATACTGTTGCTGGATGAGAAGAGTTTCAAGTTTTAAAGTCTGCTTTCAGAAGGGGCGTCCCGTGGACATTCAATATACATGCGAAAATAGCATGAGCTCCTTTCATCTGGCTAGCTCTTCACCTCAGGACATGTTTGTACCGGAAGATGCACGTTTTCCTCGAGAGTCCTGCAAGGCACCCAGACTCTCTTTTAATTCAACTCTCCCTTGGTGCTCTCATTCTGAAGTCCTCAGACTGACATGTCAGAAAATGTTTTTCGTAATTCTTGGCTATATTTTTAAATGTATATTTATGGCAGGTAGCAGAGGCTTAGAATTCAAGATATACAAAAGTGGGAAGCCTCCTCTTTCACTCCTGTCTTGGCATCACTCAGTTTCCTCTCCAGAGACAATAAACATTACTAGTTTTTTGTTTGGTTTTTGTTTCGTTTTGCTCAGGCCACAAATTCTAAGTGCCAACCACCACCATAATTTGCTAGAGTGCCTGGAGACCCACTGCACTCTAAAAGCATCTTTATAGAGCATTTAATACTTGTATTGTCCTTATTTGTTTTGTGTGTGTGGTTTTCTTGGTTTGCTTGTTTTTTGTTTTTGAGACAGGGTCTTGCTCTGTTGCCCAAGCTAGAGTGCAGTGGCCCAATCTTGGTTCACTACATCCTCGACCTTCTGGGCTCAGACGATTCTCCTGCCTCTTGGCTCACTGCATCCTTGACCTTCTGGGCTCAGATGATTCTCCTGCCGCTTGGCTCACTGCATCCTCGACCCTCTGGGCTGAGATGATTCTCCTGCCTCAGCCTCCCTCCCGGGTAACTGGGACTATGCCAGTCACGCCACCCAACTTTTTTTTTTTTTTTTTTTTTTTGGTAGAGAGGGGTTTTTGCCATGTTACTCAGACTGGTCTCAAACTCCTGGGCTCAAACAATCCTCCTGCCTCAGCCTCCCAAAGTGCTGGAACTACAGGCATGAACCATGGCACCCAGTCTGTTATTCGTTTACATGTCTCTCTCCTCTCCTGAACTGTAAGCCCCTTGAAGGCAGTGTGGGTGCTACCTCTGGCCCTATGACAGCACCACCTTCTTCTGACCCTCATAACTGAACAAATCTTTGGAGAGTTGACTGTGTTCTTAGAACAGAGAACAGATGTTATCAACTTTGATATGTAAAAGTAAAAACATAGTTGAAAAATGTAGAGAAATGGAAAGGAGAAGGAAGGGGAGAATAAACTAAGCACAAAGGACAAAAGTGGAAGAGTCAAGGGATGGTGCCTCGAGCCCATGGAAAAAGCAATAGCGGGCAGGGTGCAGTGGCTCACCCCTGTAATCCCAGCACTTTCGGACGGAGGCAGAGGTGGGTGGATCACCTGAGGTCAGGAGTTCAAGACCAACCTGGTCAATATGGCAAAACCTCGTTTCTACTAAAAATACAAAAAATCAGCCAGGCATCATGGCAGGCACCTGTAATCCCAGCTGCTCAGGAGGCTCAGGCAGGAGAATCTCTTGAACCCGGGAGGCAGAGGTTGCAGTGAGCTGAGATCATGCCATTGCACTCCAGCCTGGGCAACAAGAGTGAAACCCCATCTCAAAAAAAAAAAAAAGAAAGAAAAAAGAAAAAACAGTAGAGTCATGAGTAATTGACAGTGCATGGGCAATCATGGAAGAAGAGAAGGAGGGTGATGTAACTGTATAGGCTGGGGTAGGTGTGGGTACAGGGCAGCAAACACCAACTATCATAGCATACGGGCAAAATAGAATGTCTAAAGATGACCTATCAAGAAGTAGTACGCAGAGGACATATACAAGTAAGGAGGAAACCACCAGAAAAATCAAACACAGAAAGAAATAAAATGTAGTTGCTCCAGTATACCAGGAGTATGTAAGACTGAGGACTGTTGTTTTGCTGTGCTACCTGATTTATTCACAATTGTGCCTGATCTATATTAATGAAAATTTTAGAAATATGAGAGGGATGATTGTGATGCATCTAAGACATTTATCCATTCAAAATAGTAACTATAAAGTATGCTGTATTATTTAAAGGCCTTCGTCTTTTTAGAAAACGGAGCCATTTCTTGGGGATATAAGACAGTCAGAAATTTACCACACCAGTTCTCCTTCCTATCTGAAGTAGGCCACTGTTCATCTCCTTTTTATAGCCACTAAACACCAGCTTGATTGCACTGTAACTCCTTAAACAAAGAACAACTAATCAGCTAGTTACTAGATACACTACTATTTTGAATGAAACTAGACTTTGCCCCAAGATATTGGCACTAATATATATTGCTTGCCTAACTTTCCATTGCTATGTTTATACAGATCATTTCTTCCCATTAAGAATCCACAAGAAGATTATACCTATGTACCCCTGGCCCCAACAATCCATTATCCTGTGCACCAGATGGCCACACATTAATCCGTCTCCCACAGCCCCTTGCTAAGGTGTGCTTCCAGTGCTTGCATTCTTTGTGCCTACATATGGCTTTGACTTTCTGATTGAGGGGAAAAAAAAAAAGTTTTTGCTTTTTTAAATCCAAGCAGTAAGCAAAACGTAAAACAGTTCCTACAGAAAAAATAGACATCAGTAAAACAAAGTGGAGAGCCCAAAATTAAACCAAATGCCTAGAGCATTTAAGTTCACGGTAAAGGCTACATTTTAAACAAAGAGGATAAACATGAATTCATTGGCAAATTGTTAAGGGGAAAGGCTAGATTCCTCCTGCATTCTGTACTTTTCATGCCTCAAAAACTTAAACATACACCAGGTGTGGGAGCCCACGCCTTGTAATCCCAGCACTTTAGGAGGCTAAGGATTGCTTGAGCCCAGGAGCAACATAGCAATACCCCACCTCTAAAAAAAAATTTTTTTTTAATGAGTCAAGTATGGTGGTGTGCACCTGTAGTCCCAGCTACTCTGGAGGCTAAGACAGGAGGATCACTTGAGTCCAGGAATTTGAGGCTGCAGTGAGTAAGTTATAATACATCACTGCATTCCAGCTTGGGCAACAGAGTGAGACCCTGTCTCTAAAAAGACCCAAAGATTTAAACTTAAATTATCAAAGATTTAACATATATTAAGGAGTTGAACATAAAATAAACCATAAAATTTCAAAAAGAAAGCATGAGTGAAGATGAAAAGCCTTACTAAGAAGGATGTAAAATCTAAAGATCATAAAGTGAAAAACTGGTAAATGTGAATACACAAAATTTTTTCAGTATGAAATGAAAGTAGCCTAAACAAAGTCTAAAAACCAGTGTCAAATTTTAAAAAGATATTTGCAGTATATATGATAGCAAAAGGCTAATTTCCTTAAGCCTGTATAAGTTAATAAGAAGAAAATGACAACCCAATATAAAAATGGATAAAAGATAAAAACTGGCATTTTCGAAAAAAGTTATAGTCATGAAAAATAAATAAACTTAGATAAGTACAAGTCAAGACAAAACGTGAAATATCTATGAGATTAGCAAACATTTTAAAGTTTGATGCTAGCCAATGTTGTTGACGACATGAAGAAGTAGGCTTTTGGCAATATACGCTGATGGAATCTTGGGGAAGAACATTTGGCAGTGGTTATCATATTTACAGCACCTTTGGCCCAGCTTTCCCACTAAAAGGGAGATATACTATGGATAGATTTACAGAAGTTTGCCAAGCAGCCATAAAAAAGGACGAGATTATGTCCTTTGCAGCAACATGGATAGAGCTGAAGGCCATTATCCTAAGTGAACTAATAATGCAGGAATAGAAAATCAAATACCACATGTTCTCACTTGTGAGCAGGAGCTAAACAACAGGTACACATGGACATAAAGATGGAAATAATAGACACTGAGGATTCCAAAATGGGGGAGGGGAAGGGAAGAGAGGGTTGAGAAATTTCCTATTGAATACGATGTTCCCTATTTGGGTCATGGGTACACTAGAAGCCCACCAGTATGCAATATATTCATGTAATAAACATGCACATGTACTCCCCGAATCTAAAATAAAATTTTAAAACAATTTCAGTTTGCCAAGATAATCTATGAGGTCAGTTTCATTACAGTTTTTGTAATTGCAAAAACTTTTAAGACAGAAAAAACCCTAAACTGACCATTAGCAGGAAACTTATAAAAATATATATTTTTTATTTCAATAGGTTTTAGGAGAACAGGTGGTGTTTGGTTACATGAAAATGTACTTTAGTGGTGATTTCTGGGATTTTAGTGCACCCATCACCTGAGCAGTGTACACTGTACCCAATGTGTAATCTTTTATCCCTCACCCCGCTCCTATGCTTCCCCTCAGGTCCCCAAAGTCAATTGTATTACATTATTCTTATGCCTTTGTGGCCTCCTAGCTTAGCTCCCACTTGTAAGTGAGAACATACGATGTTTGGTTTTTCATTTCTGAGTTACTTCACTTAGAATAATGGTCTGCAACTCCATCCAGGTTGCTGCAAATGCCATTATTTTATTCCTTTTTATGCTTGAGTAGTATTCCATGGTATATATAGATCACATTTTCTTTATTCACTTGTTGGTTGATGGGCATTTGGGCTGGTTTCATATTTTTGCAATTGTGAATTGTGCTGCTTTAAACATGCATGTTCAAGTGTCTTTTTCATAAAATGACTTCTATTCCTCTGGGTAGATACCCAGTAGTGGGATTGCTGGATCAAATAATAGATCTACTTTTAATTCTTTTAAAAAAATCTCCACACTGTTTTCCACAGTGGTTGTACTAGTTTATATTCCCACCAGTAGCATAAAAGTGTTGCCTTTTCACAATATCCACACTAACATCTTTTTTTAAATTTTTTAAATTATGGCCATTCTTGCAGGAGTAAGATAATATCACATTGTGGCTTTGGTTTGCATTTTCCTGATAATTAGTGATGGTGAGCATTTTTTCATGTTTGTTGGCCATTTGTATATAAAATAAATTTGTATGTAATTATTTTGAGAATTGTGTATTCATGTCCTTTAGCCCACTTTTGGAAGAAATTGTTTTTCTTTTTCTTGCTAATTTGTTTGAGTTTCTTGTAGATTCTGGATATTAGTCCTCTGTCAGATGAATAAATCGTGAAGATTTTCTCTTACTCTGTGGGTTGTCTGTTTACTCTGCTGATTTTTTTTTCTGTGCAGAAGCTTTTAAGTTTAATTAAGTTCCATCTATTTATCTTTGTTTTAATTGCATTGCTTTTGGGTTCTTGGTGATGAAGTCTTTGCCTAAGCCAATGTCTAGAAGGGTTTTTCTGATGTTATCTTCTAGAATCTTTATGGTTTCAGGTCTTAGATTTCAAGTCTTTGATTCATCTTGAGTTGGTTTTTGTATAAGGTGAGAGATGAGGATCCAGTTTCATTCTTCTACATGTGGCTTGCCAGATATCCTAGCACCATTTGTTGAATAGGGTGTCCTTTCCCCATTTTATGTTTTTGTTTGCTTTGTTGAAGATCAGTTGACTGTAAGTATTTGGCTTTATTTCTGGGTTCTCTATTCTGTTCCCTTGGTCTATGTGCCTAGTTTCATACCAGTACCATGTTGTTTTGGTGACTGTAGCCTTATAGTATAGTTTGAAGTCAGGTAATGTGATGCCTCCAGATTTGTTCTTTTTGCTTAGTCTTGCTTTGGCTATGCAGGCTCTTTTTGGGGTCCATAAAAATTTTAGGATTGTTTTTTCTAGTTCTGTGAAGAATGATGGTCACTGTTGGTGCATAGCAGTGCTACTGATTTGTGTACATTGATTTTGTATCCTGAAACTTTACTGAATTCATTTATCTGTTCTAGAAACTTTTTGGATGAGTCTTTAGGGTTTTCTAAGTATGTAATCATATCAACAGCAAATGACAGTTTGACATTCTCTTTACCAATTTAGATGCCCTTTTCTTCTTTCTCTTCTCTGATTGCTCTGGCTAGGACTTCCAGTATTATGTTAAATAGAAGTAGTGAAAGCAGGCATCCTTGTCTTGTTTCAGTTCTCAGGAGGAATGCTTTCAACTTTTCTCCACTCAGTATAATGTTGGCTGTGGGTCTGTCAGAGATGGCCTTTATTACCTTAAGGTATGCCCCTTCTATGCCAATTTTGTTGACAGTTTTAATCACAAAAGGATGCTGGATTTTGTCAAATGCTTTTTTGCATTTGAGATGATCATGTGATTTTTGTTTTTAATTCTGTTTATGTGGTATATCACATTTATTGACTTGCATATGTTAAACCATCCCTGCATCCCTGGTAGGAAACCCTTTGTATTATTATGGATTACCTTTTAGATATGCTGTTGGATCCAGTTAGCTGGTATTTTGTTGAGGATTTTTGCATCTAGGCTCATCAGGGATATTGGTCTATAGTCTTCTTTTTTGATTATGTCCTTTGCTGGTGTTGGTATAATATTAAGGTAATACTGGCTTCATAGAATAATTTAGGGAAGATTCCCTCTTTTTCTGTCTTTTGCAACAGTGTCAGTAGGATTGGTACCGATTCTTCTTTGAATATCTGATAGAATTCAGCTGTGAATTTATCTGATCCAGGACTTTTGTTGGTAATTTTATTACCATTTCAATCTTGCTGCATGTTATTAATCTGTTAAGAGTTTCTATTTCTTCCTGATATAATCTAGGGGGGTTGTATATTTCCAAGCATGTAGTGCTGGCTTGGTAATGGTGAATTCTCTCAGCATTTGTTTGTCTGAAAAAGACTTTATCTTTCTCTCATTTCTGAAGCTTAGTTTCACTGGATACAAAATTCTTGGCTGATCATTGTTTTGTTTAAGGAGGCTAAAGATAGGACCCTAATCCCTTCTAGCTTGTAGAGTTTCTGCTGAGAAATCTGCTGTTAATCTGATATATCTTTTTCTTTATATGTAACCTGATGCTTTTGTTACCAGTGGAGGGTCGTTGGTTATAGTTTTGTTTAGTACATTGGTTTTCTCAAATGCTGGTTGTGCTAGCAGTGAAGTTATCATGTGGACAGACACAGGACCTCCAGTTAGCCAGGGTGTTTCAGGCGGTGAAATTAGCTGTTATTTTCTCCTTTCTTGGAGCAGCGTTGTTCCTTTATGAGTTGCTGTATTGGCCTGAGTTAGTTGTCCATCAGCCAGGAGGTGGCGCTTTCAAGAAAGCATCAGCTGCCTTAGCTTGAGGGGATACAAACTTGCCCTAAGGTTTCTTGGATAAACATTCAGGTTTCTCAGGTGATGGGCGAGGCCACAGAGCTCCCAAGAGATTACGTCTTTTGTCTTTGGCTACCAGGGCACGTAGAGAAAGACCTTCAGGTGGGGCAGCGCTGGGCATGTCTGAGCTCAGAGTCTCCTTGGGCAGGGTTTGCTGCCGCCCTTGCTGAGTGGATGGGGTGTAGTTCTCAGGCCAATGGAATTACGTTCTCAAGAAGATTATGGCTGCCTCTGCTGCTTTGTACAGGTCACCAGGGAAGTGGAGGAGAGCCAGTAGTGACAGACCTCATCCAGCTCCCACACAGCCAGCAAGGCCAGTCTCACTCCCATTGTGCCCCACCGACAGCACCAAGTTTATATCCAGGCAGCCGATAAGCAGGGTTGAGATCTTGCCCAGGCTACAAGCCTTCCAGCTGAGAAAGTAAGCAGGGCTTTCAGGCTTCTCCATCTCCCCACCCACCACAGCGGCTTCTGTGCTCATATCTGCACTTCCCATTCGCCCCCCCAACCCCTGGATTCTGTCCTGGAAAATTTGCACTTAGTCGAATTTATTACAAAATCCATCTGGAAGTTTTCTTCTCCCTGAGGTCCTTACCCGATTTCACTGGCAGCCCTCCCCAGGACCTCTGTGAGATCAAGTCCCAGATGACTTCCCCGGGGACCGGGAGTGCCTACAGGTCTCTTCCCGCTGCTTCTTCTACTTGTATATTTTTCTCAGATCTCTAAGTTTGTTTCAGCTCTAGGTAACGTTAAATCCTTCTCCCATGATAGGGATTTTCAGTTTCCCCAGTGAGGATGTGTATTCAGAGGTGGGCTTTCTCCCTCTCACACTTCGGGCACTCACAGTTTTTCGGCTGTCTCATGGAGTTTGCAGCAGCAAGCTACAAGGCGTCAGAGATCTCTTTCAGTTTTCCTGGTACGTTCCTAAGGTAGTTCTTGAAGCGAAAGTTTATGATGTTGTAACCACCCAACGGGTTCACCTTGCTTGCTGCCTAGACAGAACCGATGTATTAAGACAGGGGAATTGCAATGGACAAAGAGTAATTCATGCAGAGTGAGCTGTGTGGGAGACCGGAGTTTCATTATTACTCAAATCAGTCTCCCTGAGCATTCAGGGATCAGAGTTTTTAAAGATGCTTTGGTGGGTAGGGGCTTGGAAAGTGAGGAGTGCTGATTGGTCAGGTTAGAAATGGAATTATAGGGGGTCGAAGATAGGTTTTCTGAATGTATTCTGTTCCTGAGTGGGATGGCAGAACTAGTTGGGCCAGATTACCGGTCTGGGTGGTGTCAGCTGATCCATCGAGTTCAGGGTCTGCAAAATATCTTAAGCAATGATGTTAGGTTTCACAATAGTGATGTTACCCCCAGGAGCAATTTGGAGAGGTTCAGACTCTTGGAGCCAGAGGCTGCATGACCCCTAAACTATAATTTCTAATCTTGTAGCTAATTTGTTAGTCCTGCAAAGGCAGACTGGACCCCAGGTAAGAAGGGGGTCTTTTCAGGAAAGGGGTGTTATCAATTTTGTTTCAGAGTCAAACCATGAACTGACTTCCTTCCCCATGTTGGTTCAGCCTATGTCCAGGAATGGACAAGAACAGTTGAAGGGTTACAAGCAAGATAGAGTCAGTCAGGACTAATTTATTTCACTGTCATAATTTCTTCAGTTATAATTTTGCAAATAAGGTTTCAATGTGAGTCTTTCTCACACTCTTCTGTCTGTCCAAGTGGGAGCTGCAAGTCAGTCCTGACTCCTACCCGTCATTTTTTCTTTTTTTCTTTATTTATGTTATTTATTTATTTATTTATTTATTTTTGAGATGGAGTTTCGCTCTTGTTGCTCAGGCTGGAGTACAATGGCGGGATCTTGGCTCACTGCAACCTCAGCCTCCCAGGTTCAAGTGATTCTCCTGCCTCAGCCTCCTAAGTAGCTGGGATTACAGGCATGCATCACCACACCTGGCTAATTTATTGTATTTTTCTTTTTTTTTTTGTTTAGTAGAGACGGGGTTTCACCATGTTGGCCAGGCTGGTCTCGAACTCCTGACCTCAGATGATCCACCCGCCTCGGCCTCCCAAAGTGCTGGGATTACAGGCGTGAGCCACCATGCCAGGTCCATTTTTTCTAACCTGAAAAATAATTTAAACAGGCATGGTGGTTAGCTTGTAATCCCAGCACTTTGGGAGGCCAAAGTGGGAGGATCACTTGAGACCAGGAGTTCGAGACTAGCCTAGGCAACACAGCACAGACCCCCCTTCTGTACAAAAAAAAATTAAAAATGAGCCAGGCATGGTGGTATGCACCTGTAGTCCCAGCAACTCAGGAGGCTGAAATGGGAGGATCCCTTGAGCCCAGAAGTTGAAGGATGCAGTGGACTATGATCATGCCACTGCACTCCAGCCTGGGTGACAGAGCATGATCCTGTCTCTAAAAAATAGAAAATCTAAAAACTAATTGAATAACTTGACAACACCAATTGTTGGTAAGGTTGCTGAGCAATGGGAAGTCTCCTCCATTGCTTGCTGTGTGGATGGGGGTTGATGGGTACCAATCTTTAGAAACAGTTTGATACCACCTAGGAAGTTGACATACATGTGACCTAACAAACCCAGGCCTAAGAATACATCTTTTTTTTTTTTTTCACTCTTGTTTCCCAGGCTGGAGTGCAATGGTGCAATCTTGGCTCACTTCAACCTCTGCCTCCTGGGTTCAAGCAATTCTCCTGCCTCAGTCTCCCAAGTAACTGGGATTACAGGCACCCATCACCACGTCCGGCTAATTTTTTATCTTTTTAGTAGAGATGGGGTTTCACCGTGTTGGCCAGGCTGGTCTTGAACTCCTGACTTCAGATGATCCACTTGCCTCGGCCTCCCAAAGTGCTGGGATTACAGGTGTGAGCCACCGCGCACGGCCGAAATATGTCTTTGAGAAATGGTGTACATTGTGTTAATTGTGCTCACTCAAAGGAAAAAAGAATGGTGCACACCAGCACCAAAATACATCTATAAGTATGTATGTTCATAAAAGCATTTTCCGCAATAGGCCCAAACTGGAAACAACCCAAATGTCCACCAATATTAGAACTGATTTTTCCAAGTGTGATTTAGTCCTATAATGGAATACTTTACAGTAATGAAAATGAATAAACTCAGCTATGTGCCACAATTTGGATGACTCCCATAAATATAACATTGAGCAAAAGAAGAAACAACAAAATTCATAAAGTATGACTTCATTCAAATAGTGTTCATAAATAGGAAAATAAACTATCTTATTTGGAAATGTATCCACAGAGATAAAAATTTTTTAAATGCAAATAAACTGTTACAAAAGTCAGGATGAATGACTTCTAATAGGTAGGGAGGCAGCAGTAATTAAGTATGTGAAAGGAAAATAAATCTTGGGACCCCAAAATCACTAAACTAAAGGGAAAAGTCAAGCTGAGAACTGCTTAGGGAAAAACCTGCCTCCCATTCTATTCCAAGTCATCCCCCTGCTCACTGAGACAAATGCACATCTGATTGCTTCCTTTGGAAAGGCTAATCAGAAACTCAAAAAAATGCAATCCTTTTTCTCTTATCTACCTATGACCTGGAAGCCCCCTCCCTGCTTAGAGTTGTCCCATGATTCTGGACTGAACCAATATATATCTTTTTTTTTTTTTTTTTTTTTTTTTTTTTTTTTTTTGGTGGTTTCCTCTTTTCCCCCCCGGGGGGGGGGGGGGGGGGTTGGTTTTTTTTTTTTTCTTTCTGTCAATTACTGAGAGAAAAGTGCTGAAATCTNATATATATTTTTTTTTTTTTTTTTTTTTTTTTTTTTTTTTTTTGAGATGGAGTCTCGCTCTGTCACCCAGGCTGGAGTGCAGTGGCCGGATCTCAGCTCACTACAAGCTCCGCCTCCCGGGTTTACGCCATTCTCCTGCCTCAGCCTCCTGAGTAGCTGGGACTACAGGCGCCCGCCACCTCGCCCGGCTAGTTTTTTGTATTTTTTAGTAGAGATGGGGTTTCACCGCGTTGGCCAGGATGGTCTCGATCTCCTGACCTCGTGATCTACCCGTCTCGGCCTCCCAAAGTGCTGGGATTACAGGCTTGAGCCACCGCGCCCGGCCTATACATCTTACATATATTGATTGATGTGTCACATCTCTCTAAATTATATAAAATCTCTCTAAATTATATAAATTATATAAAATATACCCTGACCACCTTAGGCACATATTGTCAGAACGTCCTGAGGCTGTGTCAGGGTTGTGTATCCTTAATTTTGGCAAAATAAACTTCCTAAATTGACTGAGACCTATCTCAGATATTTGGGGTTCACAAGTAGGAGCCCCCACTTTTGCCCTTTGGGTGGTAGCAATGTTCTGTTTCTTGACCTAGGCAGTACTGAAATGATTGTGTGTGTGTGTGTGTGTGTGTGTGTTTTAGCACTTTAGGTACATTATATAGCACAATAAAAGAAGAACAAAAGAAATAGGGCCAGATGCCGTGGTTCACATTTGCAATCACAGCACTTTGGGAGGCTGAGGCGGGCAGATCACTTGAGGTCAGGAGTTTGTGACCAGCTGGCCAACATGGTGAAACCCCATCTCTACTAAAAATACAAATATTAGCTGGACATGGTGGCGGGTGCCTGTAGTCCCAGCTATTTGGAGGCTAAAGCACAAGAATCACGTGAACCCGGGAGTCAGAGGTTGCAGTGAGCCAAGATTGTGCCACTGCACTCCAGCCTGGGAGACAGAGTGATACTCTATTAATTAAAAAAAAAAAAAGGAAAAAGATATATTTCTTAAATTACAATATAAATAAAGCACAGCCATACTTGACTTAGAAAAATAATAGAGCACAGGCAGTCATTGTGCTCTTTTAATTTTTTCATTTACAGCTTTTAACCTGAAGTGCTTAAACAGGAAGGTCCTAGAGAGCTTTTTATCTGAACAGCTGTGTGAAGTGTTTGGCTCTGCCATCTTTTCCCTTGCCATCCATGCGTTTTGCTCCGGGACCAGGGAATTTGACAGGAGAATGTCAGTGGATGGTCAGGGTCAGAGCTGAGGAGACACTGGACATAAGGTGTGCTCATAACACTACCTGAGCAAACAGCTCAGCATGAGAGGAGGCCGAAGTGAGCTAAGACTCCACTCATTCACAAAGGTGAAGCCAAATCAAACAGCTTGGCAAATCACAGCAGCTTGCTCAGATACTTGTTCTTTCCTTTATTAAACAAATATTTATTGGACACTTATCGGATGTTAAATTTGCCATAGGCCCTGGGAATATAAAGGTGAAGTTTTTTTCCTGGAGGGATATTACTTTATAACGGAGGAATGACACAGTAAGTGAATACATTATAACAAAAGGTTAGATAGTAAGTGGTCTGAAGAGAAATAAAGTAAGGCAAGGAGATAGTGACCAGTTGCTTGCCTATTTTAGATGGACTGATCAGGAAAGACCTCTCTGAGATGGTGGCATTTAGGCAGAGACTTGTATGAAGAGAGGCAACAGAGATGCAAGGTAGAAAAAGCAAGCACGAAGGCCCTGAGGTCAGAGCAAGCTTGGTTTGTTCAAGGATCAGCTAGAGATCCACTGTGGCCAGAGCAAAGTAATGAAGGGAAGGTGAAGTTAGAGAGGCCAGCAGTGGTCAAATCCAGTAGGATCTTGTGAGCTATGGATTTTATTCTCTGTGTGCCACTGGAGTGTCAGCCAGGCTCTAACTTGCTTGATCATGTTGAGAACTGTTATCAGCTCTCTGAGCTTTCCAGGTGTTTGATGCAGACTCATTGTCTCCTGAAGCACTTTGGGAAGTTCTTTGGAGGCACCTCCCTATGCACCACATCTTCCCCAAACTGGAGATATTTCGCCTGTATCTCCCTTGGTGTAGGTTAGTACTCCTGACTGCTCCCTTCTCCCAGAGCTTCTCAGTAGCCCTCCTGCCTCTTTCACCTGAGCTCACCTCTCCATGCAGTGCTCCCTCAATCTCTCTGTTCTTTCCCTTTCTCTCTCTCTTTCTCTCTTTCTCGCGCGCGCGGGCATTTCTGCATGTGTACACACTCTCTCACTCACCATCCTTATCTGGGTCACAGCAATTGTTCAGCATCCTCTATCAGCAGATGGAGATGGCTCCCTATTCAGCACCTTCGCCTCTCTCCTCCACTAGCACAGAGAACCAGCCCCAGCCTCTAAATATGGGTGCCCTGCATCCACCAACTGCAAAAGACATTTAACCAGTTCACAGAGAGACTAAAAAGCCCCTTTCCTTGGGCCAATGTTTCTCAGCTCAACAATATTGACATTTGGGGCATTTATTTTGTTATTGCAGGGGACTATCACATGCATTTGAGGATGTTTAGCAGCACTGTGGTCTGAATGTTGGTGTCTGCCCAAAATTCATATGTTGGAACCTAATACCCAATGTATAGTACTAAGAGTGGGGTCTTTGGGAAGTGATTAGGTCGTGAGGGCTCTACCCTTATGAATGGGATTCATGCCCTTATAGAAGAGGCTTGAGGGAGCACGCTTGTCCCTTTCACCACATGAGGATGCAGCAGCAAGGCACCAACTCTGAGGCATAGAGCAGTCCTCACCAGACACCAAACCTGCCAGCACCTTGACCTCGGACTTTCCAGCCTCCAGAACTGTGAACAGTAAATTTCTGGTTTTTAGAAATTACCCATTTCGGCCAGGCGCGATGGCTCACGCCTGTAATCTCAGCACTTTGGGAGGCCGAGGTGGGCGGATCACGAGGTCAGTGGATCGAGACCATCCTGGCTAACACGGTGAAACCCCGTCTCTACTAAAAATACAAAAAATTAGCCGGGCGTGGTGGCGGGAGCCTGTAGTCCCAGCTACTCGGGAGGCTGAGGCAGGAGAATGGCGTGAACCCGGGAGGCGGAGCTTGCAATGAGCCAAGATCGCGCCACTGCACTCCAGCCTGGGCGGCAGAGCAAGACTCCGTCCCAAAAAAAAAAAAAATTACCCATTTCAAGATATTTTATTGCAGCAGCCCACACAGACTAAGACAAGCAGGATTTCTGGCCACTAGCCAATAGATGCCAGCAGCAGCCCCTGAGCTGGGACAACCCAAAATGTCTCCAGACATTGCCAACAGTCCCCTGTGAAGCAAAAAAAAAATCACCTTAATGGACAAGTCACTTCAGCCCTGGGCTGAAAGTGAGGGAAATCCTGCTTCCCTGTGGGAATGGGGTATGGAGCTCAAAGCTCAAGGCAACAGCTTCCTCCTCATCAATCTCTAATTCCACCTTGGGCTTTCCAACATCTTTTATACCCTCACGTGGCAAAGGCTCAAGGGTTGCAATACCCGCTTTCAAAAGCCCTTTTTCCAATACTAGAACAGACCCCTGCCATCTCCGTGGGAAACATGAGAGTATTTGGAACCTGGAGTTCTGGCACCTCAATCAAAACTGAGACATAAATTATCCCATTCTCTCATCTATTATGCTATCATTTTTTGTGAAAGAGAAACAGGGGCATACATACATATCACACATGTATTTGCTAGTACAGTCTCTGCATAGAGCATCTTTGGGAAGACTCACAAGAGTCTTGAATGATAATATATATATTTTTTTTTTCTGAGATATTTTTTTCTAGGTGACTGGACAAGCAAAGATAGACTTTTCACTTTTATAACTTTTGAATTTGAAACCATTTTACCTTTAAAAGATAAAAAGAGCCAATAATTCAAAAAAATAAAAGAAAGAAGGAAAGAAACCCCAGTTTTAGGACCTTGTAAGGAGAGGCAGGATTGCATACGAAAAAAGCCCATATGGGCTTTATTTATTATTAGAAGGCAAGAAGGTCCAGCTGCTCTGTGGCCCAAGAATGTCCTGGGGTAAAAACTGAAGCAGATAAAAACAATTTGTGTAATTGTTATACAGATACCTCAGGTCTGTGAGATTCTGCCTCTGAAGAATCGATTTAAAAACTGATTATTCCTACCTGACAGCTACAAAATCAATGTCCTCCCTCCCTCCTTCCCTTCCTTTCTTGCTTCCTTCCCTCCTTCCCTCCCTCCCTCCCTCCTTCACCTCCTTCCCTCTCTCCCTGCCTCTCTCTCTCTTTCCCTCCCTCCCTCCCTTCATTCCTTCCTTCCTTTGTCTCTCTCTCTTTCTCTCTCTCTCTCTCTCTCTCTCTTTCAGTATTCAAATGCTCACTATGTGCCAAGCACTGTCCCAGGAGCTGAGGATACAGCAGTGACCAAAACAAAACCCCTGGCCTTCACACATTCTAATGCAGGGAGAGGACAGAAAATGCAGAATAAGTAAATTACACAGTGAGAGAGTGAGAAATGCTAAATAGAAAAATAAAATAAGAAGAAGAATAAAAAATAAGAAGGTGACTGTTGAACAAACTCCTGAAGGTGCTGAGGATTTTCGGACTTGCACACAGGGCCTCATACTCAGAAGAGACCTACACTTGGTTTGATTCTTTGCTGTCACCATCTTGACATTCCTAATGATTTTTTAACAAGAAGCCCCACATTTTCACTATACACTGGGTCCTGCATATTCTGTAGCCGGCCCTGATTTCTGATAACTCAGGGATGAGCCTTTCAGGCAAAAGGAACAGCGTGAACATACCTGTTGGTGGGGTTAGGACAGTAACGCGGGTGATGTGCACACAGCATAAGGCCATCCTCAGGCTGGGCTTCCCTGGGTGAGATGCAAAACAAGCTGTGAAAACAGGAGTGATCCTACATATGTTTTAAAAGGACCACTCTGGATTTTTCTTGAGAATAGGCTCCAGGTGGGGTAGAATGAAATCAAGGAAATCAATTAAGAGGCTGATGAAATAATCTAAATGAGACCTGGCTCAGCCCCAGGTGTTGAGTGAAGGCAATGAGAGGTGGTCAAATTCTGGATGCAATCAGAAGGCACAGTTGACAGGATTTGCCAGATTCTTCTATAGGCTAAGAGAGATTCTTCTATAGGCTAAGAGAGTAAAAGAAGAGTCAAGGATGGCTCTAATGTTGGCCTGAGGGACTGATAGGCGCGAGTTGCTATTTTGAAACGCAGAAGACTGTGAGAGAAGGCAGTTTTTCAGCGAAGATGAGAAATTTATTTTTGAATTTTTAAGTTTAAGATAAACTATTTCACCTCTAAGAGATGTCCAATAAGTAATTGAGTATCTGTGTCATGAGTTTGTGGGGGAAGTCTGTATTGACAATACGTATATAGGGGTCATTAGCTCACACAGATGATATCTAAAGTCATGGCAGTAAAAGAATCATCATGCAAGTATGTAGACAGAAAAGAAGGTCAAGGTCTGAGTTCTGAGATACACCATAGTAGAGGATGAACATGGGGGGGACCAGCAAGGGAAGGCTCCAAAGGTATGCTTTATATAGAAAAGTTACCATCCTAATGTAGACTAATTGAGAACATTTTTTGATATATTGAAAAATAAGAGACATACAGCACTACAAACGCATACAGTTTTGACATCAGCCCAGGCTTTGGTCAGAGCTCCCAATTCGAACAACTCATTAGCAGATCTTGTAACTGGCTAGCAGAAGAGCAATGAAGCCCAAGCCATGAAAATTGTGACGATATGATGATGATGATGATGATGATTAATTTTTTTATAACAGAGAGAAAGGCTAGACTTATGGGGTGACCAACAATGCTGGTTTATCCAAGAAGGGGATTCCTAGGACACAGGGCTGTCAGTGCTAAACCAGGTAAGGCATAGGCAAACTGGAATGAGTTGGTCAATGCAATTTAATGTCAGTCCTTCACTCAAATCTAGCCCTCTCAGTTAATTAACTTGTATTTTCTCATCCATAAAAGTAGGAGTGACACAGAGTTGTTATTAAAATAAAATAAAGGGGCCGGGCGCAGTGGCTCAAGCCTGTAATCCCAGCACTTTGGGAGGCCGAGACGGGCAGATCACGAGGTCAGGAGATCGAGACCATCCTGGCTAACACGGTGAAACCCCGTCTCTACTAAAATACAAAAAAAACTAGCCGGGCGAGGTGGTGGTCGCCTGTAGTCCCAGCCACTCGGGAGGCTGAGGCAGGAGAATGGCGTGAACCTGGGAGGCGGGGCTTGCAGTGAGCTGAGATCCGGCCACTACACTCCAGCCTGGGCAACAGAGTGAGACTCCGTCTCAAAAATAAAATAAAATAAAATAAAATAAAATAAAATAAAATAAAATAAAGAAAGAAAATTGCCCATCAGAATGCCTGACACTTACTTAGTAGGTGCTCAATAAATTATGGCTATTATTAGATGAAAAGTACTCTGTGTACCTCGGTACACCCTATGGACACCATTGGATTATGGCAAGCAAAATATTGGCCTGGCACAGTGTCTCACACCGGTAATCCCAGCATAGGCTAGGAGGCCAAGGCAGGCAGATCACTGGAGGTCAGGAGTTCAAGACCAGCCTGGCCAACATGGTGAAACCCCGTCTCTACTAAAAATACAAAAATTAGCCAGGCATGGTAGCATGTGCCTGTAGTTCCAGCTACTCAGCAGCCTGAGGCAAGAGAATTGCTTGAACCCAGGAGGCAGAGGTTGCAGTGAGCCGAGATGATGGCGCCACTGCACTCCAGCTTGGGCAACAGAGTGAGACTCCATCTCAAAAACAAAAAAATTAGAGTTCACAATTATGATCTTGAGTTACTAAAGAACATTAAACTATGACTGTTATATTCCTGTATAGCAATATTATCCATTAAGATGTGTGGGAGTCATGATATTAGGCATGAAATAAGGACAGGAAGCTCAACACAATATTTGGTCCTACTGTAAATAGTATTTACACTGCAATAATAGCTACACTAGTTATTGAATTACAAGTTATAGAATTGAATTATAGACAAATTATGGAGAAATTAACAATAGTTTCAGAACATAGTGTAAATATTATTAATCTGTATATTGTGAAAGTACAGCTATAGTTGACAGAGGTAGCAAAGTGGAAATGGGATAAAGAAGGACAAAAACAGTAGAAGCATCAAGAGCCAACATGGGGAATTAAGAAATGCAGTCTCTTGTTCGCGGAATAAGAAGTTGAAGTTGAATTGTGTTGCTTAAAGATGCCCTAATTCCAAGTGGAGAAACTGAGAAGGGTAATAGAACCATTTTGGAGGGTGGGAAAATCAGATGAGAGAGACACAGAGAGAGAGAGAGAGAGACAGAGAGAGAGAAAGGAGAGAAAGGGAGGGAGAGGGAGGGATGGAGAGACATCACATCTCCCTCCCTTTCTCTCTCCTTGTCTCTCTCTCATCTGATTTTAAACATATGCATTAATTCTATTTATGAAATTGTAAAAATAAAAACAGAAAGGATGTGAAAGTGACTGCCAATTCAAAATAATTAAAAGAAAGAATATTTGGATGCATAAAGGCATTTGGCTTTTCAGAAAACGGAGTTATTACATACCCACTCCTTGAGTATGTAAGAACACCAAGATCTTAATCCACCCAGTTTCCCCTTCACTCTGAAGCTGAACCACTCTTTATAGACACTGAAAATTGGATTCCTGTACCTCAATTGCACTTTATTTACATAAAGAGTAGGTACTCAATCAACCCCTAAGTACACCACCATTTTTTATGAAATCAGGCTTCCACCTGGGATAATAGCTCTAAGATATTTATTGCCTAACTTTCAAAGCTGTGCATTATTTTATATACAGGGTGTTCCTGTCCAACTTGGCTTCCATAAGAACTTCAATCAAATTAACAGACCACATTCAAATTTGTCAATTGTCCTAATAGCTATTATAGGTTCAGGATCATACATAATGTATAGTTGTCAGCTCTCTTTAGTTTCCTTCAACCTGGACCAGTTCCTGAGTCTTACCTTATTTCTATGATCTTGATATTTTTTTTTTTTTTTTTTTGAGACAGAGTCTCACGCTGTCGCCCAGACTGGAGTGCAGTGGCGCGATCTCGGCTCACTGCAAGCTCCGCCTCCTGGGTTCACGCCATTCTCCTGCCTCAGCCTCCTGAGTAGCTGGGACTACAGGCGCCCGCCACCGCGCCCGGCTAATTTTTTGTATTTTTAGTAGAGACGGGGTTTCACTGTGGTCTCGATCTCCTGACCTTGTGATCCGCCCGCCTCGGCCTCCCAAAGTGCTGGGATTACAGGCGTGAGCCACCGCGCCCGGCGATCTTGATATTTTTAAAAAGAGCAGGTTACTCACTTTGTAGAAAGTCCATCAATTTGGGTTTGTTTAGTATTTCTTCATAATTACATTTAAGTTATACAATTTTTGGCAGAAATACCCCAAAAGTGATGCTATGTTCTAATGCCATCCTATTAGGACATACACAATATCCATTTATGCTGTGATGTTTTAACTTTTATAAGATAGTGTCTGACTCCTCTATTGTAAAATTAACTATTAAGTTTTCGTATTAATATGTAGTCTGTGGAGATAACTTTGGAATTACGTAAATATTCTATTCCTTATCAAATGTTCACCTACGAGTTTTAGGATCCACTGATGAGTCTTTCTTGAATCAGTTTTTACTATAATGATTGCAAAATGATCCTAGCTCTATCATTTCTTCCATGCTTATTAGTTGGCATCTCACTACAAGGTAGAGTTTTCCGTGCTGCCCCATTTATTTATTTATTCATGCATTTATTCATATCAGCATGGACTTGTGGATTTCTATTTTATTCAGTGGATTGTATCTGTTATTAGCATTATTTGTTTTGATGCTTAAATTATCCCAGATTTGGTCAGTGGAAACTTCATTAAGTTGGTTTCTGTGTTCTTACGAATAAAAGGAATAATAATACCCCTTATTATTCTTCAAGCAATTTTTACTTTCTGGCACTAAAAATATCCTTCAGGCTCATCTTGTACTTGTTTGTTCCATATCTGGAATCGGCAATTTATTCAAGGATCCTTGGCTCCTTTTAGTAGAAAATAGTATTTAGAAACCAAGATCTGGGCACTACACATGCTCATGGCTACTGGGATATTATTGCTTCTAGGCCTTCACAAGAGACAGAACTAGAAATATATGAACACACACACAGCCTAGATTTTTTTTTTATGTCAGTCTGTCAAAGCCATTTTCAAAACCATGAGCTCACACCAATATTTCCAATCCTTAACTAACACTCCAGGGTTTTTTCCAGCCTTTGCTTTTTCATGTTTGTAATCCTTTCTCAGATGGTGAGAAATCTGGATTCCATTTACTCTCAATATATTTACTTTTTCAGTCAATCCTCTAGTATGTAACTAACCTCTTGGCCTCTCAGCGTGTCCCTTTAGCTAACCCCAATTATACTGGCTGCACCATCAGCCCCAATCCCACCAAACACACTAACTCAACAGTTCAATCCTCAGCCCAGCAGTCCTGGCCACACTGGTTGATTCTGTGGCACTGGAGCCACCAATCATGCCAGCTGAAGGCTCAGCCCCAACTCTGCTGACCATGTTGACTGCACCAATCCAAAAACTAGGTTTTTAAAACCCAAATAGTCTTTCCATAATTAAAATAGTCTATTACAAAAGAAGGAAAAGACATCAGTGGAACAGAATAGAGAATCCAGAAATAGACCTAAATATGCATGGCATTTCAGTTCATAATAAAGGCACCATTTCCAACCAGTGGATTTATATGTAATCTAATCGGTGGGGTAAATAAAATAGTGTGGGGTTAACTGAAAGATTGTTAGGGAAAGAAAAGATGAATGTGTAGCACTATTTACACTGAAATTAATTATAATTGTATCAAAAATTTTGTATAAAATAAATCCATACAATTTCTGAATAAAGCATGAATTAATTTATTTAAGATTCTGGAATGAAAAAGGCCTTTCCAAGAAGAACACCAAGACAGAAATTTGACACATTGAATCACACAAAATTTATTTTCTCTTTGACCAAAAATAAATCAATAAAGCCAAAAAATCATCGACAAATTGGAGAAAGACATTTTCAGTACAGGAAAGCAAACAACTAATGTCCGTAATTTACACAAAGTTTTATACTGGTAAACCAAGTAAGATAAACTCAAATAACAAATGCAAAATGCCAGTAAACTTCTGTTCCTTATAAATTACACAGTCTGGTCAGGCACAGTGGCTTATGCCGATAATCCCAGCACTTTGGAAGGCCGAGGCAGGCAGATCACTTGAGGCTGGGAGTTTGAGACCAGCCTGGCCAATGTAGCAAAACCCCATCTCTACTAAAAACACAAAAATTAGCCAGGCATGGTGGCTCATGCCTGTAGTCTCAGCTACTCAGGAGGCTGAGGCAGGAGACTCGCTTAAGCCCAGGAGGCGGAGGTTACAGTAAGCCAAGATCGCACCACTGCACTCCAGCCTGGGTGATGGAGTGAAACTGTCTCAACAACAACAAAAATAAATAAAATTAAAAAATAAATTACACAGTCTAAGGTATTACATTATAGCAGCACAAAACAGGCTGAAAGAGTCACAATCTATGATAATCTTATTGTTTTTATTGACAGGCTCCCTTGTTAAAATATAAGTTATATTAGTACCTGGCACCCAAGAGGCACTTAAAAAATGTTTATTAAATTAATGTTAAATGAGAGGATTCTGGAAAAGTAGTTTGAGGCTAGACTAGTAAGGATCTTGAAATGCCATTATTTGAGAGTTTGGACTTCATTCTAAAGGCATTGGTCACAGTCATCAAAGAAGATATCTGCTCTAGAAAAGTAACTGTAATGGTGGTTGGTGATGAATTTTAAAGGGAGAGCCAGTTAAAAGGTTACTGTGGCCAGGCATGGTGGCTCATGTCTGTCGTCCCAGCACTTTGGGAGGCTGAGGCAGGTGGATTGCTTGAGCCCAGGAGTTAAGAGACCAGCCTGCCCAACGTGCTAAGACCCAATCTCTACAAAAATTGAAATTTAAAAAACTAGCGAAATGTGGTGGCACACAACTATAGTCCCGGCTACTCAGGAAGCTGATGCGGGATGGTCACTTCAGCCTGGGAGGTCAAAGCTTCAGTGAGCCATGATCACATCACTGCACTCCAACCTGGGCAACAGAGCAAGACCCTGTCTCAAAAAAAAAAAAAAAAAGAGTTTTGGTAATTGCTCAGGTCAGAGGAGACTACAGCCTGAACTAGGGCAAGGGACTAGAAGAGAAACTGTTTTGAGGTGCTATCAACACAAACTGGTAATAACTAAAACCTCTATTTATTAAGTGCCTATAGTAGGCCCAAACTCTGTACTATCTTCACAATGGCCAAGTAAGATTGGTGTTAATATACCAATTTTGCAAATAAAAAGGCAAAACAAGTTGCAGAGAACTTAAATTCCCCCAAAGTCACACAGCTAAATAAGTGGCTCTTCTGGATTCCACTGCAGGGCTATCTCATTCCCAACTCCAGGGAATGAAGGAAAAGGAGTGATGCTAAGTTTCCAGCTAATGTAATTACTCAGATTATTTCCTTCACTGAAATATGTAAAGGTTTTATTGGAATTGTAATGAATGTGGCTTTGGACATACTGTGTATGAGAATCCTGTAATACAGTAGGTGTTTCTGCATGAAACAGAAACTGACTCTGGCTACCTTGTGGAATAGGATAATTCTTGGAAGGCTATCAGGGCTCACACAGTCAGTTAGGCTGGAGGTACAGGCTTCATAAAAAGGCCAAGAAGTCAGAGAGTTCCAGATGGCTAGACAAGGGAAAGAAGTCACATATGTATTCATTTCACAAATAGCTACTGAGTGTCTGTGATGGTTAATACTGAGTGTCAACTTGACTGGATTGAAGGATGCAATATTGATCCCGGGTGTGCCTGTGAGGGTGTTGCCAAAAGAGATGAACATTTGAGTCTGTGGGCTGGGGAAGGCAGACCTACCCTTAATCAGGTGAGCACCATCTAATCAGCTTCCAAAGAATATGAAGTAGGCAGAAAAACGTGAAGAGATGAGACAGGCCTAGCCTCCCAGCCTACATCTTTCTCCCGTGCTGGATGCTTCCTGCCCTTGAACACTGGACTCCAAGTTCTTCAGTTTTGGGACTCGGACTGGCTCTCCTCTCCTTGCTCCTCAGCTTGCAGACAGCCTATTGTGGGACCTTGTGATGGTGTAAGTTAATACTTAATAAACTCCCCTAGTTCTGTCCTTCTAAGAGAACCCTAATACAGTGTCTACTGCATGCCAGGCACTTAAGAGCAATAGGGATACAGTAATAAACACTATATCTCCATCTTCATGTAACTTACCATTGAGTAGGAAAGCCAGATAATAAAACAAATAAATTAAATAAAAAATACAAAATAGTAGTAAATTTTACTTATTACCAAAAATGGTAGTAAAACAAGGAAGCAGAATAAAGAGTAGAAAAGGAAGAAGAGGGAGGCTGTAATTTTTAATGGAGTAATCAGAAAAGACTCTGAGAGGGATCTGGTCTTCCCACTGCTGCCACCATAACGAATGGAGATCTCCAAATGTCCCCATGTTGCTGTTAATTCTCTCAAGAATCCGAGTGAGTCCTGGGAGCAAGCATCTGACTGGCAAAGCTGAAGGCACATGCCCACCCTCTTAGTTCCTCTGAAGTGAAGGAGAGGGAGAGCTAGCCCTTTCACTTTTTTACAGTAGGTACCTACTTTCAAACAACATATTTTAAAATAAGAGATTTTCCTAAAAACAGAAGGACGTTTGGACTCTAGACAACCAAAACAATCACATAAATGGGGGAAATCATTAAGGGAGAGTCAAAGAAAAGACTCATAGAAGAATGAGGGGGAAAAATAGAGGCTAGGACTCTGGAGAGCCTTGAAAACATTTTAAGAGGCAGGGAGACAAAAAGGGACCAGCAAAGAAGGCAAGAAAGAAAACAATCAGGACATAGTATTGTCTGAGAATCCAAGGATAGAAAGCGTTTACAAGGCAAATGGTGACCTTTGAGAGAGCAGTGTGAGATGACGTTTGGAAGCACAAACCAGATTGTAAATGGAAAAGGAATTAATGGTGAGTGAAGTTAAATACAGAGTAATTTCTGAGCCAGTGTTACACATCCATAACTTATATTGTTTTAATAGTGTTGTGGAATCAGGAGGACCAGAGAGAGACCTTGGGGTGTATACAGGAGGATATCTACATGCATTCAGACCCAGCGGACTTAACATCCAAAGATTGGCCCCAGAACAAAGACAGCACTTGACTTTTATACACACTTTAAAAAGGGATGGGCTAGCTTGAAGCAGGCTTACAGTGGTGTGAAAGCAGGGCTACAGAGGCAGGACAAAGACAGTTAATCAAATTGTAACAGGTTCATAACTCAGGATTACACATGACCACGGCTATGCAACCCAGATGTCCATTATCTAAGTTTGCCTAGTGCCTAGCACAGCTTATTCCATGGCCTTCACTATGGCATCCAGGAGATCTGCTCAGACAGTTTATGAACTTCACTCCACTGATTAGATAAAACAAAAGACTTGAAGTCACCAGTTACAGAGAACAGGAATTTATAAACTCATATCATAAAACAAAGGAAAATTTGTTTTTCTTCTCCCTGCATGGAGGGAGTGCTGGGAGAGATTCCAGAGCACATTCCTTTGTGTCCTGGCTCCTTAGATAGTATTACCAAGACTTTACCTGGGTCTGGGCTGTGCCTGTTGCTGCCTCTAGAACAAGTCAGCCTAATGCAGGAAAGCTTATTTCTCTTTTTAATTTTATTTTTCTTTCTTTAATTTCCCGCCTCAATAGGACTTGCAAAATATATTATCCTGAGACAAAAGGGCAGGACTTTTGTGTAGCACTTTGTCCTCACTTCACTTCAACTTCACAATAACTTTGTGAGAAAGGTCTTATTCCCATTTAGTGAGATAGAGGAAAATGATATCCAGTATTCAGTGTGGGAGACGACTGTAACTCTCTTCCTGGAATGCATCTTGTTGATAGAGATCAAAACCTAGAAATTCCTCTGCAAAGGAATTCAGTGAAAGAAAAAAAAAGTCATAAGCATGTACACATATTTATCTACAAGGTTGTACACTGCAATAGGAAAGAAGTGAAAGCAAGCTAACTCCAACAAGAGAGGATTGGTGCATCCATGCTATGAAAAGACACGCACTGATTGCCAAATAATGTTGCAGCATGAACCATTCAAGAAATGAAAAGCGTCCTACCTGAAAAAAATACAGAGTGGATGATAGGAGCTTTCTAGTCCACAACATATTTAGGTTTCCAGTTGCAAATCAATAAAGTGACATTCTGGTCTATGTATAAAAAAAAAAAAAAACCGAAAAGAAATGAAAAGCAAAAAAATGGTTTACATTTTACGAAGTAAACAGACCACAAAACAGAATATACAGTACGATTCCATTGTGTGTATGCAATTTTTTTGTGGGCTTTTCTGTATTTCAAAAAATTCTAATATAAAGGAATACTGCTTTTGTAATAAGATTTCTAAAAGAAGGTCCTGAGTGATTAAGTACTTGTCTGTGGTCCGAGATAACTGGCAAAGGAGAGGCCAAATTCTTTTTTTTTTTTTTTTTTTTTTTTGAGATTGCAGTCTCTGGTGTAAAATGAGGGTGCAAGGTGCATCCCCGCTCCTGGTTTTTGAATCATCCCTTCCGCCACTTCGGAATGACTTTTCTTACGTAGAACAGCCAGCAAGTGGAGAAACTTACCTCAGTAATGCTAAACTGTCTCCCTAACTTACTTCCTCTCAATGTTCAAGCAAAACAAAACCCTTCTTGTATTTAAGAAGAAAGTATGAGAACGGTTGGAAATTGCTGAAACAGCAACAGTAAAGATTTAATGAGCTCTCAAAGTACTTCTAGATGTGCAAATATGACAACCCAATACAAAGAAACACACACACAACCTAGCCTTCAAAAATCTAGATTTCTGCTTTTCCACACCTAAACTTGGAATCATTCGGATGGGTTCCTAAGCACACTCTCTTGGAGGTGACGAATCCTCCAAAGAGGAGATAGGGGAGGGACAGGTGTGGCAATCTTCGGAAGGATGAGGGATGTCCAGAGGAGAGGTGGCCGGAGGGCGCACTTAAGACGCGCGGAAACTGGAATTGTGCCTTCTGCAGTCAGTTCCTTCGGCTTTTCCGGCATTTAGAAGCAAGTCCGACTGTATCTGCAGGTCTCACGCAAGCCCAAGACCCCTACCCCTCCTCCCCCGGCCTCGAGCCCCGCCCCGGACGCTGGACCCGAGGGCGTATCACATCAAAGGTCTGGGTCGCGAAGGCAGACACTCCACGTGCCGCAGAAAAAAACTCTAC
The DNA here is from genome assembly GCF_003255815.1 of Theropithecus gelada. NCBI lineage: Eukaryota > Metazoa > Chordata > Mammalia > Primates > Cercopithecidae > Theropithecus > Theropithecus gelada. The sequence goes on along the minus strand of NC_037668.1, from coordinate 199,761,928 downwards.
GTAGACAATTGGGAGACTCCCTTTAAAAAAACATAACTCCGGGACCACGCTACTCCGCGCGCAGGGGGCGTGGGTACGGCCCACCACGCGGGCAGGGCTCGGTCCCAGCTCTCTGGAAAACTAACAATATCTGTTAGGCCCTAAACAAAAAGGCCCTAACAGCGATACAACAGCGATACATCCATTCACGTCGGGAGTGTTGCAACCTGGGACACCCAGCGTCTCCCACGCCCCAGCTACGCGCCTCCGGGACACACCAATTGGGGCGCGGCTACTTTCGCGCACGCGCCATGCATGGCCGTGCTTCGCCCTTACCGCAGAGAGCCTAAAACCGCTACGGTGGCTCTGCTGGGGATAAATTATTCACGTCCCACTGTTGTGCAAACCCAATCCAGGAGGTATGACCTGGCTGGGACAGTGTAGGAAGACGGCCACTAAGGCACTGGGGGTAGTAGATATATGTATTTGAGAATGGGAGGAGTAAATCTCTGGGCCACCATGAGCAGGAAGAAAATGCAACCTCCACCTCCCAACCAGTGGCCCGAAGTTGGCAACTTAGAGAGCGCGCGCCAGCGCTGGGAGCCCCGCCTTGGGGGCGTGGCCGCGCGCTGGCCGGCTGGGGCGGGACCTGCTTCTGGCCCCATCTAGCACCGCCCCAGGCGAGGGCGCCGCACCCACACTGCGCTGCGCAGTTTTGTTCTGCACCAGCCGTTCGAAGGTGATCCAGGTGAGTGCTAGCACCTGCGGGCAGCCACGAGCACCGGGCCGCCGACGGTGTTTCAGCCTTTGCGCAGGGCACTCCCATTTCAGCCTCTCCGAGCTGAATAGAGACCCGCTGTCTCTAACCTCCCCCCACCCTTATCAGTAGATTAGCGATCTGAATTTCTACCCCCTTTGCTCTCCTCTTGCCTTGCATCTTCTCCCTGGTGGAGTGGGTTGGGAGCTTCTAAGCGAGGCCCGACCTATTTATCTGTAACTCAGGAAAATTCTCAAGGTCAACCCTTCCTCAATTCCTTCCTTTCCTCTCCCCGGGCTGTGCAGTCTGAGGGCCCCTTGTTTCTACCTTCCGGAGACCACCCGACCTTGCCCTCTGCTGCTCCGGCGCAGAAGATAAGCGAGCGGGACACTGCAGGGGGAGTGGTTGTGCAGGCCTGATCAGTAACACTGGTTTCAGAAGTGGCCTGCGAGCGCTGCACCCGCTGCGGATGGGGATGTGTTGTTAGGGACGGTCGGGAGAGCCTCTGAGGGAATTGTGTTTGTTTTCCTCCTGCCTCTTAGAATCGTCTGTCCATTTGTATTGGAAAGGGGGTCATTTCCTACCGCTGACTTAGAGCAAGAGACGCCTCTGGGCGGGTGGGGGACTCTTCAGGTTCTTCCTTGGATTTCAGAAAATGCCCCTCCTTATCTGGGTTGGCAGCACGGAGCCGCAGGGCTGCAGTAGTGGGGCAGTTGCAGGGCGGTGGAAGGCGCTGGAGACTCCTTAGTGAGTCATTCCCCGAAGTTGTGGCTTCTGCTGATACTTTCCTTGAGAGTCACGAGTTTACAAGCTAAGGGGGCAAGTGAGTGTGGGAAAGGAGGTAAAGGAAAAGCAGAGATTAGGATGGGTAGGAGAGGCAGGGGTTAGAACTTTAATTCCTTCACTGGGGACAGGAGGTGCCCTGGAGGGGAAGGCGCTTCCGGCTTTGCAGATATGTGCTGTGGGCCTAGGTGTGGTCCTGCGGAATTGCTGCAGATTTTAGATTGCTCACGGGTAGGAGCTGCAGCCGGGGCTTGTCTTGGGAAATCTGTAGATCACCTGCAGCCTGCAGTTCTGGGTGGCACCCAAGGTTATTGGCCAGAGTTACAGGCTATATTTTATTTCAGTGAATTCAGAGAGCACCTTGAGTCAGATCAAGAATGCTTATTTCCCTAGGAGATGAATTTAAGGAGTTAAAACTAACATATAAAATAGAAACAAATACTTTCATCCCGGGAAGACTTTCCGTTAAGCTTCCCTCCTGACACAATGTTACAGAAATAGAAAACTTTGTCAAGTGATTTTTTTTTTAACCAATGTTACTATATATAAATCGGCAGGGAGACTGTCGCCAACCATAGAAACTGCGCTACAGGGGCCTCCTTAGATTAAGGAACAAAACTGGAGAAGGGCAGCCTTCCCCTTTATTTAGATTTCCTCCTGTTGGCTTAGAGTTCTGAAAAGACACAATCCTGGAAGAGAACCTACCTCCTTGCTTGGAGGTTAGCCCTGAGAAGGAACGTACAGGAAAGAAGGGCTGTACCCACTATTCAGAGAAAAGCTGAAAAGCCCCTGGAGCAGTCTGGAATGAGGTGGATGTCAAATCAATCTGTCAAAAGCAATTTAGTGCCTACTGCACATCTATCTGTAGTTAAACATATTGTGCCCTATGTTTATACTTAAATCTTCTGAATCTATATTTAGAACACCGTTACCGACCACAATTGACCACGAACCATTTAGCATTTTAAAGCAATATTTGTTTCGAAGAATATACTGCTCCTGTTTTTGCAACTCAATTTATTAATGCTACTGAAAGCTTACCATCTTCCTGAATAAAAAGAATTTAGCAGTTAGCAGCAGGTAGATTATCGCTATGTAAAATAAAATTCCTGAGTTTCCCTCACTCTCTCTTACAGTACTTACCTACCTACCTGTCTCTGAGGAGAAACACTAATTAGGCAACAGGAAAATTGTACTATCTTTCAAATGCATTTGCAAATGCCTGTAAGGATTTTATTCTTTAGAATCATAGATCTTGCTGTTCCCCTCTGACTTCTTTCTAGCGTTGATCTGTTCATTAACTGGAACTTGCGTTCTAAGATTTAGTTGTCTTATTCCACCCTTTAAAAATAAGTGAAATTGGCCGGGCGCGGTGGCTCAAGCCTGTAATCCTAGCACTTTGGGAGGCCGAGACGGGCGGATCACGAGGTCAGAAGATCGAGACCATCCTGGCTAACACGGTGAAACCCCGTCTCTACTAAAAAATACAAAAAACTAGCCGGGCAAGGTGGCGGGCGCCTGTAGTCCCAGCTACTCGGGAGNGAAATTTTATTTTATAAATAAATAAATAAGCAAGCAATGTGAGCGGTTGTACCACAGCTTCATTCTAAGTGTAGACAGGCCTGAAATGGTCGAACCCCTGTTTCAGGCAAAAGCCAGCAGCCTAGGTGGTTCCTTCCTTTGGAGTGGTTGGTACCCTAACAGGCATTCAGCAGCTGCTACAAATTAACTACAGTCTGCCTGCATTTCTTGTCATAGAAAATTACCAAGTGGTGTCAATGTGACTCATTCGAGATGTTTTTTTCCTTCTGGAAGTCATAGCTTAGTTTCTCAATGACTCTTGGTTCCTGTGTAATGCCAGTTAAGGGACAGCTATATGGGAATCATGATATATAAATGAAGTGCCAGTTTCTGTGTTACTTTGCTCTTGCAAACCTATATGCCTGAAAGATTGGGGGACGTTTTTTCCTTCCCATAATCTCTACTTCTTTTGTCATACTGCGGTGCTGACACTCATTAAAAAGAAAATGTTCCTTGTTTGTACCTTTCCCAAAGTGTTTTTTTTTTTTTCTCTTTCCAATTAGAAACATCTCGGGCTTTAATCAGTGGCAAAATTGAAGTTAATTATTTGCTCTCTCTTCCTGTTAATGTATTTTGTACTCAGGAGAGGGTCTGGGGAGGTAGAAATGATTCAGAAGATGTCAGGTGTGGTCAAGCATGCTTTTCAACTTCATTGAGAGACAATAGAGCAAAAGGCTGAGAGCACAAATGAGCCAGACTGCTTGGGGGTGTGGGGATCTGACTGTGCTCTGTGTTCACTGTGTGACCTTGAGCAGGTCACTTCATCTTTCTGATACTGAGTTTCTTCATCTGCAAAATGGGAGTAATATCATAGGGATGCTGTGAGGATCTAAATGAGTTAATATTGATGAACTGCTTACAACAGGGTTTGCCCCATACTAAATAACGTGCATGGTGGTAATAAGTAATAATAATTGATTTCTCGTACTTTTCTTCCTTGAGTCTATATCACTACCCTTCAGACACACTGGACTCCTTTCTCTTCTTCATACAAGTCAAACCTTTTTCTGTCTCAAAGTCTCTACTCTTGCTGTTTTCTTTACCTGTGTTCTCTCTCACGTATCACTTTTTCCTCTTCAGATCCTTTATCACAATGTTACCCTCATGTTTTATGGTCCTCCTGTGTTTTTGTCTTCCCTGACCACATGCTCACTGGCGTTCTCAATCATGCACTCTCTCTCTCCCTCTCTCCCTCCCTCACACTTTCAACTGTGTATTCTAGACTCAGGACCTTCCTTCTCAGTCTTGATCATCCTCTTAGTAGCCCTGCCCCTTGAGTGGTACATGGCATTTAGTAAAGGATGAATAAGGGAAGGAATCATTCTGAGAAAATACTGAAGATGATAGCTATGGACTTGAGGCAAGCATCCCATTTATGTAAAATGCTTTGTCCTACATTGAATTTATCATGTCAGCTTCATTTAATGCATTATGAGATGTTGTCTTTATTTTTCTTTCTGTATCCCATGGCTTCTCCCCATTCCCCTCCCTGCCCTCTGAAGTTGCTGCCAGCAGACCATGGGAAACATCCAGTGGACTGTCCCTGGGATCACATCTCTTGGGAAGCTCAGCTCCAAAGGGTCTAGCAAACCAGGGCTTATAGGTTAGGTGTCTCCCATAGAACCTTCTGTGTCAAGAATCTGGGAAAGTTTGTCCTCACACCTGCAGGGGAACCTGGGATTTATTCTGTCTTGTTATAAATCTAGTATTCTTAGATTCCTGACGAACAGAATTACCAGTTTTTTTCTCAGAGGAGATTTCAGTTCCATTCAAGCGTGTGTGTTTAGTGCCTTATTACACAGAAGGCACACTGCAGAGAAGCAGAAAGCAGGTAATTTGCTTATTTGGCTTTAACAGAGTTTTAACAGAGTTTGTATGAGTGCAAGCTTGTGCTCTATAACCAAGAACCATTCACTGGAACTTGAGCGTCCTGCTGATCTTCCCTCCCCCACTCCCAGCCAGTGCAGCCATGTATTAAGCAATTGTTTTCAGTACCAACAGTTTACCAAAGTGTTGGACTAAAAATGACATCTGAAACTTGAATATTTTATATGGTCAAACTACGGCGATTTAACTCTACAGTTGAATATATTTGGATTATAACACATTTATCTCTTAAAGGGACAGATCTTCCATCCACCTAACATAGAGTTAGCTTCCACTCTCCAAATATTCCACCAGCAACATTGATGAATATTGAAGACTGTGGACTATGAGGTACTGGGAAAGACCCACTCTATGACTTGCTTGCTGCTATTTGCCTCACTTGAACCAGTAATCAAGTGCTGGATAAATAATATGATTTCTGTTCAAGTTTTTTTTAGCCCTTAGGGAATAATCTACTGAATATGCAATGCAATTGTGGGGGGATAGTTACTTTTCATCACCTAGGTTTCTATTCCTTCTTTTAAGTGTAATTTAATCTGGCTGTCATGTGAAGGTTTGATGCTGAAACAGATTTTAGCATCTGTCTAATGTAGAAGTGGACTGGAACTAGCGTTCTGAAAATGTAGTCTGAACCCAAAGAAATCCCATGACTCTCCTTTTCTCTCCTATCATAGAAACAGATCATTACATTTTTAAAGTTTTTGTGTGTGGGTGTGTATGTTGTCATTTTGAGGTGGGGTTTCGCCATGTTGCCCAGGCTAGTCTCAAACTCCTGGGCTGAAGCAGTCCTCCCACCTGAGCCTGCCAAGTAGCTGGGATTACAGGCATGCACTACTGCACCCAGCTTAAGTTTTACTTTGTTTCTAATAGACATACAATATTGGACATATTCATGAGGTACAGTGTGATGTTTTAGCATGTATATACATTGTGTAATATCAAGAGGATTGCTTTTATGGGCCAGGCGTGGTGGCTCATGCCTGTAATCCCAGCACTTTGAGAAGCCAAGGTGGGTGGATCACCTAAGGTCAGGAGTTCGAGAGCAGTCTGGTCAACATGGTAAAAACCCATCTCCACTAAAAATACAAAAATTAACCGGGGCGTGGTAGCACACACCTGTAGTTCCAGCTACTTGGGAGGCTGAGGCAGGAGAATCATTTGAACCTGGGAGGCAGAGGTTGCAGTGAGTTGAGGTGGCACCACTGAACTCCAGCCTGGGCAACAGAGTGAGACTCCATCTCAAAAAAAAAAAAAAAAAAAGAGTTTTTATGTTACTTCCCTCTAGGCTCTTTAATTTCTCCACTGAGCATTGTATGAGCTCCATTGAGCATTGTGTGGAGGGTCAGCTGCCCTGGCTGGAGATCATTTTGAGGCCTGTTCCTTCGTGGAAACATCTGGATGCAGAAGTTAGGCTGGACAACTAGCCAGGGGAGCTTTAAGTGAGCCAAGTGGACCCTCAGTACCACCTCAGAGTGTTCCAAGCTACTGTCTGGTGTTTGGGACTCAGGGAAGCCCATTTGGTATGATCAGACTAGCCCTTTATGTGGCCATCCTTGTGTGTTACTCTCATCAAAATGTTGATTTTTGCTGTGTAAGGAAGATTGGAATAGCACAGGCAGCCAAATAAGGATTTGAATGAAACATTGGAGAATGGCTTCAAGTTAATCTGTGAATGCTTTGTCATTGTCCCATCCCTGGATACATTAAAAAGAAAAAAAAAGAGCAGTTGAGAAATTGCAGTACAATTTGAGGAGAGCAATATCATACACAGAAGTAGGGACTACCATTGTCGAAGCTGGATTTTATTTATTTGGGAGCAAAGAGAGAGAGCTGAAAGACATAATCTTCTCTCCCTTAAGAATCTCATTGTCATTTAGTAAAATAAAAGGTAGTGTCACTTCATGGCTCAGAAGTGGTAAATTATTTGAGGCAAGTACCCAAATCCATAAAACGTGCCTTTTGTTTGTGGAATACTGATTGTATGCTGGGGAATTCTGGTGGGCAGCCAAGAGGAATTTGGAGAGTAGTGAAGGAGAACTTTACCCCAGGAGTGTTCTATTGGATGTAGTTCAGGAAGCTTTCTGGGTAAGCCTTGTAACCAAAGGAACCCTGCCCCAGTAAGATACGGCAAATGGTGGCAGAAGCAAGAATTAGAGGAAAGGTTGAGCAAAGTTTTGGTGTTAGAATAGCTATGTTTCCAGGAAACTCTGTCAGTAAAATTTCTAGAGCTAAGTATCTTAGCCAGATGTCATAATGAACCCCTGTGTTGCTAACTCAAATGCTGGAATGGAGCATATGTTTTAGGAGTTAGACCAACACTGCCTCATCTTAAGCCCAAGTTTGAGCACTCCTAAACTGAAACTTCAAGAGTGTGTTGTAGTTTACTTAAAACCCATTGGGCGTCTGCTGACTCTGGCTACACTGAAAAGTTTTTGCCCTGAGTGCTATTCTACCACCCACAGACCTCGGGGCCCTGCTCCTTACCAGGGCATATTAGTTTCCTAATCTACCCCTGAAAACCCACCATGGCCTGGGGCTTTTCTGCTGCCCCCCATGTCCTATACCCTGCTTGCTTCAAAATACTATTCCTACTTTTCTTCCACTAACTTGATAATGTCCTCCAAAACAATCATATTTGGCAAGTAATACACTGATAAATTTAAAAGTTACAAATAGAAGTGCTGCTATGTTTTTAAAACATTATAGGGCCAGGAACAGTGGCTCATGCCTATTATCCCAGCACTTTGGGAGGCTGAGGCAGGCAAATTGCTTGAGCTCAGGAGTTCGAGACCAGCCTAGCCAACATAGTGAAACCCCGTCTGTACTAAAAATACAAAAAATTAGCTGGGCATGGTGGCGCACACCTGTAATCTCAGCTACTTTGAGGCAGGAGGATTGCTTGAGTCCATAGGTCAAGGCTGCAGTGAGCCCTGATTTTGCCACTTCCACTCCAGCCCAGATGACAGAGGGGGACCCGGTCTCAAAACACAAAACAAAAACCCAGCCAGGCACAGTGGCTCATGCCTGTAATCCCAGCCCTTTGGGAGGCCAAGGAGCGTGGATCACCTGAGGTCAGGAGTTCAAGACCAGCCTGGCCAACATGGCGAAACCCCATCTCTACTAAAATACAAAAATTAGCTGGATGTGGTGGTGTGTGCCTGTAATCTCAGCTACTTGGGAGGCTGAGGCAGGAGAATCACTTGAACGTGGGAGGTGGAGGTTGCAGTGAGCCAAGATCGTGCCACTGCACTCCAGCCTGTGGGACAGAGAGCTACTCTGTCTCAAAAAAAAAAAAAAAAAAAGCCCACATTAGAGAAATAAATTAGGTTTCTAAAGTATTCTTAAAAGGGGCATCTGTGGAAACCACCCACTAATAACATACTTTAAGGTGAGACACGAATACTTCCCCCTAAGCTGAGGAACAAGGCAAGGATGTCGGCACTTGACACTGGTATTCAACACTGCATTGCCCCTAACCCAGGCAATCAGTCAAGAAAAAAAATAAAAGACATCCACATGGGAAAGGAAGAAGTAAAACTGTCTCTCTTTGCAGATGGTATGATCCTATATGTAAAGTATTCCAAAGATAGTGGATCTGTCTCTCCCTCCCCTAAGCTTTTGTGCCCTGACTCTGTTTCTCTCCCTTTGCTCCTAGAGTAGAAGCCCAGGGCGCAGCAGGATTCAGTTGCCTTCCATTGAACGTTGCAGAGGGCTTACCCTCAGTGCTTCCCATGCTGAGGGGGAAGAGGTGATTTAACTTCTGAGTAAGGGACAAACCCAGCAATGTGTTAGTTGCAAAAAGCATGGACACTGGCATCAGTCTGCCTGCATTCAGACCCCAGCTGTGCACTCACCAGCTGTGGGACCTTAGGCGAATTGTTGACCTTCTCTTTGCCTCAGTTTCCTCATCTGTAGAATGGGGATGATAATAGTAACTACCATATGGGATTGTGTAAGGATGGAAAGCGTTAATTTAGGTAAACTCTATTACAGTGCCTGCTGTAAAAGAAGCACTCTAGGCCTGGCACGGTAGCCCATGCCTGTAATCACAGCACTTTGGGAGGCTGAGGCAGGTGGACTGCTTGAGGTCAGGAGTTCGAGACCAGCCTGGCCAATGTGGCAAAACCCTGTCTCTATTAAAAATACAATAATTAGCCAGGTGTGGTGACATGAGCTTGTGATCTCAGCTACTCTGGAGGTTGACGCATGAGAATTGCTTGAACCCGGGAGGCAGAGGCTGCAGTGAGCTGAGATCATGCCGCTGCACACCAGCCTGGGTGACAGAGTGAGACCCTGTCTCAAAAAAAAAAAAAAAAGAAAGAAAAAACAAAAAAAGCAGCACTCTATGGGTACCAGGTCTTATAGTTAGATGTTACATATGTAGCAGTGATATTTTCAGTTTTGCTATTTCTGCCAGATGGGATGAAAAATTCCTTGAGAAGTTGGTTGCAAGTCCCACTGATTCATTAAATAGGCCTTTCATTTAAAGTCGTGTTTCTGATCGTTCAGAAGTTGAGGTGTGCCTGATCCATGGTATTAGAAGTGATGATCCCAGAGAGGTCATTCTGTAGCATAATGAGCATTACTTTTGAAAGATGTAGAACCTAGAACTCTGACTTAAATATTTGACTATGGGAAAATCTGATCTGGTGAGTGACCATGACCATGAAGTGAGATCTGGGAACCCAGTGGTGGTCACAGGATAGAGACTCTGAAGATACTGAGCTGGCTTACATACTTGCTTTGTTGTCTCGAGCCTCTGTTAAAGCTGAAAGAAGAAATCAGTCTTCTGCTGGGCACACTGTTAGTGTGTAATTGTGAAGAGCTTAGCTGGAGCTTGCTCTTCACAACAGCCTCTGATCTCATCGTCTCGTTCTGCTCTCAGGGGTGGTGCAGAAGGAGCACCTCAGGAGCCTCCAAAGATAGTGGTAGAATATAGACCACCAAGAGAAAACTATGACTGTGGTTTTGAATCAGATAGAGTCACCACCTCCTGCAGATTTTGTTTTTGCTCAGAACAGTGGTTCTTAAAATGTGGTCCTTGACCAGCATCGTCAGGATCACCTAGGAACTAGTTAGATATGAAAATACGCAGGCCCCACCTAACATGACTGAACCAGAAACTCTGGGACCGAGGTATGGTTTAACAAACTCTCCAGGTGATTTTAATGCCACTGAAGTTTGAGAACCACTGATCTAGGATATAGAACAGCAGCACTCTATTGAGTTTCTGTCTTCATGCAAGTTGCTATAAAAAATATAAGCAAGGAGACGTGCTCTCTGTCCTCAAAGAACACATAGCCCATTTGGAGAGGTGTACTATATTCATTGCCACACAAAGGAGGCCTTCCCAGCCGGGATCCTGATGAAACAACCCTGCCCAGTCTCTACGCCATTGCCGTGTGTTTTCCCCAGAAGAGTTCCCACTCTTGGCCAGGTGCCTGTAATCCTAGCACTTTGGGAGGCTGAGGCGGGTGGATCACCTGAGGTCAGGAGTTCGAGACCAGCCTGGCCTATGTGGTGAAACCCCGTCTCTACTAAAAATACAAAAATTAGCCAGGCGTGTTGGTGGGCGCCTGTAATCCCTGCTACTCAGGAGGCTGAGGAAGGAAAATCACTTGAACCCAGGGGGCGGAGGTTGCAGTGAGCCAAGATCATGCCACTTCACTCCAGCCTGGGCAAAAGAGCAAAACTTTGTCTCAAAACAAAAAAAGAATTCCTGGCCAGGCGCGGTGGTTCATGCCTGTAATCCCAGCACTTTGGGAGGCTGAGGCGGGTGGATCACGAGGTCAGGAGTTCAAGACCAGCCTGGCCAAGATGGTGAAACCCCGTCTCTACTAAAAATACAAAAAAATTAGCCGGGCATGGTGGCACACACCTGTAATCCCAGCTACTCCGGAGGCTGAGGCAGAGAATTGCTTAAACCTGGAGGGGCAGAGGTTGCAGTGAGCCAAGATCACGCCACTGCACTCCAGCCTGGGCGACAGAGCGAGACTCCGTCTCAAAAAGAATTCCTACTCTCTGAAGCTGTCTTTTGTTTGCATGTTTGTTGTCAGTCTCCTGTCATCATTCGAAGGTCAGGGCCTTGAGGGCAGGACCCTTTCTTGTTCACTGCTGCATCCCCACCCCTCAGCAGTTCCTGGCATAGATAGCAAGTGCATGATGTTCTGGTTGAACAAATGAATTAAGTGTTCTTTGATTCATTATGCTGTCTATGGTAGGAAACTCTGTTTTGCAATCTGATTAGACCAGCCTTTTGCCAAATTTGAATTATTTTAAACAAAATCAGAACAAATGTGTAAGAGCATACAACTGATTTGTAGAAAAACCAGTATCTCCTCATTCAGGAACTGTTACATACAAGTGGACAGACATGTACACTTAACAGTATTTATTTCTTCATATTTGGACCAACATTTATTGTTTATACCAGGTACATATCTAGTTTATCTAATTTAATTCTGCAAACCACACTGTGATATAAGTGGGTAGTATTTTCCCTGTTTTGTAGAGAAATTAGATACATCCTAAAGCTTGCAGAGGCGATGTATGAGTACAGGTCTGTCTGACTCCTCAATTCCTCCTATCTCTAGTCTTGCAGATTTCCCAAGGAAAAGATGAATCATAAAACAGTATTGAAGTCCACTAGGAGTAAAAACATTTAGGATCTCTACTCTTAAATAAGTGACAAAAACTTTCTAATTAAAAAAATAGATAATTCAAATTCCTTTTAAACCTTTAATGTTCTCTTGACTTACCTATTTTGACTTAAGACTGCCAACAAACAGTTAACTAGGAGTGGCTACCTCTGTAATTGCTAATAAGGAAAGTAAGAATAGAAACTCTTTCATCCCATTTCTGTCTTTCCCTACCCATTTATTTTGTTTTTGTTTATTGTGTTATACCTAGTTGGTGATCATTGCTAGGTAGGGAAAAATCTGGAATTGGGTACTTGTTTACTTATTTGCCTGTGTTCCCTGCTAGAAAATGAGTGTCATAAAGAACCAACCTCTGGCTGTTCCCTGTTCGTCTCCAGCACTAGCCCAGTGAGTGGCGCATAGTGGGTACTCAGTAACCCCGAATAAGTAAATGAATGCATAGTCACCCTCATGCGGTGCTGAGCTGAGTGTCTGGCTGCAGCAAGGGTTTGAATGACTGCAGTTTCTGGATGTCCATAGTCAGTGCTAAAATCCTGCTTCCTTCTGCCTATTTCTGCCTTTCACATAATAGTGTATATTTTGACATGGCTGGCTGCTGAGAGTTCAGAAAAGGAGGAGGATATATGTGGTTCTAAGCTTTGCTATTTTAAAATGGCAGTTATAAATTATAAAATGTATATTCATTATCATTTAGCCAAACATCTCCATTGAACAGGTCAAGGACAGTTAACCAAACATTAACATATGTAACGTAACATAATATATAACATTTACTGAGTCCTTCCTATATGTCAGGCATCATGATGAATGTTTATAGACAGTATGTCCATCTAATCCTCTCACCAACCTTTCAAGGTTATATTATTATCTCCATTTAACAAGTGAGGAAACTGAGGCTGCTGAAAGGTGTTGAGTAATATTCCCAAGGACACTTAGCTAGGAAATATGAGAACCAGGTTCTGAATGCAGACAATTTGATTCCAAAACTGTATTCAGCTGCAAAGCTGTCTCGTGAACTGCACTTAGCAGATAAGTGGCGGAACTCAAGCCAGAAGTCAGGTCTGATCTTTCGGTTCCATCATTCCATACTGCCTGTTCCTCTGTCTTCTCAATGAATAATTATTGTCAAGCCACTCTTTATATAATTTTTTAAAATACGTATTTGCTCATTTTGAAAATTACAGAAAATTACAAAGAAAATCTATAATCTAGCCATCTAGAAATAACTATGCTTATGATTTTTAAACTTTCTTAATTTTTTTCCATTATTAAGAAAACCAAGATTATTCTACGTAGACTTTTCTTTTTTCCCCACTTAACCTGCTGTATATTGAGCCTGTTTTAACTTCTTTAATATTTGTACACACCACTTTTAACAGTTGTATAATGTTCTAGTTAACAGATATATTATTTATTTACCTGGCCCTCTATTATTGGACATATGTAGTATTTCTGGTTTTGCCATCATAAATATTGCTGAAGTAAGTATCTTTGAGCCAAATTTGTTTGCATTTCTGATTGTTACCTCAGGATAGATTTCTAGTAGGATTAATGGGCCAAATAATATGAATATTAAAAAGAATATTACTGGCCAAGTGCTGTGGCTCATGCCTGTATTCCCAGCATTCTGGGAGGCTGAGATGGGAGGATCACTTGAGCCCAGGAGTTTGAGACCAGCCTAAGCAACATAGGAAGATCCTATCTCTTAAAAAAAAAAAAAAAAAAGAAAAGAAAAAATATATATAGGCTGGGCCTGATGGCTCACATCTGTAATCCCAGCACTTTGAGAGGCTGAGGCAGCTGTATCACTTGAGGCCAGGAGTTTGAGACCAGCCTGGCCAACACGGCAAAACCTTCGTCTCCACTAAAAAATAAAAAAATTAGCCAGGTGTGGTGGCAGGTGCCTGTGATCCCAACTATTTGGGAGGATGAGGCATGAGAATTGATTGAATCTGGGAGGCAGAGATTGCAGTTAGCTGAGATTGCGCCACTGCACTTCAACCTGGGCGACACAGCGAGACTGTCTCAAAATAAATAAATAAAAATAAAATAAAATAAAATAAAATTTAAAAATATGGAAATTAGCTGGGCATGTCAATGTGTGCCTGTAGCTCCAGCTACTTGGGAGGCTGAGTTGGGAGGATCACCTGAGCCCAGAAGATCAAGGCTGCAGTGAGCTATGATAGCACCACCACACTCCAGCCTTGGCAACACAGACCCTGTCTTAAAAAAAAAAAAAAAAAAAATTACCTATTGCCAGGCTATCCTCTAGATGGTTCTATCTTATGCTTCCCCCAACAGTGTAGAAGAGGAAAGCTAGGTACTTTTAACTACAGTTATGTGTTCACTCATGATGGAGATATGTTCTGAGAAAGATGATTTTGTCATTGTGGGAACGTTGTACAGTGTATTCACACAGACCTAGACAGTATAACCTACTACACACCCAGGCTCTATAGTATGGCCTATTGCTCCTAGGCTGCAAACCTGTAATGTTACTATACTGAATACCATAGGCGATTGTAACATAGTGGTATGGATTTGTCTGTCTAAACATATCTAAAAACTTCGAAAGGATCCAGTAACAATATGGTATAAAAGACAAAAAATGGTACACCTGTAGAAGGCACTTATCATGAATGGAGCCTGCAAGACTGGAAGTGGCTCTGGATGAGTCAGTGAGTGAGTGGTGAGTGTGAAGGCCTAGGGCACTTCTGTACACCGGCAGACCTTGCGTACACTGTATACTTAGGCTACACTACCTTCATTTTTTAATATTTTTTTCTTCCATAAGTTAACCTTAGCTTAGCTTACTGAAGCTTTTTTACTATAATTTTTAAACTTTTGAATCTTTTGTGACAACACTTAGCTTAAAACACAAACACATTGTAACTGCATAAAAATTGTTTCCTTGTTTTTTGTTTTGTTATGTTTTTTTCTTGAGACAAGAGTCTCGCTGGGTCTCCCTGGCTGGAGTGCAGTGGTGCAGTCTCGGCTCACTGCAACCTCCACCTCCCGGATTCAAGCAATTCTCCTGCCTCAGCCTCCCAACTAGCTGGGATTACAGGCGCTCACCACCTTGCCTGGCTAATTTTTTTATATTTTTGGTAGAGACAGGGTTTCACCATGTTGGCCAGGCTGGTTTTGAACTCCTGACCTCAAGTGATCTGCCCGCCCTGGCCTCCCAAAGTGCTAGGATTACAGGCATGAGCCACCATGCCTGGCCAAAAATTGTTTCTTCATATCCTTATTCTATAAGATTTTTTTCTATGTTTTAAATACTTTTTTTATTTTTAAAGAAGCAACACCATTCAGTTCAGAACGCCTGTACTGACTTTGAGCTGATGGCCTCTGTCTGTAGGTTTCTAATTGGAAGTGAAATTTTTTCTATTTTTAAAACTTTATTTCATAGTTACTTTTTAAGCTTTTTTGTTAAAAATTAAGACACAAACACACACATTAGCCTAGGCCTATACAGGGTCAGGATCATCAGTATCCATCTTCTGCCTCCACATCTTGCCCAGTGGAAGGTCACATGGACATACCTGCCATGTGTGGAGCTGTCCTCTCCTATGGTCACAAGGCCTTCTGGAATGCCTCAGGGAGGACCTGCCTGCACCTGTTTGACAGTTAACATTTTTTTTTTAATAAGTAGAAGGAATAGATGATAATGCTAAAAAGCATAGTATAGTAACTACATAAACCAGTAACTGTTATTTATGATCATTATCAAGTATTAAGTGCTGTACATAATTATACATGCTATACTTTTATATGACTGGCAGCGCAGTAGGTTTGTTTACACCAGCATCACCACAAACATGTGAATGATGCAGTGTACTATGATGTTACAATGGCACAGTGGCTATGATGTCACTAAGCAACAGGAATTTTTTAGCTCCATTACAGTCTTGTGGGGCCATTGTTAAATATGCAGTCCATCACTGAAACCCATGGCTGTGTGTGGTAGAAGGTTTCAGTTCATAAATACTAATTTATACTGCTGGTTTATGACTAATCCAGGAAACTGCATAATGATTAACAAATGCTACGATATAACCAAGTGAATTGCAAAGTCATCTACACCTGTATTAAAGTTCAACTCAGAAAGGACTGTTGGACTGTGTCTATAGCCCTATGTAGAAGAGAAAGCCAAGGGCAAAGTTCCCACTCTCAAGAACCTTATCTTGGCCGGGCGCGGTGGCTCAAGCCTGTAATCCCAGCACTGTGGGAGGCCGAGACGGGCGGATCACGAGGTCAGGAGATCGAGACCATCCTGGCTAACACGGTGAAACCCCGTCTCTACTAAAAAAAATACAAAAAACTAGCCGGGCGATGTGGCGGGCGCCTGTAGTCCCAGCTACTCGGGAGGCTGAGGCAGGAGAATGGCGTGAACCCGGGAGGCGGAGCTTGCAGTGAGCTGAGATCCGGCCACTGCACTCCAGCCTGGGCGACAGAGCGAGACTCCGTCTCAAAAAAAAAAAAAAAAAGAACCTTATCTTGTTAGGTCCATAAAAGGGTTTCTGGTGACACAGAGCAGATATATAATCAGCAAAATGTGGTGTGCAGTTCAAATGAGTGCTCGTGCCAGAGATTAGTGGGGTGCCAGCTATCAGTTCTTCCACCCTGTCCCTGGAAGCAATCTGCTACCTCTGGGGCTGGCACAACCCAGGGTGTGGCTGCGGCTGCCTAGAGTGTGGCCACTGTGAACTGAGCTGCATCCCCTTCCTGGTGCACACCCACACACACAAAAGCTACTCTCTAAGGAATGGGAATATCTGCCTCTTCGCCTTGGTATCTTCAGAAAATAATGATTTAGCAAATGATAGTTTTTTTGAATGTTGATTTAATTCAGCTGATTCTTTCCTTGAAAGAGAAGATTTAACCATTTTTCAGCAACTATGACAGAGTTTTCTCTGTGTTCTGAATTCCTCTTTCTTAAGATTTCTCTTTCTGGATTAGTCATAAGCCAGTCTTTCCTAAATACATTCAGTTTCTTCCGTGGTTTCAGCAGATACTTTTGAGGGAAGACACGGAAACTTAAATTGGTTAGGTGCGTACTTTATACCAGACACTGTGTCAGATGATAGAGATGATCTCAGGTGTGTGTTCGGGGGGGCGGGGCGTGTGGTGGTGGTCATTCTGAAAGACACCTGGAGTTGCAGCTCAAATCATTTATTCCGTAAGTATCTATGAGCGTGCACACTGTGCTTGGCATGGAAGATGCAGACAAACATGGTCCTGCTCTAAGTGAAGGTTGTTATGGCGTATAAAGCAGGACACCTCACTTGGTAGGAGTGCAAGGCAGTGTCAGGGAGGGCCGCTGCTGCCCTTCACGCAGGCAGCTTTGCAGGCATTGCTCCTGCACCTATGCAGATGTGTCTGTGGCTCGTGCGGGGGGACCCTCAGGGAGAACAGGCACGCTGCTGCCCCAGGCACTTACACTGTCCCTGTGACTGAGTATGCGTCCTCTGCAAACCATTGCTGTAGCTGGGTACCCTTACGGTGAATTCATTGCCTTTCCAAGGTCCTAACTGTTCCCGGCTCTGCTTGTCCTCATCCAGATTCATACGCCATACATACCTTAACAAAGTCTGAGGAGAGTAACTTTCACTAGGGTGCAAAGGCCCATCAGGTTTAACCTCACAGATTGCATTTATACTTTAAAAGAGGGGCTCAGTAGTAAATATTGATTTCTAATTGTAGATTCTAACTGTAGATTGTAGAGCAGTTGCTTTGCTGTGACAGAGACATCTATGCAAGAGGCACTTCTCTATCTTGCCACTTACCTACCTTAACCTCTTAAAATTAAGAAAAATAGAAGTCAGTGACTAAGCCACCAAATTTGAATGTGTTGCCTGGGCTAGCTGGAGTGTTTTGGGGGAGAATTCTAAAACCTGCTCTGGTCTTAGCTCTGCCCTCATTTAATGAGCCTCTATTTCCTTTTCTATAAAGTGGAGCAAACAGGATTTTTGTGAAGAGTAAAAGTGAGCTGAAAAGTGCTGGACTGACACAAGGTAGCCCTGCACGTAGCCAGGGAGCCCAGCATCCTGTCCAAAGATTAGAGTCTGAAAGTTGACTCTGTTGATTTGCAAACTTTGACCTAAAGCAAATATGCTTAATTTTATTGTCCTTAAATTTTACTGCTTCTGGCCGGGCGCGGTGGCTCAAGCCTGTAATCCCAGCACTTTGGGAGGCCGAGACGGGCGGATCACGAGGTCAGGAGATCGAGACCATCCTGGCTAACACTGTGAAACCCCATCTCTACTAAGAAATACAAAAAACTAGCCGGGTGAGGTGGTGGGCGCCTGTAGTCCCAGCTACCCCGGAGGCTGAGGCAGGAGAACGGTGTAAACCCGGGAGGCGGAGCTTGCAGTGAGCTGAGATCCGGCCACTGCACTCCAGCCTGGGCGACAGAGCCAGACTTCGCCTCAAAAAAAAAAAAAAAAAAAAAAAAAATTTTACTGCTTCTGACAGAGGCACCTTTTCTTTTAAGGCAGGGTCTTGCTCTATTGCCCCATGCTTCAAGGCAGTGATGCAATCATAGCTAACTGCAACCTCAGCCTCCTGGGCTCGGGCGATCCTCCCACCTCAGCCTCCTGAGTAGACATGAGAGTCTCCCTGTGTGGCCCAGGCTGGTCTCAAACTCCTGGCCTCAAGTGTTCCTTCCACCTTGGCCTCCCAAATTGTTGGGATTACAGGTGTGATCCACCGTGCCCAGGTGGCAGCTTTATTTTAAATGACCTGTTTGCCCCAAATGTGTTCAGTTTAAGGGTAGGCTGGAGGTTCAGTCATTTTTATTTATTTTCAAAGAGGTGTTCGGAATTCACACTCTGTATTTCTTTTACTAACTACTGTGGCTCCCTCCTCATGCTGACTTTCTACACTTGGGAAGAGAATGTGGACAAGGAAGCTTGGAGGGAAGCCAGAGACTCCTTGCTCTGTGCAGCTGCCCAGACAGGCCAGGATCTGCTGACCTGTGGAGCCAGCCTGCTGCAGTGTGTGCCCCCAGCCCTGGGAGAAGCAGCAGGCCTGCCTCAGAGAGCAGCTCAGAGTGAAGACTATAGAAGGGGAAAACTGATGAGAATTATCGTGAACCATGGTGGGAAGGAGGGGTTTTTAGAAGTTAGGCCTGTTAGGCTGGGTGCGGTGGCTCACGCCTGTAATCCCAGCATTTTGGGAGGCCAAGGTGGGTGGATCATCTGAGCTCAGGAGTTCGAGAATAGCCTGGCCAACACGGCGGAACCCCGTCTCTACTAAAAATACAAAAATTAGCTGGGTGTGGTGGCGCGCGTCTGTAATCCCAGCTATTCGGGAGGCTGAGGTAGGAGAATCACTTGAATTCGGGAGATGGCGCTTGCAGTGAGTTGAGATCATGCCACTGCACTCCGGCCTGGGTGACAAGTATTTTGCTGAGCTAAGAGAAACTTACTTTTAATGAACTGAGCTGCATGCCTACCCCAAATTCTGTTTTAAGGAAGATGCTCCGACCACGGTGTCAGTTTGACTCTAAATTTTCAAGTGATACTGAAAGGGAATATTGGAACCAAATGAATCTGAATGGGGGTCCCAGGTCTGTCACTGTCTGTTTTACACCTTGGAAACATTACTTAACCTCTTTTGAAAATAAGGATTTACCATCTTATTGGTTGGTTTGTTAGGACGATTAGATACATTCCAGAGTAGGGTAACCCTCCTAAGTTAAAAGCAGGGATTGAAGCCAGGCAGTTACCAGGGATGGAAATTGTAGAGCTGAAGGCAGAACGCACACCGGAGCTGCTGGCTCGTGGAGGCCTTGCCCACCATAGGCAGCCCACGAGCGATCCGTTGAAACATGCTCCCCGCTCCTTTGGGCCCCGTCATGCTCTGGCCCTTCTTCCATCTGGTGGTCAGAGCTCAGAGCGGTTGGAGGGGCAGCACCAATTTACCATGGGATTGTTTTCACTCCCACCTGCCAAGTTCTGTTCTTGCTGCCCAGTCCCTTTCTTTCTTTCTCTCCTTTCCTCCAGGGGCAGGAGAATAACTTAGCTGAAAACGCTGAACAATGGGAAATGAGCTGGGCTTAGCTTTTTCTCCAAACGTTTTACCATGAAACATTTCAAACATACAGAAAAGTTGAAAGAATCGGACATTGACTGTCCGTATAGCTAACACCTAGAATCCACAACTGATACTTTGCTGTATGGATTTGCATCATCCTTTTAAAATGCATTTCAAAATCAGTCGCAACCATCAGAACTCTACATGGGGCTAGTTTTGAAGTGATGATTTGTTGGGCAATCTGAGTTCTTAGGAGCTGCCCAAAGCCTCAGAGGCTCAGGAGCCATGCTCTGCTTTCAAAGTACTCAGCCTGGGCCTTCCCCTACCTGTGTGAGATGTCTGCTGCTGCACCTGCACATGCCCCAGGGTCGAAAGGAGGCCTCGGGGGTCCTGCGCTCACAGTGTCCCCCATGCCTGAAGGCAAAAAACTTGGAATCACTTATGCATATACTATTTTGGATGCTTGGTTTCTTGCTTTCTTTCTCTCTATCTCTCTCTCTCCCCCCTCCACCTTTCCCCTTCCCTCTCTCTCTCTCCCCTCCCTCTCTTTCCTTCTCCATCCCTCTTTCCCACCAAGCTCTGCTCCCCTCACTCCCTCCCTCCCCCTCCCAATGTAATGTACACTTTAGCATTTTACCATGTTAAATATTTTTTCAATCATGTGATTTTTGTTGGCTATATTTTTCTACAGCAATGACTACTGCAGTGATGTAGATAAATTCATAATGTTGATCAGAATCTCCCAGGCACAAAAGAGAAAAAAAGATACATGATTGTATACTTTTCTGTGTATAGACTGCATAGTTGAGTAATTTTTAAATTATTTTATATGGTACTGTCTCTGATGACTTCTTAGAAACATCAGATTGACTCACACCTTTTTTTGGTCTCTATTTATGCATTTCCCATTAATAAAGCATGCTGCTCCCTAAGGCTTCACACCATGAAATAGCCACAGTGCTGGGGGCTGTCCCAACATGTTCTTTCTTCCACAGACGCAAGATGGCTGTCCTCTCTAAGGAATATGGTTTTGTGCTTCTAACTGGTGCTGCCAGCTTTATAATGGTGGCCCACCTAGCCATCAATGTTTCCAAGGCCCGCAAGAAGTACAAAGTGGAGGTAAGTGGGAACACAAGCTGGTACCCTTGTAGGTTTGTCTGGGGGCCACAGGCTTAGCCAAAAACTTGTTTTCAGCCATGGAGGGAGAGGCAAGGAGTTAGTTGTGAAAAGTGGCAGTTTCAGGACTGGATCTATTAGCGATTCTGCTTCTTCGTGGTGGGAAAGAGGCAAGAAATATGGGGCCCTGCTAGGGAGTAGTTTCCATCTTGTTTGACTTTGTCTCTTCTGTAGAAAGACCAGGTATGCTGGGATTCCAATAGTACACTTTTGGCTGGAGCTATTTGCTAGGAAGAGTCACGGTATTTTCTACAGTGGGTTAAATAGCAACATTGTTTCATGGTGTGCCACTTTAAAAATGATGTTGTAAGATGATTTTCCTGTTTTCCAAGTAGAAAAGAGGTATTTGGTGTTGAGATTAGCCTGGACTTAGACATAGGAAGGTGGTCTATTAAATACTTCCTTTAGTTTTAGGTGATGTACAAGGGATAATTACTAAGGTTGTCCCTGGTGAGCAATTTTAAATGTCTGTTTCTGTTTAGCAACTTAATAATTAAACTCCCTTACTAGAGCTTCTTTTAAGTTTTTATATTTAGTTTCTTTTTTTTTTTTCCTTCCAATGGACACTTCCATTAAGATTCTCACACACTCAATTTCTGTTCTTCTATTAAGGGAAATCTTAAAAGGATGTGGTATTTGATGACTCTTAGGAAGGCTCTATTTCCCTACGGTATCTTTGTAATGCATCTGAAATCCACCGTTGATGCTTAACGTCAATGAAAAGCAGAGTTTGGCACAAAGCTGCCTCTTTCCCTTGTGCAGCTACAGCGCAGACATACATTCTTATTCCTGGATATTTAATAGAAACATTGAATCTGTGTCTGAGAATTGAGACCCTTGTCACTGTAAATAAGCAGAAATCGAATGGTCATCTATCAAGGGTGTGAAAGAAGATACTTTGGAATATATTATTTTTAAGGTTGATTTTAACTTTCAACACTGAATGCTACTCTTGACCATCTAATCAGTATGTGCTTTGTTGTGACAGTATCCTACCATGTACAGCACGGACCCTGAAAATGGGCACCTCTTCAACTGCATTCAGCGAGCCCACCAGAACACGTGAGTGTTGGCCCTGCCGGGCACCAAAGACATCTGCAGAGTGGGTGTTTTCCGTCTAACACCTCAGCCCTTAGTGCGCTGTATCTGCTGAGTCATAGTGACGGTGATAATCATGGGCACCTCATTAAAAGTCTTCAAAAATTATGTATGTGAACACATTGACTATTAAGCAAACTGAAGAGTGGTTGGAATGGTGGGATTTCTGGATATTCTTTTCAAAAAGTGTCTTCATGGTTGCATTACCTGCTACAGTTTTGCAGCATGACCCATCTAAACTGATGTCAACTCTGGATATTCTTTTCAAAAAGTGTCTTCATGGTTGCATTACCTGCTACAGTTTTGCAGCATGACCCATCTAAACTGATGTCGACTCTCCCAGGCCTAGGGAGTAAAGAGGTTTTGAATGCTGTAAGGAAACCCACTGTGACTCACCAGGACCTTCCACTTCCATTGGTTAGATGTGAGGTCCTTTTACTCAGCATGTTCCAAGTGACCTCTAATCCCATGCGGAGCAAAAGAGGGTGGATGTTAGTGACCAGGTCTTCTCCCTGCAGTCAACGTTTCTTTTTGCCCCCAAGCGTCTAACTTGGCGAGGAAGATGTAAAGATTCATAATGCTGGCCGGGTGAGGTGGGCTCACATCTGTAATCCCAGCACTTTGGGAGGCTGAGGTGGGTGGATCACTTGAGGTCAGGAGTTGGAGACCAGCTTGGCCAGCATGGCAAAACCCCATCTCTACAAAACTTAGCCAGGCATGGTGGCAGGCACTTGTAATCCCGGCTACTCAGGAAGCTGAGGCACGAGAATCACTTGAACCCGGGAGGTGGAGGTTGCAGTGAGCCAAGATTACGCCACTGCACTCCAGCCTGGGCGACAGAGAGACTCCGTCTTTTCTAAAAAAAAAAAAGATTCATAATTCTACACAGGCATACTTAAAAAGGGCACTTTTTAAAAGTTTCTTTCTGTCAATTCCAGGTTGGAAGTGTATCCTCCCTTCTTATTTTTTCTAGCTGTTGGAGGTGTTTACCACCCGGTAAGTTTTCCAGGAGGTGTCCATCTGTTTGGATGTAGTTCACTGAGCTATTATCGGGGACAGAAGGAGGAAATAAACATGCAATGAATATCTTCAGTGTCTAGGCACCGTATATTTAAAAGGATTTTATTCAATTATTTCTTACAGAGTTCTTTAAAGTAGGTGGGATTTTCCTCATATTTTACAGATAAGGTAAAGCCTCTCAGATACTATTTAAACTTCACGAGGTCAAATAGCTACAGAGTAGAAGGATTAGAATTTGAACCCAGGTCTGTCTGATTCTAAGTTTCATGTCTATAAGAGTTCATTTGTTGTATTAATTCATTCACACAGCAAACTGTCACTCACCACCTGGGGTAAAGCAGTGATCAAAGCAGACAAAGACCCCTGGTTTCGTAGAGCTTGCCTTTTTGTTGTAGGGGATGGGGTGGTCGCAGACAAAAAGCAAAACCTAAGTAAATGACATCATGTGTTAGGAGGTGGTGAGTGCAGAGAAGAAAACAAAGCAGCAAAGGTGGAAAGGGGGTGTGGAGTGGGATAATTTTGAATAGGGTGGTCAGGGAGGGGGGCTTTGCTGAGATGATAGTTAAGCAAGTGTAAAAGGAGGTGAGGGAGCAGGTGCTGCACGTGTCTCCCAACCTCCAGCCAGAAGACAAGCAAGGCCCGAGGCAGGCACCTGTCTGGTTTGTTTGGTGAGCAGTGAGAAGCCAGTGGAGCCAGGAGAGGGTCAGCAACAGAGGGCAGAGGGGTGAGGAGGCAGATCACCAGGGCCTTGCAGGCCTCTGCAGTATAGATAGCCCTGTGGGCTGGAGATGTAGTCTGCACTTAAACATATCTAAATAAAGCACGTTTATCTGCCTCTAATTAATTGTCATTTGGGTCTTGTCTTGGACAGAAGTGTTCCCTTTTCCGGGGCCAGATTATCTCCTGAAATTGAGTCCTGACCAGAGTGGTGGCCCTTCAGACTTCTGGTGCTAAGCCTTTCCTAACCATCTGGTCCACACCTGAATGCCTGGTACTTTTGTTAAAAAGCTGCCAGAGTGGCACATCTACTGCTCATGACCTTGAAGGCCTGCATTTTTTTTCAAAGAAACATCTACTGCTCTTGTGTCTCTTAGGAAAGGGTATCTTTCTGGTGCCTCTCAAGACCCCCATTCCTAGCAAGTGACTAGACTAGCTGGTCTGAATAGCCCAGGTCTCTAGATTAGGCCTCATTTGGTGTCCCCACTCCATCCCCATTCCTAGCTCACATCCCTGGACCCCATTCCTTGTGGGTCGTTCTGAAAAATAAGAGCTAGTCTGGGGACAAGCACCTAACAATTGTTCCTAGGTTGCCAGTCATTAGGCAACATTATAGTAAAGAAGGGCCCGGCAGAGGCTAGAGCTGCTACATCGTGACTTGAGGGACTGGCGTTTGTTTTCATTTGTTTCACCCTCCTGTTGATATTTAACGTTACCCAAAGTCAACTCAAACAAACAAAGACCCCGATGCAGTAACCTTTTCCCTACCAGTAGCACTGCTGAGTGGGAAAGACACTGGGGAAGGTGGCCTTCTCACACGCCCTCTTCTGTGTTCTCTCCTTGCTTTTCTTAACCAAAGAAGTCACCCCAGCATGGCAGCCAAAGGGAAGGATTTTTCATCTAAGTTTTTATTCTCTCTGCTCAAGGGCATTGGGAACAGGGAGACTTTTCTCTCAAAGACCATGTATTCTGGGGTTCACAATACAAGAAGCTCTCCCCCTCTTTCTAGTGGAGGTACACCCCTAGTGTAGCCTGCAGAACCACCTGCACCCATCCCTGCCAGTGACTGACTTTACATAGAACAGCAGCTGAGTCTTCAGTCAGTCTCATGCTCAGAGGCCCATTTGAGAAAACGGCATTTCCCCTAGTCCTGACTTTGGGGCAGTTCCCTTTTCTGGCTTGCCCTGAGACCGCCTGGCCCACATGTCCTTCTCTTGCTCTAGCACAAGTTCCCCAAGATGCCCAGGGCAAGTGGGGGGATTCCTTCCATCCCACCTGTCTAGGAGAAGGCCAGTACTCATCTCTGAGGTCCACAAGCCAAGCCAGTCATAGAAGAATCACAGATATTTTATTTTCCTGACTGAAACTAAGTTAATTCTACCTAGTTTGGGTGGGGAGTGGTTAGCCAAACCATGAAATTACTAACTTTTTGCTAACGTATTGTGTAATCAACCCTAGATGTTAATAAAGGTTTGCTTGTTTGTTTCATGCAAATACTAATGTAGCCCTTTTTTCTTAGCGTATAGCTTCCGGCCTGGGCTTGGCCTGGATTGTTGGACGAGTTCTTTATGCTTATGGCTATTACACAGGAGGTTAGTACATATTGACATTTGCCAAGGAAACAAATTTTAAATTTTAAATCCTATGCTGGCCAGGCACAGTGGCTTACACCTGTAATCCCAGCACTTTGGGAGGCCAAGGCAGGCAGATTGTTTGAGCTCAGGAGTTGGGTACCAGCCTCTGCAATGTGGTGAAACCCTGTCTCTACAAAAAATACAAAAATTAGCCGGATCTGGTGGTGCACACCTGTAGTCCCAGCTATTTGGGAGACTGAGGTGGAATGATTGCTTCAGCCCAGAAGTTTCAGGCTGCTGTGAGCCATGATTACACTACTATACTCCAGCCTGGGAGACAGAGCAAGATCCTGTCTCAAAAAAATAAAATAAAATCTTATGCTACTGTATTTTTCTTCTTGGGAATTCGAGAAAAGGGGAAGTCACTTGATATTTAGGTAAAAGGTCTGTTTTCTTTTTTTTTTTCTTTTGTAACAAAACTTACTTTTATTGAGCATTTTCTATGTGCCAACCACTATAAGAACTTTGCATATGTTATTTAACCTTACAACAATTCTGTAATATAGATACTGCATTTTACAAATTAGGAAACTGGGACTCAGCATGATTAAAGCTGTAGGTCACAGAGCTACTAAGCATAAACTAGTAAACTAGGAATCAAATCCATGCAGTTCAACTCCAGAGCCTCATCATTACTATACCTGCTATAATCTGAGTAAGGAGGAGGAAAAGCCATTTTTGGCTGCATTTCTTTGAAACAGAGGCAACTCCTTCCAAAGGTCCTGGAGCAAAGTTGCTGTAATTATTATCCCATAATTTTTTAAGATCCAGGCAATACTACTGTGGCACATTACTTGGCATGTGGTATCTGACTTGCCAACAGCTTCAGGCAAAAGAGTTAGTTAACCTCCTAAGGCCAGTTTGTCTAATGTACAACCTCAGATGCCATGACAGAATGACTTGCGAATGTTGAAAGCGTCGTAATTCTGGAGCACTCCTGGTAACTTGTTCTTTCTTCTTTTTCAGAACCCAGCAAACGTAGTCGAGGAGCCCTGGGGTCCATCGCCCTCCTGGGCTTGGTGGGCACAACCGTGTGCTCTGCTTTCCAGCATCTTGGTTGGGTTAAAAGTGGCTTGGGCAGTGGATCCAAATGCTGCCATTAAAGAATTTTAGGGGTTTAAAAACTCTTATTCATTTTAAATGACTTACCTTTATTTCCAGTTACATTTTTTTTTCTAAATATAATAAAAACTTACCTGGCGTCAGCCTCATACCTAAAACTCCTGACTCTTACCACTCATTTCCGTTTGAGTCTGTATCTGAAATCAGTAGCTAGTTCTACTAGATGAGAGAGGAGCCACAAGCAGTGCACCCTCTCCTCATCCTTCCAGCACATGTTTCTGTAGTATGTGAGGTTGAGAAAAAGTCTGATTGTAGTGATGTATGTATAGTCATGCCACAGTGGTGAAAAATTAAAGAAAAATATTTTAGCTCTCAGGATATGCTATTATCACTTGCTACAGATACTTAGGATAACAGTAAAGATCTTTTTAAAAAAATCTCAGCTGTGACAGTGGCTTACTTCTGCAATCCCAGCACTTTGAAAGGAGGCGGAGGCCAAAGGAACGCTTGAGCCCAAAAGTTCAAGATCAGCCTGGGCAACATGGCAAAACCTCAGCTCTACAAAAAAAAAAACAAAAAAAAAAAATACAAGAGTTAGGCAGGCATGATGGCACATGTCTGTAGTCCCAGCTACTTGGGAGGCTAAGGTGGGAGGATCACTTGAGCCCAGGATGTCAAGGCTATAGTGAGTTATGATCACACTGCTACACTCCAGCATGGGTGACAGAGCAAGACCCTGTCTCAAATAAATACAAATTAAGTTTCTATTAAAGATTGTTTCTGTTGCTTAAAAACTAAAGCAGTAGACTAAGATGAAACTTAACAGAGATGAATGTAACTTTCTACATTTAGAAATAAAGATCTGACTGCCTAGGTACAAATGAGGAAGACTTAGAAGATTTCAGCTGGTTTAGAGAACACTGCCAAGTTGGCAGTATAACATAGTTACTCCAAAACACTGATGTGGCCATAAACTACCTTAAAAGGAAATAGAGTGTCTAGACCTGCGCTGCCCGATTGGCCACATGTGGCCACCTAAATTTAAATTGATAAAATGTAAATAAAAGAGCAGTTCTTCAGTTGCACTAGCGCTTTTTCAAATGCTCAATAGCCTTTGAGGATGAGAGACAGTATTTGAACCCAGTCCTGACTCTAAAATCCATGCATTTTCCATTGTACCAGTTTATTGCTTAAGCTCCAAAGATGAAGCATTTAAGGATGGAATGCCATGGCCAGCCATTGAAGATGGTCAGCCTTGGCCAAATGGCCACCTGGAGCCCTTGGGGCATTTGATGAGGAGGCTGGACCAGACCAGCACACACTCCAGTGTTAGTTCATGAGAAAGTTTCACCAGTGGAGTAAAATAAGGAAAATGAGGACTGTTTTTCATAAAGCTTTTACTTGTATTTTTTACATTAAAACGTTCTTTATGAAATGCTGGTGATGATGAATGGTAGGGATTTTTGGTCCTGGCTTGAAAAAATGATGTAATTGAGAATTTACAATAAGACAGGGTTTTGGTTTTTGCTTCGTAAGAAACACATTTAGAGAGGTCAGAGAACTTGCCGAGGTTTCCTTTCTCACTGCACAAAGAACAGCAGGCATCAGTGAAGCAGGGCAGGGAAGATCTGGAGATGAAGCTGGCTTTTCACCTTTAAAAGTCTTAACAGGGTATACTTTTCAAACTACAGATGGTCCCCAACTTCTGACAGTTCGACTTAACGACTTTTTAATATTATGATGGTGCAAAAGCAAGACTCAGGCTAGGCATGGTGGCTCATGCCTGTAATTCCAACTCTTTGGGAGGCCAAGGTGGACAGATCACCTGAGGTCAGGAGTTCGAGACCAGCCTGGCCAAAATGATGAACCCCCATCTCTACTAAAGATACAAAAATTAGCCAGGTGTGATGGTGCACGCCTGTAATCTCAGCAACTTGGGAGGCTGAGACAGGAGAATCACTTGAACCCAGGAGGCAGAATGTGCAGTGAGCCGAGATCACACCACTGCACTCCAGCATGAGTGACAGAGCAAGACTGTCTCAAAGAAAAAAAAAAAAGCAATACTCATTCAGTAGAAATCACACTTTGAGTACCAATACATTCTATTTTTGACTTTCAGTATTCAATAAGTTATATGAGATATTCAACACTTTGTTATAAAAGAGGCTTTGTATCAGATGATTTTGCTCAACTGTTGGCTAATGTAAGAGTTCAGAGCATGTTTAAGGTCACTAGGCTAAGCTATGATGTTCGGTAGGTTAGGTGTATTAAATGCAATTTCAACTTACAATATTTGCAACGTGTGTTGGATTTCTCAGGATGTAGCCCCATCATAGGTCGAGCATCTGTAATGTGATCCCAGTTTGTCATTTTGCTGTTGCACACTGGACTCAGATGGAATTTTGTAAGGAAGCTCAGTACATAAAGGGCGCTGTGGTTGAAGTGCAGAACTGAGAGCTCTGCCTTTCAGTGCCCTACTTCCCCACTCACTGCACTTCCAGGGAACCCTAGGGCTTGGCAGAATCCAGTTGGTAAAGGCTGCTTAGAGAATAACTCTTACAATCTAGTCCCTTGTTTTGTGGAGAAAAACTTTGCATAAGTATTTCTACCATTAACTACTAATCTATTGGCAGTGTACATTCCAAACAGTCCATTTATGTGTATAAGGGAAACACATGCTGAGTTTTGCTAGATGAAAATCAGACAGCCATGCCAGCCTATAAATGCCTAATTGAGCCATAGTGAACCTTAAGTATTCCCACCTTAAGTATTCCCACACAGGTGCCTGTGTGCCCTTGGGCAAGCTTATTAGCCTCCCTAAGCCTCAGCTTACACAGCTCTAAGTTGGAGATAATGAAAATACTTATCATATAAAGTTCGTGAGGATCAAACGGTAATGCATGCACAGTGCCTACCAGGGGTCTTGTAGCCACGCAAATTGTGGTAGGAAGCATGAGAGCCACCTGCTGGTGTAGCTCGTTCAGCAAGTCAGCAACCAGGTTATCTTCTTTACGTTCTAAGGACCCACAGAGTTTGCCCAGTTTTCTGTTTCATCCCTAGTAACACTCGCCTCCAAAGATGCTCTCCTAACTTAATAAAAAACTGAGTAGTCTCTCAGTTCCTTTCCTCTTAAACAGCACTATCCAACAGAACCTTCTGACATGATGGAAATATTCTGTCGGCACTGTCCAATAAAGTGTAACCCCTACCCATGTGTGGCTGAGCTCAGTGTGGCTACAGCAACTGATGAGTTGAATTTTTAGATTTAAGTAGATGCATATGGCTAAGGCTACTATACTTGGATAGTACAGCTCTTAAAGCAGCACTTTTCAACCTTGGCTACCTGTTAAGCTCATCTGGGTGCCTTTTAAGAATCCAGGCCAGGCGTGGTGGCTCATGCCTGTAATCTCAGCACTTTGGGAGGCCGAGGCAGGTGGATCACCTGAGGTTGGGAGTTTGAGACCAGCCTGACCAACTTAGAAAAACCCCGTCTCTACTAAAAATACAAAATTAGCCAGGTGTGGTGGTGCATGCCTGTAATCCCAGCTATCAGGAGGCTGAGACAGGAAAATTGCTTGAATCCAGGCTTGAATCCAGGAGGCGGAGGTTGCAGTGAGCCGCGATCGTGCCGTTGCACTCCAGCCTGGGCAACAAGAGCGAAAGGAGTGAAACTCCATCTCAAAAAAAAAAGAAAAAAAAAAAAAAAATCCAGATGCCCAGATCAATTAAATGAGATTCTTGGTATTTTCAGAGCTCTCACTGGGCAATTCTAATGTGCAGTGAAAGTGGAGAACCATTGCTCTAAAAGCAGTACTTGGCAGACGTGCTTATGAGTCACCCGAGGATCTTGTTAAAATGCAGATTCCGATTCATAGGTCTGAAGAGGGAAATGAGAGTCTTCATTTCTGTTTTTGGAGACAGGGTCTCACCCTGTTGCCCAAGCTGAGTGCAGTCGGGCATGATCCTAGCTCACTGCAACTCAAACTCCTGGGCTCAAGTGTTCCTCCTGCCTCAGCCTCCCACGTAGCTGTGACTACACATTTGGGCTGCCACGCTCCTTTTTTAAAAATTTATTTGTAGAGATGGGGTCTTACTATGTTGCCCAGGCTGGTCTCAAACTCCTAGCCTCAAACAATTCTCCCACCTTGGCCTCCCAAACTGTTGCGATTATAGGCGTGGGCCCTAAATGTCCTTTAAGTGTTCTTCTAAGAGGGAGGCAAAGGGAAGTTTGACTACACAGGGAAGAAGGCAGCAAGGACAGGGAGAGATTCTCAAGATGCTAAGCTGCTGGCATCTAAGAGGGGGATACGAGCCAAGGAATGCAAGGAGTGCCGCTCTAGAAGCTGGAAAAGGATTCTCTCCTACGGCCTCTTCAAGGAGTGTGGCCCTGACAACTTCTTGGTTTTGGCCACGTGAAACCATTTTGGGATTTCTGACTTCCAGAACTGCAAGATAATAAATTTGTGTTGTTTTAAGCTGCTAAGTTGGCGGTAATTTGTTATAGCAAGCATAGGAAACATATACTGGGTTCAGTTCTAGGAAACAGAGAGGGTAGCAGAAAGCACAGGAATTGGAGACTCACATCTGGCTTGAAGTTGCCAACTTCCAGACTTGCTGATGTGGAAGACAAACGGTTTTTCCTCTGCTCTCATAAAACAATCAACACAGAAGACTTCTGTGACCAAATGTTGGAGTTTTCTGTTCACACACCAAGCAGGCAAATCAGTTCTGCAGTGGACACCAGCTGGGCATCCTCCAATTCAATTCTCACTATCTACCTGGAGATAGCATCAGATCCCACAGGTTGAGGGCTCAGTCCAAGACTGCCCCTGACTCCAACCAGCTGCAAGTCCAAGCTTCTGGAACTCGACTGACTGGCTTCAAGTTGAGGTTCGATTAATTTGCTACAGTGGCTCACAGAACTCAGAAATGCATTTACTAGTTTATTATAAAGAATATCCTAGGCCAGGTGCAGTGGCTCATGCCCATAATCCCAGCACTTTGGGAGGCCAAGGTTGGACGATCACTTGAGCCCAGGAGTTCAAGACCAGCCTGGGCAACATGGTGAAACCCTTTCTCTACAGAAAATAGAAAAATTAGCTAGGCCTGGTGGCACACACCTGTAGTCCCAGCTACTGGGGAGGCTGAGAGGTGGGAGGTTCACTTGAACCCAGGAAGGTCGAGGCTGCAGTGAGCTATGATCACACCACTGTACTTTCATTCGGTGATGTGACAGAGCGAGACCCCAGGTGATGGAGTGAGACCCTGTTTCTGGGAAAAAAAAAAAGTATTTTAAAGGACACAAATAAACAACTAAATGAAGGGATACATACAGCCAGGTCTGGAAGGCTCCCAAGCACAGGAGCCTCTGTTCCCGTGGAGTTGGGGTGCACCACCTTCCTGGCACCTGCACGTGTTCTTATTCACCTTCCTGTAAGCCCCCACATGTTCAGCTCTCCAGAAGCTCCCTGAAGCCTGTCCTCTTGGGCCTCTTAGACTTCATTAGAGAGGCATGACTGAAACACGGACACCATGTAGAAATGTGACTGGATAAAGGGGTATGATCTAATACAAAGGAGGCTGAGTGGGGAAACCCAGCAAGGCCTGTCTTCAGATTCCTGGCTTCTCTGTGTGGCATTTTTTCCTGCAGGACAGCAGGCAGGACCCCTTCTGAAATGGGAGTGTTAGGACCCGTAATCAGAAAAGTGGTGGAAGATTGGAGCCCTGCCTTGGGCAGGTGAAAAGGAGGACAGAAGGTCAGAGAGGGACATTCTGTTTTCTGAGGCCTGAAGTGCCCCAACATTATAACAAAAAACCATACCAAGGGAGTTATGAGCCAGGAACCATGGATGAAAAGATACATAATTTTATATAGAGGCATAAAATATCACACTTGCCTGGGACCAAGATGTCTCCAAATCTGTTTCTTCATTTGAAAATCAGGGATAATCCCTTTCTTAGGCTTAGTGTGAGTAATAAATGAGAAGGAGTGTAGCAGTAGGAACACAGTGAGTACTTAAATATTGTTTCCCTTTCCCCTGCTGTTTTCTCTTGCAGAGGTGTCTAATCATTTGGCTTCCCTGGGCCACACTGGAAGAATTGTCTTGGGCCACACATAAAATACACTAACGATAGTCGATGAGCTAAAAGAAAAAAAAAAAATCGCAGAAAAAAAAATCTCATGTTTTAAGGAAGTTTACAAATTTGTGTTTGGCTGCATTCAAAGCTGTCCCGGGCTGCATATGGACCGTGGGCTGCAGACTGGACAAGCTTGCTTTAGAGGGACTATCAGAAACTTACCTTCTTCCAGGCAGCTCCTACTGCTTAAGGTGCACAGGATCCCCTCGGACACAGGGTAAGATAACGCTATTGGCTTTGTCCAGTATCACATATGTATCCTCTGTGCAAAGAAACACCAAGAAAGGCTGATTTGGTTGTTCTTATGCTCTAAAACTACAGTACTTGCTCATCATAATACATAACTAGATCCAGGCCCAGTGACAACAAGCATCCCTTATCTCTGACTACTAAATTAGCTATGATTTATAAACTCTTCTCCTGAAAGGAAGAGAAGGGGGCAGAGTGAGGCATGACTGCAATAGTCTGAAAAGCCACAGTGATCTGACAACTCTTCAGGGACAGGCACTGCTTATCCAGGTGAGAATGCAC
This sequence comes from Theropithecus gelada, assembly GCF_003255815.1. Lineage (NCBI taxonomy): Eukaryota > Metazoa > Chordata > Mammalia > Primates > Cercopithecidae > Theropithecus > Theropithecus gelada. Next base: position 199,728,866 of record NC_037668.1, on the reverse strand, counting down.
ATGGAGCCTGAATGCTTACCTGGACCATAAAAAGTTCATCACTGCAACCAAACCCGTCCTTTTGTTCTTACTGCAAAGATCAAATCCCCCTGCCCCTGTGCTTTTAACATCAGCCCTATCCTCTGTCCTCCTATAACCTGTGCTTTTAACATCAGCCCTATCCTCTGTCCTCCTATAACCTCAAGATATGTTTAGTTTCAAAACACGAAAGCAAAAGAATTAGCAGTGTGATTTATTTTAATTTCACCATATTACATTAGCGTACAAATAATTTGTACATTTAAAGGGTAGCTCTGCTGGTGTAAGACAGCAGGCTGTAGTTCAAGGACCCAAGATAGGGAGATAGGTTTCCTCTATTGCAGTAGTGAACAGAGACAAAGTGCTTACTAGGCAAGTTAACATTCACACAGAATTTGACCCCGTCTATTATCTAATCCCCTCCCTATCCCGGTTATCAGCTTTCTCAATGAAATGACAAGGGGATATAGCTTAAAAGAAAGTCAATGAGCTGAAATCATCTCTATTGATTCTACCAGGAACCTACAAAGGAACAAGGTGTTTTTGTTGTTGTTGTTGTTGTTTTTTTTCAAGACTAGTCAAGTGAAGCAGTGGGAATGGAGAAGGAACAAAGAAATCTAGAAACTGGTTGTGATCAATTAGTTGTAAATACCACTGCACTTGGATCAGCCAGGAACAAGTTCTTTGAAATACGCCAGAGAATTAACATTGTCAGTGGGCCAAATGTGTGGAAGATGTATTATCCCAGTCCCGTTTCCTGCTCTCTAGAAGTATGTTACTGGCTCTTAAAAGATTTCACAAAAATATACTTTGAGGAGAATGCCAACTTTCTTGATTACTATCTACAAGGCACTTAATGCACATTTTCAGTGACGAAGCTGATGGACAGAGAAAGAGTAACATGAACCATTCTCTTATCCTGAATGCCAAAATTCTGAATTTAAAAATAACATTCAGTTGTACTGCCTCTGTAAACAGGGCCAATTCGCATCATTCCACAGCCTGGCCATGTCAGTAGGTTTCACTGCAGGTTTTCAAAAAGCAGATTCCACATCACCCATCTCCACACACACAGTCTTCAGTTGTGAATAATATTCAATTGTCACACGGCCGTTCTCTCTGCCAAATCCTGAAAGGAGGAGAAGCGGTCAGGTTGAGCCATCACAACAATAGTCTGAACAGTCACAATGATCTTCAAAGGGCTAAGGAAGAATATAGAACCTAAGTGTTTTGGAATAAAGTCCTCAATCCACATATTAGCTATGAATGGAGTTAGGCATGGGAAAATGACCCACTGGCCTTTGGGGATGGGGACAGGGAAATATACAGGTCTTCTTTCTTACCAATATGAATCTTAATTTCAGGTATCTACTGTTCTGGGTTGAGGTCTGAAAAATGCTCAGATTTTGTATCAAGTGTTAAAGGCAATCTCTACAACAATCAACCTGACACCCTTGAAAACTGATGCTAATTTAAAACTTAACTCTACACAATAGGCTTATTCACCATTTCTTATATACCTGTAGGAGCAAACTACTAACTTAACCTACCCACTCATGTTGGGGAGGGGGCACTGAAGGTCCCTCTGATTACTCAGAGTCCAAGACACTGCCTAATTACTAGTGGATGAGGTTACTGTGCTAAAAGGGTAGTATCCCACCCTTGGCCCTGCCTGTACACCCTGCACTGGACTTAGGCAGGCTCTGCCTTCTAAGGGCAAGGCTGAGGTCCCAAATATGTGCATTTCCAGGGAGCACCACTCAAATGGTATCACACACAAAGGTCCTGGGAAGACCTCGCTCTGTGTTTTGTTGCTTTCCACATCCCCTCAGCACACAGCTGGTCAGGCCTGTTAGGCCCGGTGCTGCTCTGCATGTCTGGTCATCTTTCTCGCTCTCTCATTCGACATAGCATGGTCTGGTCCAAAGGAAAGGGAAAGTTAGGAGGCCCTCCAAAGGCCTAAGCTGCTGATTCCAAACAAATAATTCCCTGCACTGAGGGACTATCAGAAACTTAACATGTAACATTATATGTTACATGTTGTTAAGATGGCACCTTGGTTCCCACCTGCACTTGTGCCTGTATGTACGACTCCTCTGAGTACCCCACAGGGACAAATAAGACTGTCAAATTAACACCCACCATCTCATCAGTGTTCATCAGGGTTTATACATTTGCCAACACTGTGATGGCTGTAAATATTTCCCACAGAAACTAGAGGTCAGACTCTTAGAATGATGCCTCAACAAAGCCCAAACCAATTTTCACTCTAGAAGAACAGCGTGAGAAATATGTAAATGAATATTTACAGGCAACAAACTCCAAAGGTTCTGGCTATACTCCTGATGCCTCAAACCCTCTCCTGATATACCAGACTTATAAATTTGTATGCTGTGGTAACATATGTCTGACTATAGAATAAACGAAATGAATGAGCCGTGGCTAAGGAAACACACTCCCGTATGCCATCGAGGGTAATGAAAACAATAATAATTGATTGCTGAATGATAAATTTAAAGATTTTAATTTGATATAACAGAGGAAACAAAGTTACTGAGATATTACTTTAGAGACACTTTACCTAAACGGAATCTAAAACCTCCACAGTGGATGATGATGGACATCCTGATACGGAACCCCTAAGGGAGTGATTTTATTTTATGCTTACAGCAATCACAGGCTGTGCAGAAAGAGTATTCTACCCAAAAGACAAACCTTTTTGAGATATCTATCAGCAGTTCACAAGCCAGGCTATATGTCAGAACCCTCTGGAAAGATTTAGGGAGTGTTGGGTAGGGGAAGATGCTTGACTTCCATTCCCAGAGACTGCCACAGTGGATCTGGGAAAGGACCAGGAACCTGTATTTCCTCAGGTGATTCTTATCTGCAGACAGGTTTAGGAATACTGGTTTGTAAGGTCTGCATTACGACCTATCTCTAGAGACCTGGTTTGCATTCACACCTCCCAGCTCCTCACCTGACTTCTTATATCCACCAAAGGGCAACTCCACTGGGCTGACATTATAGTTGTTAATGAAGCACGTTCCAGCCTGAAGCTCAGCTACCACTCTATGAGCCCGCTGGATGTCCCTATGAAGAAAAAAAGAATGTGTGCATTATTCAAAGTTTCTTAGTCTACTACTTTAACAGGAAAAGTTACACTGCCAGTTCTAGGGTTCTCAAATCTTACTAAATTCTCATTTCTTCAAAATGTTTTAAAATCTTTGATCATCCAGGCAAAACAGACATGGATTGGATTTTATAATCCCAAGCACAAGGCATCTTTAAAATAAGTAACGGCAACAAGGGTGCCCAAAATTCAATGGGGGAAAAACAGTCTTTTCAACAAATGGTGCTGAAACAAGTGGATATCTACATGCAAAAAAAAAAGTGGAGCCCTTTCTTACACCATACACAAAAATTAACTTAAACGCATCACAGACATAAAAATGTCAGACTGAGAACTATAAAACTCTTTGAAGAAAACAGAGGAATAAATCTTCATGACCGTGGGTCAGGGAAAGATTTCTTAGATTATGACACCAAAAGTAACTGACAAAAAAAACAGAATTGGAATTGGTCAAAATTTAAAATTTTGTGCTACAAATAAGACTATCAAGAAAGTGAAAAGAAAACCCACAGAAATGCAAATAAAAACCACAATGAGATACTACTTCACACCCACAAGGATGGCTAAAATCAGAAGGACAGACAATAACAAGAGCTGGTGAGGATGTGGACAAATTAGAACCTTCATACGTCATTGGGAGGAATGTAAAATGGCGCTGCCAATTTGGAAGAGTTTAGCAGTTCCTCAAAAAGTTAAACCTAAAGTTACCATGTTACCCAGCAATTCATTACTAGATATACACCCAACAGAAATGAAAATGTATGTCCACACAAAGGCCTGTACACATATGTTCACAGCATGATTATTCGTAATAGCCAAAAAGTGAAAACCACCCAAATGCCTGTAACAGATGAATGGATGGACAAAAAGTGGTCCATATCCATACCACGGAATATTATTTGGGAATAAAGTACTGATAAATGCCATAACACAAATGAACCTTGAAAACATTATGCTAAGTGAAAGAAGCCAGTCACCAAAGAATACACACTGTATGATTCCATTTATATAAAATGTTCAGAATGGGCAAATCCATGGAGAAAGAAAGCAGTTTAGTGGATGCCAAGGGCTGGAGGTGGGGAGTGGGAATGAAAAGCAACTGTTAAGAGGCACAAGGTTTCTTCTTGAGATGAAAGCGTCCTAAACATAGACTATGGTGATGGTTGCACAACAATTCCATGAATAAACTAAAAACCACTGAATTGTACACTTTAAGTGGGTGAATTGTACTGTATGTGCATTATTCCAGTAAAGCTGGTAAGAAAACAAGAATAGCGCATTGGAGTTACCCGCCTTTGTAACTGGACTTTGTATGAGGGTGGAAAAGTAAAGTAAGAGCACTTAACCTGCTCAGTCCCCAAATCAAAAGAGCAGCTCCTCAATCTTTCCTTCAAAGCTCAAAGGGAAGCAATTACATCAGGTCCTCAAGTGAGACTTGGGCTTTCTTCCCAAGTTCCTGACCACAAAGTTATAAAAAAAAAAAAACAAAAAAAATTGGAACTTTATGTATCACCAAAGAAACAGCATAATTCCAGTGTAAAGCAGCTTTAGCAAACTGCCTTCTACCGCCAAAGACAAATCAAAGTTTGTAAAAAACCAAGCAATCTGCAATTGGTTTCAAAGAAATTGCACTCCCAAAGCATTTTCACAAAAAGTGAAAACAACATTTGGGTTGTTTTCACTTTTTGGCTATTATGAATAATCATGCTGTGAACATATGTGTACAGGCCTTTGTGTGGACATATATTTTCATTTCTGTTGGGTGTATATCTAGTAATGAATTGCTGGGTAACATGGTAACTCTAGGTTTAACTTTTTGAGGAACTGCTAAACTCTTCCAAATTGGCAGCGCCATTTTACATTACAGTAGAGGGTAAGTTTATGCACAAAGATATTGATCACATTACTGTAATATTTAAAACTGGAAACAATATCCTAAACATCCAACCACAGAAGAAATGGCTACATAAGTTATAATGCATTCCAATTAGGAACTACTATAATGCCATTAAAAATTATGTTTTTGAAGAAGACTGCCCACAATTTATATACTTACAGGTTTCTAAATTCCTTGACATGTGTGTTTTCAAAAGACATCTAACCCAATGCTTTACACAGATCAGAATCTTAAGTGTTTATTAAACGAGCTCAATTTAAAACTCAATAGCAGGGTTCTCTGGCCATTTACAGCAAACTACAAAATGCTGCTTTCGTGTCTTCTGACTTAACCTGAAGCAAATAGAAAGTGCTGATGGCTCCTATGAGGGCAAACTAAAGTGAGAGAATAACATCAACTACATATCTAAGCAGATACTGCAGCCCCACTCCTTCAAAACTGCTCTCAGTGTCCCACTCCATATACCTGGTAAAGACGCCAGCTGCTAGTCCAAAAGTGGTATCATTGGCTCTTTCTAGAACCTCAGCTTCAGTGTCAAATGATAAAATGGACATAACAGGCCCAAAGATTTCTTCTTTCACACAGGTCATGTCATCTCTGCAATTAGCTGCAAACATTAAAATAAAACCTCCTGAGTAGCTGGGACCACAGTGTGCACCACTACCCCCAGCTAATTTTTTGAAGATGGGGTTTCACTATATTGCCCAGTCTGGTCTCAAACTCCTGGGCTCAAGTGATCCTCCTGCCTCAGCCTCCCAAAGAGCTGGGATTACAGGAGTGATTCACTGCACCTGGCCCCAATATTTTTAATTTAACAATGTATTGTAAGCTTTTCCTATTTATTAAATATGCATGTAATAACTGCAACCTAATTCATGGGATGGACATTAGGTTTTCAGCTTTTAAACATCAGTGGTTCTTTTTGGGGGGGTTAAAGGTTATATACTGCATCAAATATGAAGTTAAAAACTGACACCACTATCAACCTTAGGGGCAAAAACCAGCTTAATTTATCTCCAAACAAGATGTAAGGAATTATACAACATGGTTCAACCTATATATAATTGTTTAAAGCCTACAAAACTACCAACATTTTTGTAGGGGATACTAACATACACTATAAAATGATAGAGAAAAGCATAAGAATGATAAAACAACATTGAGAATAGCAGTTATCTCTGATGTAGGAGGGAAGTAGATGGGTGGGAGTAGGACGACCATATACACCTTGATTGTCAAAACTAGATTTTTAAGATTGAATGCAGGTACTATAAATTATTAAATTATGTAATTTCTAAAAAGATTAGCATATTATCTGACAAACTGGTCTTATTATATTGATGACTGATACAGTTTGGATGCTTTTCCACTCCGAATCTCATGCTGAAGTATGATCCCCACTGTTGGGAGGTGGGGCCAGTTTGGGTCACAGGGGCAAATCCCTCATGAACGGCTTGATGTCCTTCCCATGGTAATGAGTGCATTCTCGCTCTGTGAATTCACACAGAGCTGGCTGTTTAAAAGAGCCTGGCGCCTCTCTTGCTCTCTCTCTCTCTCAACATGTGACTTGTCTGCTCCCCTTTCACCTGCCAGCATGACTGAAAGCTTCCTGAGACCTCACCAGGAGCAGAAGATGGTGCCATGCTTCCTGTACAGTCTGCAGAACCATGAGCCAAACAAATATCTTTTCTACTTACCCAGTCTTAGATATTCCTTCATAGCAATGCACAATGTCTAACACAATGATCTACAGGTCACATGAAAAACATTCTTTATTTTCTCAAGGAATTAAATTTATTACTTCATTTTTAAAAATCAAATAGGCACTTTCACATTTTGAGCTCCTTGCTTCCAGAACAATAGTTGTGGTCCTGGATAAACTAATACATATGGGTGCCCTAAAGGAGGGGCACACAGAAGGCTTCGAAGATAATGGAGTAGTTCTACTTCTTAAACTTGGGTAGTAGGACCACATAATTTGCCAGCCTTTGCTTTATACCATGTACATATTTTATAAATATTCATCTCTGTCCATTCAGTATTTAATTCAAATAATCTAAAAGCAAACAAAAAGAGGACATACTTAATACACAAGGTCTCATGTAATATCCATCCTTTAATTTGGGATCTTCAGGCACATATATATCTCCACCACATAACACTTTAGCACCCTGCCGAAAAGGAAAAAAATATTTTGCATTAAAAATACAACCCCAAAATGCATTCCTGAAATGTTAATTGTATCCCAAACAAACTCATACTTAGTCTTCCCAGTGCAGGTACAAAGCAGAACACAGCCAGGGATGCTAATAGTCAAATGAGTATTAACATGAAAAGGGCACAAAGCAAGTGATTTAGGAGCAGTATAATCTTCCCCAACCCCACCCTACTGCCAATTATTTCTTACCTGCTCCTTTGCCACTTTAACAAACCCAAGGACTCGCTCCAGGTGTGGTCGGTTGATGAGTGGACCCATCCTTGTATCTTCCAGAAGGGGATCTCCAATTTTAATCCTTTGGGTCTGTTTCACCACTTCCTCTGTAAATTTATCAAGAATTTCTTTCTGTACAAATACTCTTGTGCCATTACAGCAAACCTAAAAGACAAACACAAGACATTAATTTCTATGTGTGTAAGGAGAAAAAAGGGAAAAGGAAAAAGGAACACAATCTAAAAACTTTAAACTGAAAAGAGACACTATACATTTTTTTAAAGGATATTTCCATTTCTAAAAATTGTCTCCATACTGAATAAGAAGGATCACATACGTAATTGTGGACATACCACTCCATAAGCAAAATCTGCCCTTTGAGGTAAAAGTTAGTTCTTATTTTGCTTATTTAAATTTCGTTAAGGCCATTACTAGATACATATAACCCACGGCACCTCTCCTACTTCCTTGTATCAGGGTTCAACCTGGCTGTATATTTTAAGAACGGAAGGGAACTGAAGAGTAAAACTGTATCAAGAATTGTGGTCTTAAATCTAATTGTTAAAAAAATTTGTCTCTGAAATCACTAATAATCACTATTTAGACCCTCCTATAGAAAGGAACATAAACACTGTTCAAATGCTATAAGAACACAGAACAGAAAAGTCCAAAAACAGATCCAAGTGCTCATGGAAATCTAGTCTATGATAAAGGCGAAAGCTAAACCATTAGGACAGAGATGGACTAAATAAATGGTGCTAGAACAAATCATCAGTAATGTGGAAAACATTAAATAAGATACATATCTTACATCATACATAAAGATGAACTCCAAACGTATCAGGAATCAAAATATAAAATAAGAAATCAGGGCGCAGTGGCTCACACCTGTAATCCCAGCACTTTGGGAGGACAAGGTGGGCGGATCACTTGAGCACTCAGGAGTCCAAAATCAGCTGGGGCAACATGGCGAAACCCCATCCCTACAAAAAGTACAAAAATTAGTCGGGTGTGGTGACATGCACCTGTAGTCCTAGCTACTTGGGAGGCTAAGGTGGCAGGGTCACTTGAGCCCAAGAGGTCAAGAATACATACAGTGAACCATGACTGTGTCACCGCACTCCAGCCTGGATGAGAGAGCGCGACTTTAAAAAAAAAAAAAGAGAGAGAGAGAGAGAGAGACAATACTGGTAATTCCTCTAAAACCTAGGTGTGGAAAAAGGCTTTCTATTATCCAAAACCTAGACACAGTTAAAGAAAAAAAACTGTTAAATTTGACTACAGAAAAACAAAAATTTTATGCATGGCAAATACCTTAAACTAAGCCAAGACCATTAAAACATTGGAATAAAATTATTTGCAACATTTATCTCAGATAAAAGGTTATTATCACTAATTTTAAAAAACTCTTAAAAATTAATGGAAAATCATATCTCATAGTATAACACACCAAAAATCTGAATTTTATTACATGTGAATTTTGAAAAAGATGTTCAATGTCATCCATAATTGTAAAAACTGAAATTAAGTTGGGCATGGTGGCTCAGGCCTGTAATCCCAGCACCTTAGGAGGCTGAGGCAGGCGGATCACTAGAGCTCAGTAGTTCAAGACCAGCCTGGCCAACATGGCAAGACCTCATCTCTACTAAAAATACAAAAAAAGTGGCCGGGTGTGGTGGTGCACACCTGTAGTCCCAGCTACTTGGGAGGCTAAGGTGGGAGAGCTACTTGAATCTGGGAGATGGAGGTTGCAGTGAGCCGAGATCGTCCCACTGCACTCCAGCCTGGGTGACGGAGCGAGACTCTGTCTCAAAAATAATAAACAAACAAACAAACAAACAAACAAACTGAAATTAAAACTATACTGAGATACCACTTCTCATCTATCTGATAAAAATTTAAAATTGTGCTGCACATGTGCAGCACACCAACATGGCACAAGTATACATATGTAACAAACCTGCACGTTATGCACATGTACCCTAGACCTTAAAAGTATCATAATAAAAAAAATAAATAAAAATAAATAAATAAATAAATAAATAAAATAAATAAATTTAAAATTGTGACTATATATGCTGTTAAGAAAGGCTATGAGGAAATAGGTACTCTTGCATCGTTAGTCAGAATGTTCCTTTTGCTGCCTGACAGCTGCCATCATGGGTTGCATGTATGCTTCCGGGAAGGGCCAGTCCCAGTCGGCTTTGCCCTATCACCGCAGCGTCCCCACTTGGCTGAAGCTGACATCTGACAACATGAAGGAGCAGATTTGAAAACTGGCCAAGAAGGGTCTGACTCCTTCACAAATCGGTGGGATCCTGAGAGATTCACATGGTGCTGCACAAGTAAGCTTCTTGAGAGGAAGAGAAGGGATAAGGATGCTAAATTCCATCTGATTATGATAGAAAACCAGATTCACTGTGTGGCTCGATATTATAAGACCAAGTGAGTCCTCTCTCCCAACTGGAAATATGAATCATCTACAGCCTGTGCCCTGGTTACATAAATTTGTCTACGTACTTGAGCAATAAAATAATTGCTTAACTAAAAAAAAAAAAAAAGAATGCAACATTTCCTTTTAGAGAGGGATTTGGCAATGTCTTATAAAATTACATATGCAGTCAACATCATTAATCATTAGGGAAATGCAAATCAAAAGCACAATGAGATACCACTTCATACCCATTAGGATGACTATTATCAAAAACAAAGCAAGCAAAAAAATAAGAAAATACATGTGTTGGCAAGGATACTGAGAAATTGGAAACTCTCCGCATTGCTTATAGAAATGTAAAATGGTGCTGCCATTGTAGAGCACAGTACAGTGGTTCCTCAAAAAATTAAACACTGAATTATCATGTGATCCACTTATTTCACTTCTGGGTATACACGCAAAAGAACTGAAAGCAGACACTTCCACTATAGATATCTGTACATCAATGTTCACAGCAACATTTTCACAATAGCCAAAAGGTGGAAACAACCTAAGTGTCCACAAATAAAAAAATGGATAAACGAAATGTGGTATGTATGTGTGTGCATGTGTGTGTGTGTGCTGTGTGTGTATACATATATACAATGGAATATGATTTAGCCTTAAAAAGGAAAGAAAATTTTGACACATGCTACAACATGGATGAACCTGAAGATATTACACTAAGTGAAACGAGCCAGACATGAAATAATAAATATTATATGATTCCACTTATAAGAGGTACCTATTCAGTCAAATTCATAGAGACAGGAATTAGACTAGTGGTTACCAGAGGCTGAGGGGAAAGAGAAACAGAGTTATTATTTAATGAGGTACACAGTTTTCAATGTGGGGTGATGAAAAAGTTCTACAGATGAATAATGATGATAGTTGTACACAATGTAAGCGTATTAAATGTCACTGAACTCTACACTTAAAAATGGTTCCAAAAGGCCAGGAGTGGTGGCTCATGCCTGTAGTCCTAGCAGTTTGGGAGGCTGAGGCAGGAGAATTGCTTGAGCTCAGAAGTTCAAGACCAGCATGGGCAACATGGCAAAATCTCATCTCTACAAAAAATACAAAAATCAGCCAGGCGTGGTGCCACATGCCTACAATCCCAGCTACCCAGGAGGCTGAAGTGGAAATATTACTTGGGTTTGGGAGGTCGAGGCTGCAGTGAGCTGGGATGATGTCACTGTACTCCAGCTTGAGCAACAGAGTAAGATGCTGTCTCCAAAAAATAAAAAAATTTAAAAAATACACACACACGGTTAAATTGGTAAATTTTATGTTATGCTTTACCATACGCACAAAAAAATCATCACAATATATAAGGAACTCACACTATTTAATTGCAAAAAAAAGAAAAGAAAAAACCTCTGATTACAAATGGGCAAAAGACCTGGATAGACATATTTCCAGAAACATACAAATGGCCAAGAAGTTTATGGAAAGATCCTCCACATCACTAATCATCAGGAAAATGAAAATCAAAATCACAATGAGGTATCACCTCACATCTGTTAGCATGGTTATTATCAAAAAGATAAAAGATAACAAGTGTTGGTGAGGATGTGGAGAAAAGGGAATCTTGGTATACTGCTGGTGAGAATATAAATTAGTATAGGCTGCTCTGCCTATGGAGTAGCCATTCTTTATTCCTTTACTTTCTTAATAAACTTACTTTCACTTTACTCTATGGACTTGTCCTGAATTCTTTCTTGGACAAGATCCAAGAACCCTTTCTTGGGGTCTGATCAGGGCCCCTTTCCAGTAACACCTTTCTGGCAAACCATGGAAGGGACAATACTGAGGAGACCCTCCTAACCCAAAAGAAACAGACTGCAGCACTGACTGGCCAACTTCGGATATCACCTTTTGTTGGAACTCAGAGTTATAAGCGACCCTCACCCTGACACTTTCTGACTGAGCTCTTCTCTACCCTGAATACAAGAGACCCTAATAATTAGGCAGGAATATCATCGCCCCTATTCAGCATGAAGTTTACAGAAGATGGATCTTTGTCCCTCTGCAACCCTTAGGATTAAGGGTTCTTTTATAAAAGGGAAGGGGGAAATGTCAGAGGTGTTTGAACGAGAGCAACTTCATCTTAAGTAGGGGCTGGGTAAAATAAGGCTGAGACCTACTGGGCTGCATTCCCAGGAGGTTAGACATTCAAAGTCACAGGATAAGATAGGAGGTCAGCACAAGATACAGGTCATAAAGACCTTGCTGATAAAACAGGCTGTGGTAAAGAAGCCAGCTAAGACCCACCAAAACCAAGATGGCGATGAGAGTGACCACTGGTTGTCCTTGCTGCTAATTATACACTAATCATAATGCATCAACATGCTAAAAGACACACCCATCAGCACCATGACAGTTTACAAATGCCATAGCAATGTCATTTTACCTTATATAGTCTAAAATGAGGAGGCATGAATAACCCACCCCTTATTTAGCATATGATCAAAAAATAACCACAAAAAGGGGCAACCAGTAGCCCTTGGGGCAGCTCTGCCTACGGAATAACCATTCTTTAGTCCTTTAGTTTATTAATAAACTTCCTTTCAAAAAAAAAAAAAAAGAATGTTAGTAGTATAGCCATGAAGGAAAACAGGATAGAGGCTCCTTAAAAAATTAAAACTTGGCTGGGCACAGTGGCTCACACCTGCAATCCCAGCACTTTGGAGGCCGAGGTGGGCAAAACACCTGAGGTCAGGAGTTCGAGACCAGCCTGGCCAACATGGAGAAACCCCGTCTCTACTAAAACTACAAAATTAATCAGGCGTGGTGGTGCATGCCTGTAATCCCAGCTACTCAGGAGGCTGAGGCAGGAAAATCACTTGAACTCAGGAGGCAGAAGTTGCAGTGAGCTGAGATCGCGCCATTGTACTGCACCCTGGGTGACTAAGTGAGACTCCAAATAAAAAAAAAAAAAAAATTAAAAATAGAACCATCCTATGATTCAGCAATTCCTCTTCTGGGTATATACCAAAGGAAATGAAATCAGTACCTTAAAGACATATCTGCACTCACGTGCTCAGTGCAGCATTATTCACAATAACCGAGGTAAGGAAATAACCCCATTGACAGATGAATGGATAAATTGTGATACATATTTAAAATCATGCCAGGCATGGTGGCTCATACAGGGCGCGGTGGCTCATGTCTGTAACCCCAGCACTTTGGAAGGCCGAGGCAGGTGGATCACCTGGGCTCAGGAGTTCAAGATCAGCCTGGCCAACATGGTGAAACCCTGTCTCTACTAAAAATACAAAAAAATTAACCGGGTGTGGTAGGGCATGCTTCTAGTCCCAGCTACTTGGGAGGGTGAGGCAGGAGAATCGCTTGAGCTCCAGGGGTGAAGGTTGCAGTGAGCCGAGATTGTGTTACTGCACTCCAATTTGGGCTACAGAGTAAGACTCCATCTCAAAAAAATAATAACAAAATAAAATCACAATTACATCACAATTATTTTTAGTGTTCTCTCTATATCTGTACAAAGAATATATACATAGTACAGACTATGTAGAATATTCTATATATTTATTCTACATATGCTATACTATATGTATTCTTTGTGTGTGTGTATATATTCATCCACACACACACACAGCAAAGAAAGCAAAGTACAAAAGAGTACCTCTAATGTGCTACCTTTTGTGTGTGAAAGAAGAGTAAGAAATATACAAGTACCTATTCATTTGTGCAAAAAGAACCACAGGAAGAAAAACCAGAAACAAATCAGACTAGCTACCCAAAGGAGATGGATAAAACTGGGTGGGGAGGTGGTACTGGAAATAGAGCAGACAGGATGGGGAGGAGTAACACTTCTAAGTGTCTGTTTTTGTAAAATTCTGATGTTTAGAACCATGTTTGTGTTTCGCCTAATGAAAATAAAATTTTAAAATCAGCAAGGATGGGGAAAATAAAACCCAAATGAATACAAACACAAACAAATGAATCTGTTATTTTAAATGAATATCATAACCACACTGAAGGAGGGGGAAGGAAAGGTAGAACCGACCCAAGTAACTTTTGAACATAGTATTTTGACTATACCCTCTGGCTAAATATAAAAAGAACTGTAAAAAAATTCTGAGCTCTAATTAGAAGGTTTATTTTCCACAGAGGTATGGATTTACAAATCTGAAACTGCTATTATTAGAATACTACGTGTATTCTATGATGAGCAATTACATAAACATATTGTGGATAATGGGAGTCCAATTTCTTACTGTCAGAGAAGTAATACAAATATGGAAAGGGAGAAGGCAGAAATGAACCCTGTGGTATTCGACTGCAATTAAAAGTATCTGGATGAACTTATTTTTATGTAGATAGACAGATACAGAAATAGATATGTGCAGAGACATATACACAAATATGTATTTCCCAGCACTGGACTCTGAGAGGGCCTAGAAGCAATGATACCACAGTAGCAATAAGCACACCTGGCACTGAGATCTTGGTTTCTAAATACCATTCACCACTAAATGGAATCAGCACTTTTGGTCAGTACTGCCATCTTCCAGTAATTCACCCAAATGAAAAACACAGGGAAAGAGAAAAAGTACCCAGTATATGTTCTCTAGGCCTTTTAGAAAACATGGAGTTGTTCCTTGGGCCACATGCATGCAAATCTATAAGAAAGGCAATATTGTAGACATCAAGGGATGGGTACTATTCAAAAAGGAATGCCCCACAAGCATTACCAGGGCAAAACTGGAAGAGTCTACAATGTTACCCATGTTGTTGGCATTGTTGTAAACAAATTAAGGGCAAAATTCTTGCCAAGATAATTAATATGCACATTGAGCACATTAAGCACTCTGAGACCCAAGATAGCGTCTGAAATGCATGAAAGAAGATGATCAGAAAAAGAAGCAAGCTAAAGAAAAAGGTACCTAGGTTCAGCTGAAGCACCAGCCTGCTCCACCAGGGAAGCACACTGTGTGAGAACCAATGGGAAGGAGCCTGAGCTGCTGGAACCTATTCCCTATGAATTCATGGCATGATAGGTGTGAAAAAATAAAAGACCTCTGGACTGCAAAATTGTTTCTCTTTATTGAGTAGAGAAGTGTGGTATCCTCTCCCCTCAAAAAAATATTTAAAGCACATTTTAATTGTGTCCTAACTCACTGTGTAATTTCTTTACTGTTCAGAGTTAGCGTTTTTCTTGCTGAAAGATGTGAGGTGGCTTATTCTGCAACAAATTACTCAACTGGTTACAAAACAACAAGATATTATTTATGAAATACTTGTACTGGTTTGAAGGTAGTCCTTCTAAATAATCATAAAATAATTTACAAAAAATAAAAAAACAGGCCAAGCATGGTGGCACATGCCTGCAATCCCAGCACTTTGGGAGGCCGACACACGTGGATCACTCGAGCCCAGGAGTTCAAGATCAGCCTGGCCAACACAGTGAAACCCCGTCTCTACAAAAAACACAAAAATTAGCTGAATGTGGTGGCATGCTACATCAGAGACTGAGGTGGGAGGATTGCTTGACCTGGGGGGGCCAAGCTTGCAGTGAGCCAAGAAGGCATCACTGCACTCTGGCTTGGGCAATAGAGCAGGACTATCTCAAAAATTAATAATAAACAGATAAACAATAATGGAACCAGGGCTCCTTCAGAGAAACGGCTGATTCCAGAGTGCAGCCAGGGTAAGTATAAGATGAGTCTGGAACACTTTGCTATGCCAGAAAGTAATGAAGTATTCAAAGAATAATGAGGACATATCAAAAGGTCACAGAAAGGGATTCCTACTGGCCATTTGCAATTATTTTAGCATCAAAATAAATAATGAGGCTGGGTACAGTAGCTCATGCCTGTAATCCCAGCACTTTGGGAGGCCAAGGTGGGCAGATCACCTGAGGTCAGGAGTTCAAGACCAAACTGGCCAATATGGCGAAACCCCGTCTCTACTAAAAATACAAAAAAATCAGCTGGCTGAGGCCAGGCGTGGTGGCTCACGCCTGTAATCCCAGCACTTTGGGAGGCCAAGGCAGGCAGATCACGAGGTCAAGAGATCCAGACCATCCTGGCTAATACGGTAAAACCTCGTCTCTATAAAAAACACAAAACATTAACCTGGCATGGTGGCGGGTGCCTGTAGTCTCAGCTACTCCGGAGGCTGAGGCAGGAGAATGGCATGAACCCAGGAGACAAAGCTTGCGGTGAGCCAAGATCACGCCACTGTATTCCAGCTGGGTGACACAGCGAGACTCTGTCACAAAAAAAAAAAAAAATTAACCGGCTGTGGTGGCACACACCTGTAGCCCCAGCTATTTGGGAGGCTGAAACAGGAGAATCACTTGAACCCAGGCGGCGGAGGCTGTGGTGAGCCGAGATCGCACCACTGCACTCCAGCCTGGGTGACAGAGTGAGACTCTGTCTCAATAAAAAAATAAAATAAAGGCCGGGTACAGTGGCTTACGCTTGTAATCCCAGCACTTTAGGAGGCCAAAGCAGGTGGATCATGAGGTCAGGAGTTCGAGACCAGCCTGGCAAACACAATGAAACTCCGTCTCTATTAAAAATACAAAAATTAGCTGGGCATGGTGGTGGGCGCCTATAATCCCAGCTACTCAGGAGGCCGAGGCAGGAGAATCACTTAAACCTGTGAGGCAGAGGTTGCAGTGAGCCGAGACCATGTCAGTGCACTACAGCCTGGGCAACAGAGCTAGACTCTGTCTCAAAAAACAAATAAATAAAAATAAAAATAATACATAAAAATGATAGTACTGGATTATAACCTATAGAATGAAATAAGAATCCATGGGTCCATACTGATATAAATAAATGAATGGAAAACAAACAGGGGTAAAGGGCAAGTTCTTTCTTACAGCAGAAGGTGAACAAATATAGAAGAAATGATGGAATTGGAAAATCACCATCTGCAACCACCATAATAAAAACTGTTTTCAGCAAGGATCGTCAGTGGTGACAGAAGTATTTACTGCATGAAACTTTAATGAGGAACAGGATAGTCTCAAAATACCTCCTACAAGTTCTTATTAACCACAAAGTAAAAAACAGTAACTTTACAGTGAAGACTTACCTTAAAGCAAGTGATCAAAGTTAAATCACCACTGAGTAGGATATGACATCATGTTTGTGGTATTTTTGCCAAAAATTCACAATATGAATCTAACAGGAACATCAGACAGACCCAAACTAAGGAACATTCTACAAAATGAATGGCCTGTTCTCCCAAAATGTCAGTGTCCTGAAAGACAAGAATAACTGAAGGACTGTTCTCAACTAAAGGAGATTAAAGACAACTAAAGGCAATGCATCATCCTTGACTGGATCGTGGACCAGAAAAAAAAAACAGAAAACATTTTTGTTCTATTTTGCTATGAGGACATTAGTCAAACAAGTGGCAAAATTTGAATAAGGGCTGTAGATTGAGTAAGGGCTATAGATTCAGTAACGCAGTACTATACCAATGTTAATTTTTTAATTTTACTAAGTGTACCATGCTTATGTAAAAGAATACACTTGTTTTTAGGAACTTTATATTTAGAGGTTAGGGGCCTTATGTCTACAATTTACTCTCAAGGTTCAGAAAAACTTAATATGCCTATGTATGTACAGGCAGATAA
Organism: Theropithecus gelada; assembly: GCF_003255815.1. Classification (NCBI taxonomy): domain Eukaryota; kingdom Metazoa; phylum Chordata; class Mammalia; order Primates; family Cercopithecidae; genus Theropithecus; species Theropithecus gelada. The sequence continues at coordinate 199,711,299 of NC_037668.1, read as the reverse complement.
GAAGATAAAGTAAATGTGTTAAAATGTTAATATTTGAGAAGTCTGGTTCAAAGGTACATGGGAATTATTTGTACTATTTGTGCAACTTTTCTGTAAGTCTGAAAGTATTGCAAAACAAAAAGCTTTAAAACATGCTGTTGGATGAGGGGGTGGAGATTCCTTTTACACCTCTTCCAGGGACAGGTACATACCTGGCCTTGTGTGAGAAAGTTGGCCATCAGCGCCCCCTTCACAGCATTGTTCATATCACAGTCTGAGAAGATGATGAGTGGAGATTTGCCTCCAAGTTCCAAGGTAACAGGTTTGATTCCTTTAGCTGACATCTCCATGATCTTACAGAACAGGAACAAGGTATTCAGAACTTTAACACAAATTATATTGCATGCTAGGTCAACTAGACCCTGAACCTATAAAATCAGCTTAAACTGTGTGTGACCTGTAGCCTTATTCTTGTTAATATCCTTTGCCTTTTGTCTATTAAAATTTCTATTCCAGAAAACTGAAGAGAATCCACAGAGTTGCACTGACATTGGAAGAGGGAGCTCATTTAAAAAATATTGTCCCAGCCTGGGCAACATAGCAAGACCCTATCTCTACAGAAAAATAAGAAACTTAGCCAGGCGCAGTGGCACATGACTGTAGTCTCAGCTTCTTAGTAGGCTGAAGCAGGAGGACTGCCTAAGCCCAGGAGTTCAAGGCTGTAGTGAGCTGTGATTACACCACTATAATCCACCCTGGGCAATAGGGTGAGACCCTGTCTCAAAACAATAAAAATAAAAAATACTGTCAATTCACAGGACTGTCATAGCCAGAAATTATTCTGTGTTATTGTTACTGTGTTTAAGGCTGACAGAGTTCAGAACACAAATTCATGTCAAAATAATGAATCTGAAAGAGCCTGAGTAAAAATCCTTCCTTCTATACAAGAAATTAAGTCACCAAACAATACAAGTGGCAGCCCAGGCCCCTGTCCACTCAGACACATCCTCTCCTTAGGCTGGAGCTGTTAATTTCCACCCCAACCTGGCCTAACACAAATCACCCCATGTGTACTCCCTTTCTCCCTTCACACTTTTATAGGAAACTTCACACCTCTGCCTAATAAAATCTCCTTCCCATTCCCAATTCAGGCTAGGTAAAATCAAAAGAGAAGCCTCCAAAATGTACTCTGGGTAGGTCCAACTTTGCCATATCCAAATGCCATGTGTGTTGACCAATACTGGTTTCATCCTCACCTTCATGCCAGTGGGCACACTTCCAGTGAAGGAGACTTTGGCCACATCGTGATGCTGACACAGAAACTGGCCTGTGGCAGCCCCTCCCTGCACCACATTGAAGAGCCCAGGAGGCACACCAGCCTCAGTGTAGATTTCAGCCAGTAGCAATGCAGAAACAGGTGTAAAGGGAGAAGGTTTAAAGACCATGGCATTACCTGCATAAACCCAAGACACAAACATAAAAAGACTTTCTAAGACCAGTGATCCCCTGAAAACAGGACTAGAGGACAATTCAAGAACGATTCCAATTGTTTTCTCTTCCCCAACCAAATCCTAGACCAAAAATGTTATTAATAACCATATTAGTTTGTTTTCATGCTGTTGATAAAGACATACCTGAAACTGGGAATAGAAAGAGGCTGAATTGGACTTAACAGTTCCACATGGCTGGGGAGGCCTCAGAATCATGGTGGGAGATGAAAGTCACTTCTTACATTGGTGGCAGGAGAAAAATGAAGCAGCAGCAAAAGCGGAAACCCCTGATAAACCCATCAGATCTCGTGAGACTTATTCACTATCACGAGAATAGCATGGGAAAGACCAGCCCCCGTGATTCAATTACCTCCCCCTGGGTCCCTCCCACAACACATGGGAATTCTGGGAGATACAATTCAAATTGAGATTTGGATGGGGACACAGCCAAACCATATCAATAAGTAAACAAATCTTGCCCTTTTCATCTTGGTTTCTCTCATTAAACAGATCTCAAACCCTACAGTTGCCCAGTCTCATATTTGCGTTTCTAGGCCTTTTCATATATATTATCTCATTTAACACTTTCAACAGCAGTATGAAGTAGGTATCAGTAGCCCCATTCTATAAAAGTTGACATTGAAGACCAGAAAGGTTCACTTGATGAAAGTCCCCAAAGCTAATGATTTAATGCTGGGCCTATTTCTCCTCTTTCACAGCTGTCTCTCAAAGAGAAACAGGCTAAAACAAGAACATGCAATGGCAACAGGACAAAAGCTGCATTTCAGTATAACGTCCTAATAGTAATGCTTTTTAACATTATAGTTTTTTTCTAAGATATAATTAGTCTTCTTTCCTCAAAGATTCGTCTCCTTAAATACTGTAAGAAAACTATTTTATGTTAATCAACCAGAGCTCCTCTTTGATAAGGAGCTTATCAAAGCCTTGCTTATTATTTCTCTTAAGACCCAAATGAAGAAATGAGTTTATCTTCTGCTTCGCAAATGAAGTCAAACTCCTAAGTGCTAACTCCTACATTAAAATTCTTGTCCAGAAAGGAAGAGAATTTATAAGTAGCACAAATCTAATTCAATTTAATAAGAAAAAGTTAAGTTTCTTCCTTCTCATATACAAAATTAAATAAATAAAACCTGGGAATATCTAGACATGATTGTGTACCACCTAAACTATAAGCTCCTTGAGGGGCAAGACAGGGCAGGAGCCAGCCATGTCCTCTGAGGCTTTGAATATCCCAGAGCAGGCCCCTTCCGATTTAAAGTGTGTGTTTACAGAGAGGTGAAGGGTAGAGAATGGGGAGAGAACGAATGAGAGAATGAACAAATGGCTCTCAAATGGAGGGATAATTCGTTCTTACCACAGGCTAACGCTGGAGCCGACTTCCAAGAGGCGATCTGAAAGGGGTAGTTCCATGCTCCTATTCCCACACATACCCCAAGTGGTTCTCTTCTGGTATAACCAAAGGATCCGCCTGGGAGCTGGATATGCTCACCTACGGGGAAAATAGGAGTAAAACAGGATGCAGGTCTGTGTTCCCTAAGATTTCACCAACATCTGTACCAGTCTGACTTGTATTCTAGTCAACACAGCCTCCCCACCGCTCCCAACACACCAGGCTCAACCTGTCTCCATTCTTCTATTTGTTCCAGTCATTCTTCCACTGGCTCCACATATTCTCTCCACATAGAGAATCCTGCCTATCCTTCAAACATATGTTCATCCAATTTGATTTAACAACGCTCTAAGAATTTACTGAGCCTTTATTAGATAGTTTAGATGAAACAAAATGGAAATGAGAGGAACACTCAACAGCAGGGGAAGCATGTGAGCTCCCTGCAACCTTCCTAGGTCCTACCAACCATCCAGTATCAGTTGTCGAAAACTTTATACACTGTCAAAAAAAAGCTTGCTAAATAGATAAAACTGGTAAATATGACAAACTGATTCTTGTGAAAACTGGTTTTTCAGCAATTTGGTCTAAAGCTCAGGTATCATGCTAGGTGCTTTACATGCACTATCTCATTTAATCCTTAACCCAAGAAGGTAGGAATTATTATCTACAGTTTAGATTAGGAAACATAAAGTAATTCCCAGGCCACCCAAGTAGAAAGTGACAAACCCAAGACTTTCACCCAGTTCTGTCTTAATTCCAAAATCTTTGCCCTTCACCACTAGGCCCTGCTCTTCTGCCTCACTATCAGCTGGTCACAGACACCAGGTGAGGACTTACCAGCCATGGATGCAGCCAAGCCCGCATAATACTCCAGGCACTGCCAGGAAGTGTCAATGTCCAAGCGGGCCTCAAAGATGGACTTGCCATTGTTGATGCATTCCACAGTGGCAATTTCATCCTCTCGTTCCTTTGGGTAAAGCAGGAGACTAGATTTAAGACATATTCCAATATGTCTTGATGTAATTAATGCTTAAATAGAATACATTGCTCAATTTTTAAAACTAAAAACAGTTTTCACTTTAAATGAAAAGAAATGGTAGTGTTACATTTAGAAGAGAGATAAAAGCTTATAGCTGAACAGCAGCAGCCCTGTTCTTCCTTTGTGAATTAATTGACAAAGATTTAAGATCACAACTTTATTTCAAGATCAGTCAGTAAAACAAGGGCAAGACCAGGCAGGAATGAACCCATGCCCTCTGAGGCTCTGAAAGTCGCAGGGCAGGCCCATTCTGATTTGAAGTGTATATTTATTGAAGAGGTGAGGGGTAGAAAATGGAGAGAAAATGGATGGCTCATAAGTGGAGGAATAATTCATTTTGGAAAATGAACGTAATACGTATATGTACATAAATATCTACATATGTTTGCTCATATATGGTAAGAGAAAACAGTTCTTAGGGAAATTATACAAAATATTCTAACACACAATTGCATTTAAGAGGTTGTAATATACATCACTTTAATTCACCCAAAGAATTGCGGCATATTCTCTTCTAATACTTTCTAATACTTAGCATTCAATCAATAGTATTTTCAAATACTGTTTCTAGTTCTAGGCTCCACAACTTACTAAGGATAAAGATATTCAACAGATGGTCCAGGGATGAGCTTAAAGGTTTAGGAAATTAGACCTAAAAAAGAACGCTAAATAATGCCTTTCTTTGGACTAAAGATGATAAAAGAATTGAGTATGTAAGAAATAGGCAGTTGCTATTATGGGTCCAATTTAAAATAAGTAATAGGGTGAATATCAGAACATACATAAAAGATGAATCAAGCAACTGACAAGAAGGAACATTCTCTTTATAAAACTGATAAGCAGTAAGGCTGGCCAGAAGCAAAATGGAGTGCAACAGAAACTAACTCAACCATCTAACCACAGTACAAAGCTCAGAAAAGATGAAAGTAGGAATATGAAAACCAATATGAAATACAAGACAGGACAGTTGGATAGTGAGATTTGGACATGCTGTATTTCTATAAAGACCAGAGGTATAAAGTGCTTTGACTCATTCATTCTACATTCATTACTAGGGAAAAGAGTATCAGTCCTGTCTATCCCTTTAAGAGCTTACTTCTAAAATGGCAAGTTTGTACATTTTAAATAAATATTGGAATTATTGAATAGACATGTTCCTTCAGAAAGGATAACGTGTTTATAATCAAACCTGGTCTAAATTAAACTCTCTTTTAAACCAACAATTTACCTTCTCCCTTCCTGATTCTATACTCAACAAAACAATCTTTTGACAATTAACTTGTTCCCCAGTATGCTGACACTAGAAAGAGGTTACCCTAGGAGGACAACACACATCAGTTCTTACACCAAGCATAAATTATTCCCCACTCTTAAGTTTCTTGAGTACAATTAACACGAAAGCTTTCCAAAGGTATAATCAACCATAAGTAGCTTAAATTTTGTTTCTTGAATTCAAGAGGAAACTAGGCCCTAGAGAGGCTAGTGCATTAATTGGTTGAATAAAGTGATGAATCAGTACAAAACATTTCAAATACAGGGAAGAGATATTACACTGGCAATAGTGAAAGACAGTTCTGCTTACACTTCAGTGTAAGAGTGAACAAAAAGGAAGTAATCTGTGATTCTATCGCTGCTAAGTCCTGGAACATTTACTAAGAGAATAGAAACTTACTCTTGAGATTTTTTTCTCTTTTAAAATAATGGATAGGAAAGCGGTTTTGGTGACTCTTCTGGGGTTTCAACTCTCAGAGAAAATTCAGTTTACTAGATGGCCTTGGGAAATTTTTTCTGTGTTATTCTATTATTCTCCATCCTTACCAAAAAAAAAGTTATCTACTAAAGAGCAGTAGGAGATCTTCTGATATAATATGTAAGGATCATCAAAGATGTCTCTGACAAAAATTTCTGCCAGCTACTATTGCAAGAACAACCATAAGATAAAATTGTTCACCATAACAACATACTGCTACAAGTATTTCTTAGGAAATACATGTGTTGTTCCCAACCCTGTTCCTCTTCTATATCACCTTGCTTTACAATATGAACTTGACCAGGTGTCCACAGGGATAGAAGCCAAGGGTAGGTCCCTCACTTCTCCCTTTCACTTCGAACCCCTCAGCAGGCCTTAATGTCTAGCTTTAAAGCCCAACAGACTAGCTCTTATATTTACTAGTTATATGACCTAAGACAAGCTATTTAACCTTTCTGAGCATTTTCTCATTTCTCAAATAGGTAAAATAGCTATATACATCCTAAGATGTTTTTGATAATACAATTATGTACAAAAATCACCTTGCTCAGAAGGAAAAAACTGGAGGAAAGGAGAGATAAATTATAGTACAGTCCACTAAATGCTAAACATGTAAGCACAAGACGCAAGAAAAACAAAGGAACAGCACCAAACTCAGCGTCACAGCACTGCAAAAGCATGAGGTGTGAGAGTATACACCTGGTAAAGGAAGAAGGACCAGTAGTGCAGGAGAGCTGGGTCTTACAGTGTGTGAAGAGAAAAGACAAGGCTGAAGAAACAGGGCCTGAGGGCCATGTTAAGGAGGGGGACCATGTCCAGTTTTACCCAGGGATGCACCAGGATCAAATGTGCATCTGTAGGAGGAACACTCTGGTGGCGCTGTACAAGACAAACCAACCTGGGCCTGGACTTGAGGCAAGCAGATAACCTACACACACACTCTCTTCTCTATTTAGATAGTTTTGTCATCATTTTAAGTAACATTCTCCTTCTCCTTTTAATCCAAATGATAGCTACTTCACAAGGGGTCTCCAACTGAAAAATGATGGGTCTCACAGACAAGATCTGTACAATCTGGTAAAAGTACCAAAGGATCCAAAGTAAAAATGAGAAGATATGGAAAAAAATGTTCATTTCCACTAGGAATCAATGAGCTTCCAGCCAAAATGGAGTAACAGGGACCAGATTCACTCTCCCACCTTAAACAACTAAAAACATCACATAAAATACATGAACCATTTTCAGACATGAGACATTAGGCAACCGAAGGCAGTGGTCCCTGGAGGAGGGAACCAATGAGATGAGCCCTACAATTGCTGCAGCCTTCTGCCTAGAGAGTTTTCAGGCCACAGAGCAGGGAGGAGGAAGGTAAGTGGCGCCCAGCAGACACAAGAGTTGAGAAGACAGGTTGGGAGTTTAGGGAACATTGAGTGACTACAGTTCTTCAAGGCTGAGTATGGAAGGGAAAAGAGCTGCACAGATAGAGAACTCCAGAAATCTGCAGATTCCCCTTTGAGTGCCAGTGTGAGAAAACTACCCAAGACTGGGAAAGGGACTACCCAAGAAGAAAAGGTTAAAAAAAAAAGGTTAAAAAAAAAAGCCCCACAGGGCCAGGTATAGTTCATGTTCTGACCAGCCACAGTGAGAAAACCTCCTTAACACCCAGATTACAGATTTAAGCAGTCAGAAGGGTATTGAATAACAGGGCAAAATTTGCTGATCTAAAAGCAAGCCTTCCAAGGATCAAACTGATTCCAAGTAACTTCACTGTGCCCCAGAACAAAGCTCAAGAATATTTTTTAAAGTACAAGGCTATCCAGCACCCAGCAATATAATATGCACTAGTGATTCACTAGAAATCATATGTCTAGTGATCAAAAACTACCAGGTGTGCAAAAAGCAGAAAACCGCAACATTTAACCAGGAAGCGAAACTAACCAATAAAAACACATTCAGAAATAACACAACAGAACTAGTAGACAAGAACATTAAGTTATGATAGCTATACTCCGTATGTTCAAGAAGGCACAGAAAAACATAAGCATGTTAAGGAGAGCCATAGAACACATATATAAAAGACTTAAATCAATCTAGAGATGAAAAATACACTGGATGAGATGAACAGCAGATAAAACACTATACAAGACCAATGAACTTGAGTCACAACAATAGAAATTACCTGAAAACAAAACATGCACACACAGGGGGTGGGAGGGAAGGCTCAGAAGGAGGAAAAAACCCATAAACACACCCAAACACTGGAAAATGAACTGAGCATCAGTGACGTGGGATAGCTTCAGGCCGCACAATATATTTGTAATTGGAGGCCCTGAAGGAGAAGAGATGGAAGAGGGGGCAGAAAAAAAAAAAAAAAAATCTAAAGAAATGATGGCCAAATTTTTTTTCCAAATGAAACAAATTTACAGATCCAAGAAGATCAATAAACCTCAGCGAAAATACATAAGAAGAAAATTGCACCAAAAGACATCATAATCAAATTGCTTAAAACCAGTGATAAGGAAAAGAATGTTAAAATAGCCAGGGGTAGGGGGAGTACATTACAAAGATACAAAAATAAAAATGACAGTAAATTTCTCATCTGAAACCATACAAATGAGAAGACAGTGGAGCAACATCTTTAAAGTACTGAAAGAAAAAAACTATATACCTACAATTCATTCAAAAATTAATGCCAAAAAAAGACTTTTTTAGACATACAGAATCTGAAAGAGTACCAAGAGACCTGCACTGTAAGAAATGCTAGGCTGGCGGAGCGCAGTGGCTCACACCTGTAATCCCAGCACTTTGGGAAGCCGAGGTGGGCAGATCACTGGAGGTCAGCAGTTCGAGACCAGCCTAGGCAACATGGTGAAACCCCGTCTCTACTAAAAATACAAAAATTAGCCGGGCATGGTGGCACGCATCTGTAATCCCAGCTACTCAGGAGGCTGAGACAGGAGAATCACTTGAACCCGGGAGACGGAGGTTGCAACGAGCCGAGATCATGCCACTGCACTCCAGCCTGGGTGACAGACAGAGACTCCGTCTCAAAAGAAAAAAAAAGAGAGAGAGAGAAAGAAAGAAATTCTAGGCTGGGCACAGTGGTGCACACCTTTAGTCCCAGCATTTTGGGAAGCTGAGGCAGGAGGATGACTTGTGCCCAGGAGATCAAGACCATCCTGGGCAACATGAATAAACCCACTCTCTACAAAAAATATAAAAATTAGCCAAGTGTGGTGACATGTGTCCGTAGTCCCAGCCCCTCAGGACGCTGAGGTGGGAGGGTCGTTTGAGCCCAGACGGTCAAGGCTACAGTGAGCTATGATTCCACCACTGTGCTTCAGCTGATGAGACAGAGCGAGACCTTGTCTCAAAAAACAAAGCAAAACAGAAAAGAAATGCTGAAGAAATTCCTTCTAGCAGAAGAAAAAATGATAGCAGACAGATACCTGGGTCTACACAAAGGACTGATGAGCATCAGAAATGGTAAGTATGTGGACAAATGTAAAATATTTTACCTTATTCTTAAAATATCTTTAAAAATAATTGTTTACAGCAATACTTTTTTTAAAATTCCAGCCTGGGAAACATGGCGTAACCCTATCTCTACAAAAAATAGAAACGAAAATTTGCCAGGTATGGTGGTGCGCACCTACAGGAGGCTGAGGCAAGAGGATCCCCTGAGCCCAGGAAGTTGAGGCTGCAGTGAGCCATGATTGTGCCACTGCACTCCAGCCTGGGTGACAGAGTGAGACCCTGTCAAAAAAGAAAAGAGCAAAGAACTGCAGATCTTGATTAACTAGAAAAATCACTTAAAAGAAAACTGAGGGCTAATATGATTGTAGGTGTAGTCACAGAGTGGCATCTATTCAGTTATGGAACAAACTGGGGTGAAGGCAGGTCCAGAGCATGATCATCAGACAAGAGCTTTAAAGAAAGGTATGTTTTTGATTAATAAAACACCACACAGGTATCAAAGGAAATGCAAAGGGGAGGGTAAAGTAAAAAGAAATGAAAATTAGTAACAGACAACAGATTTCAGAGCAAAAAATATTATTAGATATTACCCAGGATCAATAAAAGTCATTTCTTAACAATAAAGGAGCCAATTCTTAACAGTCCTACAATACTGCTCATTCACAGGAAAAAAAAAAATGGACAAATGAAAATAATAAATTATCTGCTTTGAGTTATCTTTGGTTTATTGAATTAAAAATAAATTTTTAATAATGGGAAAATACTTCATTGGAAGAAAATTCTATATGAATATTTCGATATTTCTTCATGGTCAGGGCTTTCCGAGCGAAGGACACTGACAAGTTGATTGAATAGCAAAGGCCTTGAAAGGCAGAGACAGTATCTCCCTAAAGATAGAGAAATCTGGAGAATTTTAGAATTGTAAACCTCTTTACTTCCTGTTCCTGGAAACATCTGCTTATACTCCAGGATAATAAACTTAGCGATACCCTCCCTCTCAACCCTAGAGATTTGCTTAATAAGTAATCTCAATCTTTCTCATTCTCTCCCCAGAGAAGAGGACGGGCAGATGTGCCAGTAGCCTCTATTTAAATGAATCTCAGAAGTTTAGTTCTTCTCCTTTGGTGTAACTTCCTGCATGCACAGGGATCTCACCTGGTTCTCATCCCATCCCCTCTCCCACCATGGTGACTGGCTTTGAAAACAAAACTAGGTTGGGCGCGGTGGCTCCATGCCTGTAATCTCAGCTCTTTGGAAGGCCAAGGTGGGAGGATCACCTAAGGTCAGGAGTTCGAGATGTGCCTGGCCAACATGGGCAAACCGTGTCTCTACTAAAAATACAAAAAATAGCCGGGTATGGTGGCATGTGCCTATAATCCCAGCTATTCAGGAGTCTGAGGCAAGAGAATTGCTTGAACCCAGGAGGCAGAGGTTGCAGTAAGCCAAGATTGTGCCATTGCACTCCAGCCTGGGTGACAGAGTAAGACTCCATCAAAAAAAAAAAAAAAAGAGAGAAAGAAAGAAGAAAAAAGAAACTAGTGCTAAGGTATTGCTATGGCTGCTGCATTTTGCTATAATAAACTATCCTTTTCTGTGATCCAAAAAGCCTCATGTCTCTTGCCAGAATATATATATGTATATAATATACACATATTATACATAATTGTATAATTTACAAATAGATTATACATATTATATAAATTATATACAATTATGTGTATAACATAACTTATATGTGTATAATTATGTATACATGTATTATATGTGTTTTATATGTATATGTATGTAATATATATACATACACACACACACTCTTGAAAGTAGGGGAACTCTCAGACCCTTCATAGTTTCTGACTTAACATTCTTATGATGAAAACTCACCACAGACCAACCACTCAGATATCCATGATTCTTATTTTGATGCATTTTCTTCTGAGTTTTCTTTCCATAACGAGCATCTGGTACTTCTGATCTTTAAGACTATAAAAAGTTTAACTATCGGGGTCCAGAACCAAGATGGCCGAATACGAACAGCTCCAAACTGCAGTTCCCAGCAGGATCGATGCAGAAGACGGGTGATTTCTGCATTTCCAACTGAGGTATCAGGTTCATCTCATTGGGACTGGTTGGACAGTGGGTGCAGCCCACGGAGGGTAGCCAAAGCAGGGCAGGGCATTGCCTCATCCAGGAAGCACAAGGGGTCCAGGAATTCCCTTTCCTAGCCAAGGGAAGCTGTGACAGATGGTACCTGGAAAATCAGAACACTCCTGCCCTAATACTGCGCTTTTCCAACAGTCTTAGCAAACAGCACACCAAGAGATTATACCAGACACCTGGCTTGGTGGGTCCCATGCCCACGGAGCCTTGCTCATTGCTAGCACAGCAGTCCAAGATGGAACTGCGAGGTGGCGGTGAAGCTGGGGGAGGGGCGTCTGCCATTGCTGAGCCTTGACTAGGTAAACAAAGCATCTGGGAAACTGGAACTGGGTAGAGCCCACCGCAGCTCAAGGAGGCCTGCCTGCCTCTGCAGACTGCACCTCTGGGGGCAGGGCATACCTGAACAAAAGGCAGCATAAACTTCTGCAGACTTAAAAGTCCCTGTCTGACAGCTTCGAAGAGAGTAGTGGTTCTCCCAGCATGGAGTCTGAGACTGAGAACGGACAGACTGCCTCCTCAAGTGGGTCCCTGGCCCCCAAGTAGCCAAATTGGGAGACACCTCCCAGTAGGGGCCGACTGACAACTTGTATAGGCGGGTGCCCTTCTGGGACAAAGCTTCCAGAGGAAGGATCAGGAAGCAACATTTGCTGTTCTGCAATATTTGCTGTTCTGCAGCCTCCACTGGTGATACCCAGTTAAACAGGGTCTGGAGTGGACCTCCAGCAAACTCCAAACAGACCTGCAGCTGAGGGTCCCAACTATTAGAAGGAAAACAAACAAACAGAAAGGAATAGCATCAACATCAACAAAAAGGACATCCACACCAAAACCCGATCTGTAGGTCACCATCATCAAAAACTAAAGGTAGGTAAAACCACAAAGATGGGGAGAAACAAGAACAGAAAAGCTGAAAATTCTAAAAATCCAAGTGCCTCTTCTCCAAAGGATTGCAGCTCCTTGCTGTTTGGGTGAAGGAGAAAGGACAAGATGGAGGAAGGTGAACAAGAAGGCATAATCCATGTTGCTTCCGGGTTCTTCCTCACCAACTTTCCCGCGCGTGGGAAGATGCAGATCAACCGAGCATGCTCCAGGTGATGTCAATCCGAAGAGATCAAAACTTACCCGGCCACGCCTATGGAGACGCCCCTATCACGCCCTTATCCTGCCCACTGCCCTCCCCCTTCCAGTACCAATGCATAAAAGTCTGCCACTGGCAGGAGCCAGCGTGACTTCTTCGGCCCCCGCATTTGTGGACTGGAGAACATCACCCGAGAGCGCCGGGGCAACTTCCCTGGCCCCCCACACCTGAGGACCAGAGAACCTCGTCCGAGAGTGTATGCATATTTGCAATAAAAGACTGCCACTTTCTTATGTACTTTGGCCTCATGTTTAATTACTTAGCTCTCCTAAATTAAGTTACATTAAATTAAATCAAAACAGTTAGTGCCAAATTAATTTAAATTAAAACACTTGCCAGCAACAGAACAAAGCTGGATGGAGAATGACTTTGACAAGTGACAGAAGTAGGCTTCAGAAGATTAGTAATAAATTTATCTGAGCTAAAGAAGGATGTTCGAACCCATTGCAAAGAAGCTAAAAACCTTGAAAAAAGATTAGACAAATGGCTCACTATAATCAACAGTGTAGAGAAGACCTTAAATGACCTGATGGAGCTCAAAATCATGGCATGAGAACTATGTGATGCATGCACAAGCTTCAGTAGCCGATTCGACCAACTGGAAGAAAGGGTATCAGTGACTGAAGAGCAAATGAATGAAATGAAGCAAGAAGAGAAGTTTAGAGAAAAAAAGAGTAAAAAGAAACAAACAAAGCCTCCAAGAAATACGGGACTATGTGAAAAGACCAAATCTGTGTTTGATTGGTGTACCTGAAAGTTATGGGGAGAACGGAACCAAGTCAGAAAACACTCTTCAGGATATTATCCAGGAGAACTTCTCCAACCTAGCACGGCAGGCCAACATTCTAATTCAGGAAATACAGAGAACACCACAAAGATACTCCTTGAGAAGAGCAACCCCAAGACACGTAATTTTCAGATTCACCAAGGTTGAAATGAAGGAAAAAATGTTAAGGGCAGCCAGAGAGAAAGGTTGGGCTACCCACAAAGGGAAACCCATCAGACTAACAGTGGATCTCTCAGCAGAAACTCTACAAGCCAGAAGAGAGTGGGGGTCAATATTCAACATTCTTAAAAAAAAAGAATTTTCATCCACAATTTCATATCCAGTCAAACTAAGCTTCTTAACTGAAGGATAAATAAAATTGTTTACAGACAAGCAAACGCTGAGAGATTTTGTCACCACCAGGCCTACCTTACAAGAGCTCCTGAAGTAAGCACTAAACATGGAAAGGAACAACCGGTACCAGTCACTGCAAAAACATGCCAAATGGTAAAGACCATCGATGCTAGGAAGAAACCGCATCAACTAACAAGCAAAATAACCAGCTAACATCATAATGACAGGATCACATTCACACATAACAATATTAATCTTAAATGTAAATGGGTTAAATGCCCCAATTAAAAGACACAGACTGGCAAACTGGATAAAGAGTCAAGACCTCTCAGTGTGCTATATTCAGGAGACCCATCTCATGTGCAGAGACACACATAGCCTCAAAATAAAGGGATGGAGGAAGAACTACCAAGCAAATGGAAAACAACAACAACAAAAAAATCAGGGGTTGCAATCCTAGTCTCTGATAAAACAGACTTTAAACCAACAAAGATCAGGCCGGGCGCAGTGGCTCAAGCCTGTAATCTCAGCACTTTGGGAGGCCGAGATGGGCGGATCACGAGGTCAGGAGATCGAGACCATCCTGGCTAACACAGTGAAACCCCGTCTCTACTAAAAAATACAAAAAACTAGCCGGGCGAGGTGGCGGGCGCCTGTAGTCCCAGCTACTCAGGAGGCTGAGGCAGGAGAATGGCGTAAATCCGGGAGGCGGAGCTTGCAGTGAGCCGAGATCCGGCCACTGCACTCTGGCCTGGGTGACAGAGCGAGACTCCGCCTCAAAAAAAAAAAAAAAAAAACCAACAAAGATCAAAACAAAGAAGGCCATTACATAATGGTAAATGGATCAATGCAACAAGAAGAGCTAACTATCCTAAATGTATATGCACCCAATACAGAAGCACCCAGATTCATAAAGCAAGTCCTTAGAAACCTACAAAGAGACCTAGACTCCCACACAATAATAATGGGAGACTTTAACACCCCACTGTCAACATTAGATCAACGAGACTGAATGTTAACAAGGATATTCAGGACTTGAACTCAGCTCTGCATCAAGTGGACCTAATAGACATCTATAGAACTCTCCACCCCGAATCAACAGAATATACATTCTTCTCAGCACTACATTGCACTTATTCCAAAACTGACCACATAGTTGGAAGTAAAGCATTCTTCAGCAAATATAAAAGAACAGAAATTGTAACGAACTGTCTCTCAGACCACAGTGCAATCAAATTAGAACTCAGGATTAAGAAACTCACTCAAAACCACACAACGACATGGAAACTGAACCACCTGCTCCTGAATGACTACTGGATAAATAACGAAATGAAGGCAGAAATAAAGATGTTCTCTGAAACCAACGAAAACAAAGTCACAACACACCAGAAACTCTGGGACACATTGAAAGCAGTGTGTAGAGGGAAACTTATAGCACTAAATGCCCACAAGAGAAAGCAGGAAAGATCTAAAATCGACACCCTAACATCACAATTAAAAGAACTAGAGAAGCAAGACAAACACATTCAAAAGGTAGCAGAAGGCAAGAAATAACTAAGATCAGAGCACAACTGAAGGAGATAGAGACACAAAAAAAAACCCTTCAAAAAATCAATGAATCCAGGAGCTGGTTTTTTTGAAAAGATCAACAAAATTGATAGACTACCAGCAAGACTAATAAAGAATAAAAGAGAGACGAATCAAATAGAAGCAATAAAAAATGATAAAGGGGATATCACCACCAATCTCACAGAAATACAAACTACCATCAGAAAATACTATAAACACCTCTCGGCCGGGCGCGGTGGCTCAAGCCTGTAATCCCAGCACTTTGGGAGGCCGAGACGGGCGGATCATGAGGTCAGGAGATCGAGACCATCCTGGCTAATACGGTGAAACCCCGTCTCTACTAAAAAATACAAAAAACTAGCCGGGCGAAGTGGCGGGTGCCTGTAGTCCCAGCTACTCGGGAGGCTGAGGCAGGAGAATGGCATGAACCCGAGAGGAGGAGCTTGCAGTGAGCTGAGATCCGGCCACTGCACTCCAGCCTGGGTGACAGAGCAAGACTCCGTCTCAAAAAAAAAAAAAAAAAAAAAAACACCTCTATGCAAATAAACTAGAAAATCTAGAAGAAATGGACACATTCCTGGACACATACACCCTCCCAAGACTAAACCAGGAAGAAGTTGAATCCCTGAATAGACCAATAACAGACTCTAAAATTGAAGCAATAATTAATAGCCTACCAACCAAAAAAGTCCAGGACCAGATAGATTCACAGCCAAATTCTACCAGAGGTACAGAGATGAGCTGGTACTATTCCTTCTGAAACTATTCCAATCATTAGAAAAAGAGGGAATCCTCCCTAACTCATTTTATGAGGCCAGCATCATCCTGATACCAAAGCCTGGCAGAGACATAACAAAAAAAGAAGAGATTTTTAGACCAATATCCCTGATGAATATCAATGCAAAAATCCTCAATAAAATACTGGCAAACCGAATCCAGCAGCACATCAGAAAGCTTATCCACTACGATCAAGTTGGCTTCATCTCTGGGATGCAAGACTGGTTCAACATACACAAATCAATAAACGTAATCCATCATATAAACAGAACCAAAGACAAAAACCACATGATTATCTCAACAGATGCAGAAAAGGCCTTCGACAAAATTCAACAGTGCTTCATCATAAAAACTCTCAATAAACTAGGTATTGATGGAATGTATCTCAAAATAATAAGAGCTATTTATGACAAACCCACAGCCAATATCATACTGAATGGGCAAAAACTGGAAGCATTCCCTTTGAAAACTGGCACAAGACAGGGATGCCCTCTCTCACCACTCCTATTCAACATAGTGTTGGAAGTTGTGGCCAGGGCAATCAGACAGGAGAAAAAACTAATGGGTATTCAATTAAGAGGAAGTCAAATTGTCCCTGTTTGCAGATGACATGATCGCATATTTAGAAAACCCCATTGTCTCAGCCCAGAATCTCCTTAAGCTGATAAGCAACTTCAGCAGAGTCTCAGTATACAAAATCAATGTGCAAAAATCACAAGCATTCTTATACACCAATAACAGACAGAGAGCCAAATCATGAGTAAACTCCCATTCACAATTGCTACAAAGAGAATAAAATACCTAGGAATCCAACTTACAAGGGATGTGAAGGACCTCTTCAAGGAGAACTACACACTACTGCTCAACGAAATAAAAAAGCACACAAACAAATGGAAGAACATTCCATGTTCATGGATAGGAAGAATCAATATCATGAAAACAGCCATACTGCCCAAGGTAATTTATAGATTCAATGCCATCCCCATCAAGCTACCAATGATTTTCTTCATAGAATTGGGAAAAACTACTTTAAAGTTCATATGGAACCATAAAAGAGCCTGCATTGCCAAGACAATCCTAAGCAAAAAGAACAAAGCTGGAGGCATCACACTACCTGACTTCAAACTATACTAAAAAGCTACACTAACCAAAACAGCATGGCACTGGTACCAAAACAGAGATACAGACCAATGGAACAGAACAGAGGCCTCAGAAATAATACCACACAACTACAACCATCTGATCTTTGACAAACCTGACAAAAACAAGAAATGGGGAAAGGATTCCCTATTTAATAAATGGTGCTGGGAAAACTGGCTAGCCATATGTAGAAAGCTGAAACTGGATCCCTTCCTTACACCTTATACAAAAATTAATTCAAGATGGATTAAAGACTTAAATGTTAGACCTAAAACCATAAAAACTCTAGAAGAAAACCTAGGCAATACTATTCAGGACATAGGCATGGGCAAGGACTTCACGACAAAAACACCAAAAGCAATGGCAACAAAAGCCAAAATAGACAAATGGGATCTAATTAAACTAAAGAGCTTCTGCACAGCAAAGGAAACTACCATCAGAGTGAACAGGCAACCTACAGAATGGGAGAAAATTTTTGCAATCTACCCATCTGACAAAGGGTTAATATCCAGAATCTACAAAGAACTTAAACAAATTTACAAGAAAAAATCAAACAACCCCATTGAAAAGTGGGCAAAGGATATGAACAGACACTTCTCAAAAGAAGACATTTATGCAGCCAACAGACACATGAAAAAATACTCATCATCACTCGCCATCAGAGAAATGCAAATCAAAACCACAATGAGATACCATCTCACACCAGTTAAAATGGCAATCATTAAAAAGTCAGGAAACAACAGGTGCTAGAGAGGATGTGGAGAAATAGGAATACTTTTACACTGTTGGTAGGATTGTAAACTAGTTCAACCATTGTGGAAAACAGTGTGGCGATTCTTTAAAGATCTAGAACTAGAAATACCATTTGACCCAGCGATCCCATTACTGGGTATATACCCAAAGGATTATAAATCACGCTACTATAAAGACACATGCACACGTATGTTTACTGTGGCACTATTCACAATAGCAAAGACTTGGAACCAACCCAAATGTCCATCAGTGACAGACTAGATTAACAAAATGTGGCACATAAACACCATGGAATACTATGCAGTCATAAAAATGGATGAGTTCATGTCCTTTGCAGGGACACTGATGAAACTGGAAACCATCATTCTGAGCAAACTATCACAAGGACAGAAAACCAAACACTGTATGTTCTCACCCATAGGTGGGAATTGAAAAGTGAGAACACACGGACACAGGGTGTGGAACATCACACCCTGGGGCCTGTTGTGGGGTTTGGGGATGGGGGAGGGATAGCATTAGGAAAAATACTTAGTAAAAATGATGAGTTAATGGGTGCAGCACACAAACATGGCACATGTATACATATGTAACAAACCTGCATGTTGCACACATGTCCTTTAGAACTTAAATAAAAAACGACAGGCACACGTATGTTTATTGAGGCACTATTCACAATAGCAAAGACTTGGAACCAACCTAAATGTCCATCAATGATAGACTGGATTAAGCAAATGTGGCACATATACAGCATGGAATACTATGCAGCCATAAAGAAGGATGAGTTCATGCCCTTTGCAGGGACATGGATGAAGCTGGAAACCATCATTCTGAGCAAACTATCACAAGGACAAAAAACAAAACACTGCCTGTTCTCATTCATAGGTGGGAATTGAACAATGAGATCACTTGGACACAGGGTGGGGAACATCACACGCTGGGGCCTGTCAGGGTGTGGGGGGCTGGAGGAGGGATAGCATTAGGAGAAATACCTAATGTAAATGATGAGATGATGGGTGTAGCAAACCAACATGGCACCTGTATACCTATTTATCAAACCTGCACATTGTGTACATGTACCCTAGAACTTAAAGTATTTAAAAAAAAGAAAAAAAAAAAAAAAGAGGCAGGATTATCACTTGTTCCTTGCAGCTCTGGACTCCCAGGAAGAAGAGGCCTGGTCAGATTCTGGGAGACAAAAGAAACCTTTTGTTTCCACTGGGTTTCAAATAGAGGACCTTCTACGTGTTAGGCCAGCATAGTAACTACTACACCACAGAAACCCTTTGCATTGCAGGCTTTTTATATTTTGAGATGAGCATTTAATACTTGTTTTTACAATTATTTTTTAGTTGACAAAAACTGTATATATTTATGATGTTAAAAAAAAAAGTTTAACTTTCTTTTTTCAAAGGGAACATCTACAAATCTTCCCAATTAAAGTAACAATACTTAAAACCCTACCTGAAAACAAATCTGAAAAAGAAAGGTAGACTTGAGAGTCATCAAAACAAAGAATAAAAAAGAAACAAGTAAACAACATGGTTTAAAAAGAAAAGGAAGGCTGGGCATGGTGGCTCACGCCTGTAATCCCAGAACTTTGTGAGGCCAACATGGGTGGATCACTTGAGGTCAGGAGTTCAAGACCAGCCTGGCCAACATGGTGAAATCCATCTCTACTAAAAATACAAAAATTAGCCGGGCGTGGTGGCACCTACCTGTAGTCCCAGCTACTTGGGAGGCTGAGGCAGGAGAACTGCTTGAGCCCGGGAGGCGAAGGTTGCAGTGAGCTGAGATCACTCCACTGCACTCCAGCCTCGGCGACAGAGCAAGACTTCGTCTCAAAAAATAATAAGAAAAAAGAAAAAAGAAAAGGAAGATGAGCTATAAAGAGTGCATTACAATTCAACACAAAGCTTTACAAACATGAAAACCTGCCAAAGGAGATGTCCAAGAGCCAAGATCCAGATGGGAAGCATTGAACAAAAACTAGTTTTATATACTAAGGTGAGCATGTGGAAATGTTTTTCCATTTTATAAAAACGTTATGGGCCGGGCGCGGTGGCTCAAGCCTGTAATCCCAGTACTTTGGGAGGCCGAGGCGGGCGGATCACGAGGTCAGGAGATCGAGACCATCCTGGCTAACATGGTGAAACCCCGTCTCTACTAAAAAAATACAAAAAACTAGCTGGGCGGGGTGGCGGGCGCCTGTAGTCCCAGCTACTCGGGAGGCTGAGGCAGGAGAATGGCGTGAACCCGGGAGGCGGAGCTTGCAGTAAGCTGAGATCCGGCCACTGCACTCCAGCCTGAGCGACAGAGCGAGACTCCGTCTCAAAATAACAAAAAACAAAACACAAAAACATCACGTTATGGCCTAATGTTGCATCAAAGTCAAACTGCAAACAGCACAAAGAACCCTCAGAGCAATGGCTGAGTTTTCTGGAAGGGAATAAATTGAAACATACCCTTATTATCCTGGCAGCCTCCAAAAGGATTCGGCAACGCTCCATGCCAGATTTTTTACTCCATATTTTAAAAGCAGCTTTTGCATTTTGAACAGCCAAATTTACTTCCTTTTCTCCTGAACATGTGAAAGTCGCTATCACTCGGCCTATGAAGAGGGGAAACATCAGTTTTATCTCCAATTGTTGCCACATATTTAAATAAAATATTATCTATAGGCCGGGCGCGGTGGCTCAAGCCTGTAATCCCAGCACTTTTGGGAGGCCGAGATGGGCGGATCACGAGGTCAGGAGATCGAGACCATCCTGGCTAACACAGTGACACCCCGTCTCTACTAAAAAAATACAAAAAACTAGCTGGGCTAGGTGGTGGGCGCCTGTAGTCCCGGCTACTCGGGAGGCTGAGGCAGGAGAATGGCGTAAACTCAGGAGGCGGAGCTTGCAGTGAGCTGAGATCCGGCCACTGCACTCCAGCCTGGGAGACAGAGCGACACTCCGTCTCAAAAAAAATTTAAAAAAAAAATTATCTATCAATATTCTCTTAGTAGTATTCCCTTCTTGTTTTTTGTTTGTTTGAGATGAAGTCTTGCTCTGTCGCCCAGGCCGGAGTGCAGTGGCGCGCAGTCTGGGTTCACTGCAATCTCCGCCTCCTTAATTCAAGCGATGCCCCTGCCTCAGCCTCCTGAATAGCTGGGACTACCAGTGCACGCCACTACGCCCGGCTAATTTTTTGTATGTTTTAGTAGAGATCGGGTTTCATCATGTTGACCAGGATGGTCTCGATTTCCTGACTTCATGATCCGCCCGCCTGGGCCTCCCAAAGTGCCGGAATTACAGGCGTGAGCTACCGTCCCTTCTTGTTTTTTAAGTATGGTTTGATTTAGTGACCATCTCTATACTAGCAGGGGTTTTTTTGGTTTTTTTGTTTGTTTGTTTTTAAGACAGAGACTCACTCTTGTCGCCCAGGCTGGAGTGCAATGGCGCGATCTTGGCTCACTGCAACTTTCCCCTCCCAGGTTCCAGCAATTTTCCTGCCTCAGCCTTCCCAGTAGCTGGGATTACATGGGATTACAGGCACGTACCACCACATTCAGCTAATTTCTGTATTTTTAGTAGAGACGGGGTTTCATCATGTTGGTCAGGCTGGTCTTGTACTCCTGACCTCAAGTGATTCACCTACCTCTGCCTCCCAAAGTGCTGGGATTACAGGCGTAAGCCACCACACCCAGCCTAGCAGTTCTTAATGATACTTTGCGGTCACTGACATGTTTTAGGCGTCTGATAAAAGTTGCAGACTTCTCTCCAGAAAAATGTACTTAAACATATAACAGAATTACAGGAATGTCATGTCCCCTGCCCTAAACTCATCATGGATTTAGGTTTAAGAACCCCTGCTCTCTACTATTTTACAGTTGAGTTTACTAACATTAACTTCTATTAAGTTTTGCAACACTCCTAAACATTATCTCAGAACCTCAGAGGTCTCGTAAAATGAAAGTCAAAAGTAATCGGTCTACTGGGTTATAAACTCTGACTGTAAATCCCTCGTCTATATTCTATGTAGGTTATATCATACTACTGATACTTGATAAATATAGTTAATAAGCAGTAATATCAGGATAAGGCATTCCTAAAGAACATATTTTTTCTCAAAAAATCCAGTATTTCCTTTTCTTATTCCACCTTTATTCCCTCTCCCTATTCTGGTGCAAATTATGAAATACAATCAGTTTTTCTAGACCCATGTCCCAAGGACTGTACTGCCTCTACCAACAAGCATTCTTTAAGCTTGTCAACTCAGCAAATCCTCTTCACAAGAACTCCTGGGACTCTTTCCAGGGAGACTTCACAAATCTGCAATTTCTGTTACAAACTTGAACAGCCAGCTGGTAAAGGCAGTGGCTGAGGGTCACACACACTGTAGGCAATTAAAACAACAAAGAGCAATTTTTCTTTCTTCTGTATCAAGATGAGGTCGGGGTAGACAAGCTGTTTCCTCCTACATAAAGAAGAGATGCGGTAACACCTTCTGGGTCTGCCAAGTCACTGCTCTGTGGTTTAGTGTGGATGGTCAAATACTAAATTCTCCAGTGCCCTGCAAATCAGTTTTATTGCTCTGGCTACATTTTACACAAAATATTTACATTTTTCTCCCCACATATAGTCCCTAAAACCCAGCAAAATAAACACAACACAAAACCAAAACAAAAAGCCTCTTCTTCCTTATCTCTGTGACCTTCAGAGTTCCCAGAGTAAATCCAGTGCCTAGCACAGTGCTTAGCACACATTATCCACTGGATTAAAAAGTTTTATTTCAGCAAGATGAATAAATTGTGGAGAGTTCATGTAGACCATGGTGACTATGGTTACCAATACTGCATCGTATACTTGAAATTTGCTAAAAGAATAGATCTTAAATATTTCACTACCCAAAAAAATCTGTAACTATGTAGAAGCAATGGGTAATTAGATTGACTGTGGTAATCATTTTGTAAGGTATACATACATTACATCATGTTTTACACTTAAATATATACTATTTTTATTTGTTAATTATACTCCCATAAAGCTGGGGAAGAAAGTACTGAATAAAGGTGGGGTTTTTTCCTTTCCCAATTCTGATTAATGTGCAGAAATATTTTAATATTAGAATGTGGTGACAAAGTCCTCATTCGTAGTCATTAGAAACTATCTGTGAGCGCTCCTTCATTCCCAGCACAAATAATTATCTTCCCCACAACCCCGTTCTTTTGGAATTCCTCTCCTATGCACACATTTGAAGATAATAATACATCAGTCCTAGTTTTAAAAGGGGAACAGCTGGCTGGGCACGGTGGCTCACGCCTGCAATCCCAGCACTTTGGGAGGCCGAAGCGGGAGGATCACTTACGCTCAGGAGTTGGAGACCAGCCTGAGTAACATGCTGAAACCCCGTCTCTACTAAGAATACAAAAATTAGTCGGACATGGTTGGGAGCCTATAATCCCAGCTACCAGGGAGGCTGAGGCGGGAGAAGCACTTGAGTCCGGAAGGTCGAGGGCGCAGTGAGCTGAGATCGTGCCTCTGCACTTCAGCTTGGGCAACAGAGTGAAACTCTGTCTCAAAAAAAAAAAAAAAAAAAAAAAAAAAAAAAAAGGAAGTTAACAGACGTATGACTTCCCACACCAGGACTTTGCGAACTCTGTTCTGGCCCCGGTAAAACTCCTCACGATCCTCCCATCAGCTTTTCCTTTTCCTCCCTTCCCATCCCCGCCCAGAGGCACTCGCGTTGCCCCAGAATCGCTAGCTGCCTACACACACAAACTTAGACTCTCCACTGTCACTGTCTGTGCTCAAGTCGACCCTGCAGAACACAGGAAACGGGGGCTGGCCGGGAAATCCGCGCACCCGGCCCCGCGGCGCCCCAGCCTCCCCGGCTCGGTGCAGTTACCGGTTGCCGGCTCGAAAGCTTTCTCGGTGCCGGAGGCGTCAGCCGGCTCCACGCGGGCCCCGCCGCGGTAATTGAGCGGCTGCGACACGACGAACGTGCCAGTGCTCATGGCGGCGACAGGAGAGGGCTGAAGACTGCGAACAAGCGGAGAAAGCGCGGCCAGGCCTGCTCGGAGAAACATGAGGGGCGGGCGCGTCTCCGGCGCAGAGACTGAGAAGCAGCGGGAGGGGCGGGGTCACGGGGATCGGTTCTAGATTTTTGAGGCAGTCACTCGATTCCTCCGCGGACCAGGTTAGGCCCTCCCCTCGTCAGGAGGGTGGAGCAGGACACCAGTTTCCCACCCACCACCTCGCCTTACCCCACACAGTCTCCAGGCGGGAAGAGGACTTCCTTCTTCGTGATCAATATTTGTGAAGCACTTTGCAAGCGTTTTCGGGTTCATCATTGCATGTAAGCATCCTAGGATCCCATTCTTAATCCTATCGCCTGAAGAAGGCAGAGGATTGGCAGGCCGAGAGTTTTTGGTGGTTACTTCACTGTTAAACCACCGTTTCTTTATCTGTATAATGCTTTTTAAGGGGTTACAGTAAAAAGCAAGGGGACTGTGAACGAGATAGATGATATTGTGATCTGAAACTGCTTTTTAAATTCTTAGAGAGACTGGGCGCTGTGGCTCTCACCAAGGCTGGAGGGTCGCTTGAGCCCAGGAGTTTGAGGGCAACATAAGAGAGACCCTGTGTCTACAAAAATAAAAATAAAAATAATACAAATTGGGCCAGGCGCGGTGGCTCACGCCTGTAATCCCAGCACTTAGGGAGGCCGAGGCGGGCGGATCACCTGAGGTCAGGAGTGTCATGCGTGTGTGTCTGTGTGAAGAGACCGTTAAACAGGCTTTGTGTGAGCAATAAAGCTTTTTAATCACCTGGGTGCAGGCGGGCTGAGTCCCAAAAAAAAGTCAGTGAAGGGAGATAAGGGTGGGGCCGTTTTATAGGATTTTGGTAGGTAAAGGAAAATTACAGTCAAAGGGGGGTTGTTCTCTGGCGGGCAGGAGTGGGAATTACAAGGTGCTCAGTGGGGGAGCTTTTTGAGCCAGGATGAGCCAGGAAAAGGACTTTCACAAGGTAATGTCATCACTTAAGGCAAGGACCGGCCATTTTCACTTTTTCTGTGGTGGAATGTCATCAGTTAAGGCGAAGCAGGGCATTTTCACCTGTTTTGTGATTCTTCAGTTACTTCAGGCTGTCTGCGCGTATATGTGCAAGTCACAGGGGATGTGATGGCTTGGCTTGGGCTCAGAGGCCTGACGTTCCTGCCTTCTTATATTAATAAGAAAAATAAAACAAAATAGTGAAGTGTTGGGGTGGCGAAAATTTTTGGGGGGTCATATGGAGAGGGAATGGGTGATGTTTCTTAGGGCTGCTTCAAGCGGGATTAGGGGTGGCATGGGAACCTAGAGTGGGAGAGATTAAGCTGAAGGGAGAGCTTGTGGTAAGAGACAATATTGTGGGGTTGTTAGAAGAAGCACTTGTCGTATAGAATGATTGGTGATGGCCTGGATATGGTTTTGTATGAATTGAAAAACTAAACAGAAGACACAAAGTCTGAATAAGAGAAAGAGAGAAAACAGGTATTAAAGGACTAAGAATTGGGAGGACCTAGGACATTTAATTAGAGAGTGCCTAAGGAGGCTCAGAATAGCCTTGCCAGCAAAGATTATTTACTTTAAGAGGGAATTTAGAGTGGCGGTTTGGGATAGCACCAGGAGATATCAGCTGTGATGGCTTGGAGAAACAGTGTAAACTAGCAGTGTAAACAAGAGCAGGGCATTTATGAGTAGTTGAGTGCGGTGAATAGGAGTATGACTAGCCAGAAGATAGTAGGGATGACAAGTGTTTTGGGGTGCAGTCCAACTTGGTCTGGTGTCTGGAATGAGATGGGACCTAATGAAAAGGAGTGTCCACCTAGGAACTCAAATGGGCTGGAACCTGTAGCTTTCTGAGGACAGGCCTGAATTCTGAGAAGGGAAAGTGGTAAAAGTATTGTCTAGTCCTTTTTATGTTGGTGACTGAGCTTGGTGAGGTGTGTTTTTAAAAGACCATTAGTCCATTCTGCCTTTCCTGAAGATTGAGGATGGTAAAGGATATAAAGTTTCACTGAATACTAAGAGCCTGAGAAACTGCTTGGGTGATTTGACTATTAAAGGCTGGTCCGTTATCAGACTGTATAGAGAGGTGTGAAGGCCAAACTGAGGAATTATGTCTGACAGAAGGGAAGAAATGACTGCGGTGGCCTTCTCAGGCCCTGTGGGAAAGGCCTCTACAAAAGTGAAAGTGTCTACCTAGACTAAGAGATATTTTAGTTTTCTGACTCGGGGCATGTGAGTAAAGTCAATTTGCCAGTCCTGGGCAGGGACAAATCCCCGAGCTTGATGTGTAGGAAAGGGAGGGGGCCCGAACAATCCCTGAGGGGTAGTAGAATAGCAGATGGAACACTGAGAAGTGATTTTCTTGAGAATAGATTTCTAGGATGGAAAGGAAATGAGAGGTTCTAAGAGACAGGCTAGCGGCTTGTAACTTAGATGGAAGAGGTTATGAAATGACGACAGAATAGAATGGGCCTGTGAGGCTGGAAGGAGATCTTTTCCTTGGTCTAAGAACCATTTGCCTTGTGTGGGAAGAGATTGATAGGTGGAAGTTTCAGTGGGGGAGTAGGTGAGAGTGACTGATGTGAAGGAGGAAAACTGCCATGAGGGATAGAAGTTGGAACACTGGCTGCTTTTCTAGCCACCTTATCGGAGTAAGCGTTGCCTAGAGCAATGGTGGGGGGAAGAAAATAGATTTTGGAAGTTAAGAGAACTGAAGAGAGTGAGTTGAGCATAGGTTGTGATTTTTAGGGCCTCTAAAAGTATTAAAGCAGTGGCAGGCACTGCACGCAGACATGAGGGCTAGGCTAAAACAGTAAGGTCAAGTTGTTTGGACAGAAAGTCTACAGGACGCGGTCCTGGCTCTTGTGTAAGAATTTTGTCCGCACTAACCATGCCTAGGAAGGAAAGAAGGAGTTGTTTTATAAAAGGGTTTTGGGTTTGGGAGATTAGCCGAACACGATCAGCAGAGAGAGTAAGTGTGTATTTATGAGAATTATGCCAGGATAGGTAACAGATGAGGAAGAAATTTGGGCTTGACTGAAGTAATGGGGGCTGTCCGTGAAGCCTTGCAGCAGTACAGCCCAGGTAATTTGCTGAGCCTGATGGGTGTCAGGGTCAGTCCAAGTGAAAGCAAAGAGAGGCTGGGATGAAGGGTGTAAAGGTATAGTAAAGAATGTTATGTATGAGTTCCAGAACAGAATAATGGGTTGTGGAGGGAGGTATTGAAGATAGGAGAGGATATGGGTTGGGCACTACAGGGTGGACAGGCAAAACAATTTCGTTGATAAGGCGCAGATCTTGAACTAACCTGTAAGCCTTGTCTGGCTTTATGACAGGTAAAATGGGGGAATTGTAAGGGGCATTTACAGGCTTTAAAAGGCCATGCTGTAGCAGGCGAGTGATAACAGGCTTTAATCCTTTTAAAGCGTGCTGTGGGATGGGATATTGGCGTGGAGTCGGGTAAGGGTGATTAGGTTTTAATGAGATGGTAAGGGGCGCATGATCAGTCACTAAGGAGGGAGTCGAGGTATCCTATACTTGTGGGTTAAGGTGGGGGGACACGAGGGGAGGATGTGAAGGAGGCTTTGAACTGGGGGAAAAGGCGGCAATGAGGTATGGCTGTAGCCTAGGAATAGTCAGGGAAGCAGATAATTTAGTTAAAATGTCTTGACCTAATAAGGGAGCTGGACAGGTGGGGATAAATAAAAAGGAGTGTATAAAAGAATGTTGTCCAAGTTGGCACCAGAGTGGGGGAGTTTTAAGAGGTTTAGAAGCCTGGCAGTCAATACTTACAACAGTTATGGAGACAAGGGAAACAGGCCCTTGAAAAGAAGGTAATGTGGAGTGGGTAGCCTCCATATTGATTAAGAAGGGGACAGACTTACCCTCCACTGTTAAGAGTTACCCAAAGCGTCTGTGATGGTCCAGGAAGCTTCCAAGGAGATGTGACAGCGTCAATCTTCAGCCACTAAGCCGAGAAGGTCTGGAAAGGAGTCAATCAGAGCCTTGGGCCAGAGCTCCAGGGACTCTGGGAGTGGCTGCCAGGCGAGTTGGACAGTCCGATTTCCAGTGGGGTCCCACACAGATGAGACACGGCTTAGGAGGAATCCCGGGCTGCGGGCATTCCTTGGACCAGTGGCCAAATTTCCGGCACTTGTAGCAAGCTCCTGGGGGAGGAAGTTCTGGAGGAACCTCTGGCAGCTGCGGTTCAGGCATTTGGAGTTGTGTGCTGGAGATGTGGCTGGGGTTTATCTTACAGTGGAGGCAAGGAATTGCAACTCAGAAATAAGTTGCTACTTGGCTGCCTCTACTCTATTATTGTACACCTTGAAGACGAGGTTCATTAAGTCCTGTTGTGGGGTTTGAGGGCTGGAATTTAATTTTTGGGGTTTTATTTAATGTCAGGAGCAGACTGGGTAATAAAATAAAATGCATATTGAGAATAAGACAGCCTTCTGACCTTTCAGGGTCTAGGGCTGAAAAGCATCTCAGAGTTGCTGCTAAACGGGCCATGAATTGGGCTGGGTTTTTTATATTTGATGAAAAAGAGCCTAAACGCTAACTGATTTGGGAGAGGTCGGATAAAGAAAAAGGAACATTAACCTTGACTATGCCTTTAGTTCTAGCTACTTTTTTAAGAGGAAATTGCTGGGTAGGTGGGGGAGGGCTAGTCGAGGAACGAAACTGTAAGCCAGACGGGGTGTAAGGAGGGGAGGTGATAAAAGGATTACAGGGTGGTGGAGCGGAGGCTGAGGAAAAATTGGGACCTAGCTCGGCCTGGCGAGGAGGGGAGAGGTCAGATGGGTCTGTAGAAAAGGAAGACCGGAAAGACTCAGCGATGCTTGGGGTTGGGACTGAGGGGACAGGCGGGAAGGAAAGAAGGAAGATTTGGGACAAGTTGCATTGGGAACAGAGACTAGGGAGGGACTTATGTGTGAAAGAATGCCTGGACGTCAGGCACCTCAGACCGTTTCCCCATTTTATGACAATAATTATCTAGATCTTGTAGGATGGAAAAATCGAAAGTGCCGTTTTCTGGCTTTTTGTAACTACTGTCAAGTTTGTGTTGGCGCTAAGCGGCATTGTAGAAGAAAATAAGGCATTTAGGTTTTAGGTCAGGTGTGAGTTGAAGAGGTTTTAAGTTCTTGAGAACACAGGCTAAGGAGAAGAAAGAGGAATGGAGGGTGGAAGGTTGCCCATAGTGAAGGAGGCAAGCCCAGAGAAAAGATAGTAGAGACATGGAGAGAAGGAGTTCGGGGGTTCTTGCCCTCCAGAAAAGCGGGAAAAGAGGTCGGGGCACGGAAATAAGGGGTTGGGGTGCAGAGATAAGAGGTCGGGCGTGGAAATAAGGGGTTGGGGTGCAAAAATAAGAGGTTGGGGCACAAAAATAAGAGGTCAGGGCATGGAAATAAGGGGTTGGGGCG
The DNA here is from genome assembly GCF_003255815.1 of Theropithecus gelada. Taxonomy (NCBI): domain Eukaryota; kingdom Metazoa; phylum Chordata; class Mammalia; order Primates; family Cercopithecidae; genus Theropithecus; species Theropithecus gelada. The sequence continues at coordinate 199,682,042 of NC_037668.1, read as the reverse complement.
CAAAAAAAAGAGGTCGGGGCACGGAAATAAGGGGTCAGGGCACAAAAATAAGAGGTTGAGGTTCTTGCCCTTCCCCCAGAAAAGCAGAGAAGGGGTAGAGACAGGGAGAGAAGGGGTTGGGGTTCTTGCCCTTCCCCCAGAAAAGCAGAGAAGGGGTAGAGACAGGGAGAGAAGAGGTCGGGGTTCTTGCCCCTCACCCAGAAAAGCGGGACTTGCCGCTAAGGGTGAAGGACCAAGGCAGGCGTCCCTGCAGTGTGGTCAGACACCTCTAAAACGTGGGTGAGTAATCAGAGAGGCATCCCTGCAGTGATTAAACACCAAAGGAAGGCTGCCTTCCCGGAGTTTTGGGTCCACGGATAAAACGTGTCTCCTTTGTCTCTACCAGAAAATGAAAGGAACTGAAATTAAGAGAAGGGAGAGATTGAAGGGTGGCGCCAAGATTGAAAGGAGAAAGACGTTGAGGGATAGTGAGAGAGGTTGGAGAAGAGAGTAAAAGGGGGCCGCTCACCGATTTAAAATTGGTAAGATGTTCCTTGGGCTGGTTGGTCTGAGGACCAGAGGTCGTAGGTGGATCTTTCTCATGGAGCAAAGAGCAGGAGGACAGAGAATTGATCTCCCAAGGGAGGTCCCCCGATCCGATCACAGCACCAAAATGTCATGCGCATCCGTGTGAAGAGACCACTGAACAGGCTTTGTGTGAGCAATAAAGCTTTTTAATTACCTGGGTGCAGGCGGGCTGAGTCCGAAAAGAGAGTCAGTGAAGGGAGATAAGGGTGGGGCCGTTTTATAGGATTCGGGTAGGTAAAGGAAAATTACAGTCAAAGGGGGGTTGTTCTCTGGCTGGCAGGAGTGGGAATCACAAGGTGCTCAGTGGGGGAGCTTTTTGAGCCAGGATGAGCCAGGAAAAGGACTTTCACAAGGTAATGTCATCATTTAAGGCAAGGACCAGCCATTTTCAGTTCTTTTGTGGTGGAATGTCATCAGTTAAGGCAGGGCAGGGCATTTTCACTTCTTTTGTGATTCTTCAGTTACTTCAGGCCATCTGGGCGTATATGTGCAAGTCACAGGGGATGTGATAGCTTGGCTTGGGCTCAGAGGCCTGACAAGGAGTTTGAGACCTACCTGGGCAACATGGTGAAACCCCATTTCTACTAAAAATACAAAAATTAGCTGGGTGTTGTGGTGGGCGCCTGCAATCCCAGCTACTTGGGAGGCTGAGGCGGGAAAATTGCTTCAACCTGGGAGACAGTGGTTGCAGTGAGCCGAGACCATGTCATTGCACTCCAGTCTGGGTGACAAGAGTGAAACTCAAAACAAAACAAAAAACAAAAATTATCCAGGTGTGGTGGTACATGCCTGTGGTCCCAGGTACTTGGGAGGCTAAGGTGGGAGGATCCCCTGAGTCCCGGGGCTCCAAACTGCAGTGAGCCATAATCGTGCCACTGCACTCAGGCCTGGGCAACAGAGTGAGATCCTGTCTCAAAATAAATAAATTCTGAAGGAGCAATGTAAAATGCTATTAATGACAAATATTGATAGAAACAGAAGCCTAACATACAGAATACGAAGAGCAAAGGCCACAGGAAAAGTTGTCAGGAAACAGAATGCCTTCTGTAAGACAAAGCAGCCACCCGGAGGCTCTCACAGGTCTGTCAGCTGAGGGATCTTGCACAAAGGTTCATTCTTCTCACCAAACTTCCAAGCACCTCCAGTAGAGACTTTGACAAACAGAAAGTAATTGGCAATTTGGACATTTCTTTTAGGATTGTTTCTCTTCTAGGGGCTGCTGTCTTTCTCAATGTTTTTTCCTTTACCGACCAGCACACCAGCAGAATATTAGGGAATGTGGTTTTCAGGTTTAGAGTATATATAAAGTATTCTGATCAAATTTTCTGGCATTCTATACCAGTTTGTTAACTTTTTCAATGCCACTGAGATGTGTAGGTCTTGGTCCTCGGATGGAAACAGCAGTGTCCAAATTCAGAATACCTGAGGCCACACTCACATATTATTTTATTATTGTCCATTGCAAACAGAATTGAAACGTATCAGGAGTTGGTGATGAGCAGCACTATAGATTTCCAAGATCAATAAATGTTCATTTAGGTACAGAAACTATACGTCTCAAATTTTATGGGACAATTTCTATTTAAAAGATTCTGTCCCCAACCAATGCATTTTGACTTGTGACATCGTAATTCCTGATGTTTGCTTTGGAAATGTGGTCGTGATGTCTATTGAATTAATTCCTAGATTGTAAGAATGGCAAACCTCTATCCAGGCACAGGACTCACACCTATAATCTCAATACTTTGGGAGACTGAGGCAGGAGGATCGCTTGAGGCCAGGAGTTCAAGACCAGCCTGGGCAACATAGTGAGACCCTGTCTCTAGAAAATATTTTAAAAATTAGCTGCATGGTGGCAGAAGCATGTAGTCCTGACTATTCAAGAGAATGAGGTGGATTGCTTGAGGCCAGGAGTTCAAGATCGCAGTGAGTTATCATGGTACTACGGCTCCAGTCTGGACAACAGAGTAAGACTCTTCCCCAAAGAAAACAGATCTCCTCCAAAATATCTAGCTGTTCCTCTTACCTATTTGTGCTTTTGTTTTTAACTTTTAGGTTCAGGGGTACATGTGAAGATTTGTTATGTAGGTAAATTTGTGTCATGGGGGTTTGTTGTATAGATTATTTCATCACCCAGGTATTAAGCCTAGTACCCATATTTTTTCTGATCCTCTGCCTCCTTCCACCCTTATTATTAGATTATTAATGTATTATTTTTCATTAGCAAAATCCAACATGTAGAAAGAGATTTGTAGGTTACAGAGCTCTTTCACATTTAATTTCTCACACAATGCTCATAATAACCCTACAAAAGAAAAGGAAACTAACACAGATTGAGCTAGGAGGTAGTATGTGGCACTTTGTCAGATATCTCAGTGACAATCATGCAAGATAGGTTTTATCATCCACATTGTATAGATGAGGAAACTAATAGAAAGGTCGTAGAGCTTCCCCATAGAGGAGTTAAGGCTGGAGTCCAGCTCTGTGCAAGTCCAAAGTAAATTTCTTCTTACTACACCAGGTTGAGATGTTGACCCCATGAAGGTTGCTATCAAAATTCACTCTTATGTTGATGAATATTTATCAGAAACCCAGAAATCTGGTCCTAGGGAGAAGATTTAAAGGACATGTAAATTTCTTAGGATGTTTGTCAGCACTACCCAGTAAGCAGCCCAGAAACCACAGAGGATGCTGGCCCGTTTACAAGTTCAGGGTGAAATTCAAAGGCACAAAGATGCCACAAGGAGCAGAAGGAATGCCAAAAGAGAAGCACCCTTCTGTGTTGGAGGGCAGATCTGGGGGTAGAAAGAAATAGAAAAGGAGTGGAATCATTGCTAAAGGGGTAGAAGATCCAAGGAGGAAACTGCCTACCTCACAACTTGCTTAAAGCCAAACTTGGGTGCCCCTAAAGCCCCCTCCATTTCCACATTTCCTTCCCCAGACAACCAGTGGAGGAAAAGAAAAGCATCTGCATCCCCTTCGCCCGTCTCCAGGTCTCCCAAAGGAAGAAGTCCTTGGGAACCCATACTATGTGATCCAGGGTCCTTCACTGGCCTCTCCCTCAGGTCATCCAGTTGCCAATTTGTTGCTTTGGCTTAGTTTCACCATTAGCAGTACTCTTCTTGGACACAACCTCCAGAGTAAAAGAAAATGCCGGACATGATGGCTCACAGCTGTAATCCCAGCACTTTGGGAGGCGGAGGTGAGTGGATTGCCTGAACACAGGAGTTCCAGACCACCCTGGGCAACATGGTGAGACCCCGGTCTCTACTAAAACTACAAAAAACTATAAAAAAAGCTAAGTGTGGTGGCGCACACCTCTAGTCCCAGCTACTGGGGGGTTGAAGCATGAGGATCGCTTGAACCCAGGGGCAGAGGCTGCAGTGAGCCGAGATTACAACATTGCACTCCAGCCCGGGCGACAGAGCAAGACTCCATCTCCAAAAACAAAAACAAAAAAAAAAAAAAAAAAGAAAGAAAGAAAGAGAGAGGGAGAGAGAGAAGGAAATAGGGAAGGAAGGAAGGAAGGAGGGAGGGAGGGAGGGAGGGAGGGAGGGAGGGAGGGAAGGAAGGAAGGAAGGAAGGAAGGAAGGAAGGAAGGAAGGAAGGAAGGAAGGAAGGAAGGGCGGGCAAGAAAGAGAAAAGATCTTTAGGGAGTACCAGCTCTTAGTCTGTCCTCTAGAACTATTAATACATCAAACACACACACACACCCCACATATATTTTTCTTTCCTGAACAATAGTATGTTTACTAATCTTGTAACTCCTTCAGTGGGGAGCCAGAAAACCATCCACACAAAAATAAAGGAAAAAATTATTCAGAATCCTGTTCCTGCCCGTTTTAACAGGGCCTTTCACTTAACAATAATTTATAGATTGTATTTTATTTGAAGCCTGAGTGTCCTCACATTCTTCATATATAGAATATAATTTTCTCACTGAAGACCTAACAGGTTTCCTAATCTAGGCAGCCTGACACTAGGATTAGGTCCTTAATGAATATTTGTTTTTTTTTGTTTTGTTTTTTTTTTTTTTTGAGACGGAGTCTCACTGTGTCTCCCAGGCTGGAGTGCAGTGGCGCGATCTCGGCTCACTGCAAGCTCCGCCCCCCGGGTTCACGCCATTCTCCCGCCTCAGCCTCCCAAGTAGCTGGGACTACAGGCGCCCGCTACCGCGCCCGGCTAGTTTTTTGTATTTTTAGTAGAGACAGGGTTTCACCATGTTAGCCAGGATAGAAATATTTGTTGAATGAACACATGAGTCAGGTGTTACAAACCAGGACTTTGAAATTGCCATGCTGATGAGGATGTCCCCTAATGCTAGTTAGGCACCTCTGCTTGGATAATCTAGTCTTTTTGATTGTTAACAACTTTTTAGGCTATAATACTCATATTTTCAAAAATAGGTTTAATTTATAAACCTGAGGTAATACGAAACAGAGTATGTGAAAGTGGTCTAAAAATTAGAAAGCACTATACAGTTGCTATTATAATAACAACGTTCATAGTTTGTAGTGCCTTCCTGTTTTTGTCAAATGAAATTCAGGGTCATTGACTTTGGAATTTGTTCTTGGAGTTGATAATTAGCTAGAGACTAAAGGGTACTGACCTTACAGAAAAACTTAGAATCTGTCTGTTATCTGAGACAGTAGCATTATATAGAAATTACTCCAACTCTTCCAAATGTATAAGATATAAAAATGAGAGATTCAGAAGGTTTTTTTAAAAAAAAAAAAGGATATGATTTTTGTGTTCTAGGAAAGGGTCTCACTCTGTCATCCAGGCTGGAGTGCAGTGGTGTGATCACTGCTAACTGCAGCCTCAAGCTCCTGGGATCAATCAATCCTCCCGCTTCAGCCTCCTGAGTAGTTGGGAAGACAGGTATGTACCAGGATGCCTAATTTTTCTTATTTTCTTTTTTTTAAAGACAGGGTCTCACCATCTTGCCCAGGCTGATCTCGAACTTCTGAGCTTAAGCAATCCTCCTGCTTCAGCCTCCCAAAGTGTTGAGATTACAGGTGTGAGCTATCGCCTGTATATACTGATACGTATATCAGTGGTTGTGTCAGTGTTTTTTCTGGGCACACACCTATAGTCCCAGCTACTCAGGAGGCTGAGGTGAGAGGATCTAAGGGGGAAGGATTGCTTGAGCCTAGGAATTTGAGACCAGCCTGGGCAACACAGTGAGACCCCAATTCTAAAAAAACTCAAAACTTTAAAAACTCAAACAAAGAGGCCAGGTCCAGTGGCTTACACCTGTAATCCCAATACTTTGGGAAGCCAAGGTGGGAGGATCACTTGAGGCCAGGAGTTCGAAACCAGCCTGGGCAAATAACAAAACCCTGTATCTACACGAAGTAAACAATAAAAAAGTACCCAGGTGTGGTGGTGCATAACTGTGGTCCCAGCTACTTGGGAGGCTGAGGTGGGAGGATAGCTTGAGCCTGGGAGGTCGAGGCTGCAGTGAGTCATGATCACACCACTGCACTCCAGCTTGGATGACAGAACAAGACACTGGCTCAAAAAAAAAAAAAAAAAACACACACACAAACAAAAACCCAAGCCATTCTGGCATACCATTTAAGTTAAAGGCATTTGAAAAATAACAGGGATGCTGAAGTGAGAGTATCACTTGAGCTCAGGAGGTTGAGGCTACAGTGAGCCATGATGGTGCCACTTCACTCCAGCCTGAGCAACAGAGTGAGACCCTGACTCAAAAAAAGAAAAACAGCAGGTGCAAAAAGATTACTCTAACCTCTGTGCTGTTTCTTTTCCTTTCTTTTCTTTTCTTTTCTTTTTTTTTTTTTTTTTTTTTTTTGAGATAGGGTCTTACTCTTTTGCCCAGGCTGGAGTGCAGTGGCACTATCACAGCTTACTGCAGCCTCAACCTTCTAGACTCAAGCGATCCTCCCACCTCAGCCTCCCAAGTAGCTGGAACTACAGGCATGTGCCACCACACCCAGCTAATTTTTGTGTTTTTTGTAGAGACAGGATCTTGCCATGTTGCCTAGGCTGGTGTTGAACATCTGGGCTCAAGTCATCTGCCCACATCGGCCTCCCATAGTGCTGGGATTACAGGCATGAGCCCGGCCTTGTGCTGTTTCTTAAAAGCAAAAAAATGAAATTCCCATGTGAAAGAAGCAGCATCCTTATTTTTAGGGACAAGAAGTCAAGACCAAGAGAATTCTGTACAGAACTTGTTAAAATAACTCTTACCTTTTAAGTCCTCCCACATAATTTAGTTGCTTCATCATAACTTACCACTCTTTGTCCAATTCAGTATATAAAGAACTGACTCGAACTGTTTCTTTTCTTGTGTGCCACCTAAAACTTGCATTAAATATATTTGTGCCAGGCGCGGTGGCTCATACCTGTAATCCCAGAACTTTGGGAGGCCCAGGCAGGCAGATCACCTCAGGTCGGGAGTTCAAGACCAGCCTGATAAACATGGTGAAATCCTGTCTCTACTAAAAATACAAAAATTAGCCAGGCATGGCAGTGTGCACCTGTGATCCCAGCTACTTGGGAGGCTAAGGCAGGAGAATCGCTTGAACCCAGGAGGCAGAGGTTGCAGTGAGCCAAGATCGAGCCACTGCACTCCAGCCTGGGTGACAGAGTAAGACTCTGTACAAAAAAAAAAAAAAGGAAAAAGAAAAAAGAAAAGAAACAGCACACACACACACACACAATTTGGATGCTTTCTCCTGTTAATCTGTTTTATGTCATTTTAATTCTCTAGCCCAATCAGGAGTCTTAAGAGAGCAGAGGTGGAGTTTTGCTGTACCTACAAGCTGAATTTGCCCATATGGCTTGTTTTCTTAGGACAGAATCCTAGACGTGGAATTGCTAGGTCTAAAGATATCATTATTTTTAAACTTTTTGATACCAATTTGCAAGCAGCCTTTAAAAAAAAAAAAAGGGCCAGGTGTAGTGGCTCATGCCTGTAATCCCAGCACATTGGCAGGTCGAAGCGGGCGGATCACCTGAGGTCGGGAGTTGGAGACCAGCCTGGCCAATATGGTGAAACCCCATCTCTACTAAAAATACAATAAATTAGCCGAGCGTGGTGGTGGGCACCTGTAATCCCAGCTACTTGGAGGCTGAGGCAGGAGAATCGCTTGAACCCAGGAGACAGAGTTTGCAGTGAGCTGAGGTCGCGCCACTGCCCTCCAGCCTGGGCACGACAGAGCGAGACTCCATTTCTTTAAAAAAAAAAAAAAAAAAAAAAAGAAACAAAAAAGAAAAAAAAAAGTCTTGTCCAACAGAGCAGGCAGCCTTTGGCTAGAGGTATTGAGGTATAGTTTACAATTAATAAAATGCACTCGTATTAAGGGAACAGTGCAATAAATTTTGACAAAGGTATGTAATTACTTCATTCATGATATGCAGGGAGTTTTTTTTATTATATGACTCTGTAAATATTAATCAACATTAAGCCAAGTAGTCTATTTTAATTATATTTCCTTTTTTGCACAAATTTTTTTATTTTTCCAGTTCACAATTGCTTCTAATTTTCTTGTGAATACTTGACTAAGTCCTTCCACACCCTCCAACAGCTCTGTAAAACAAAGTCAATATATAATTTCTATATGGTCAAACCTATTAGATAATTTATGTGGCTTTTTGTTTTGTTTTCCTTGAAGATACCTGTACTGGAGTTTTCCGACCTCCTCATCTACTCTGGATTGCTTGTTCTCTCCACCTGCTCCCCCACAGTTGCCCTGGGACTTGTCTTTGCTCTCATCCTAAGCATTCCCTTTGCTCTCTGCCCTGCCAATAACCTGTTTCTGGTCTTCCGTGTCTTCCTCTTTCTTGGTATACTCCCTTATTTATTTATTTATTTTTTTACCTTTTGTATCTGAAATTTAATGGCATTTTTTTTTATTATACTTTAAGTTCTAGAGTACATGTGCACAACGTGCAGGTTTGTTACATATGTATACTTGTGCCATGTTGGTGTGCTGCACATATCAACTCGTCAGCACCCATCAACTCATCATTTACATCAGGTATAACTCCCAATGCCATCCCTTCCCCCTCCCCCCTCCCCATAATAGGCCCTGGTGTGTGATGTTCCCCTTCCCGAGTCCAAGTGATCTCATTATTCAGTTCCCACCTGAGTGAGAACATGCAGTGTTTGGTTTTCTGTTCTTGCGATAGTTTGCTGAGAATGATGGTTTCCAACTGCATCCATGTCCCTACAAAGGACACAAACTCATCCTTTTTTATGGCTGCATAGTATTCCATGGTGTATATGCGCCACATTTTCTTAATCCAGTCTGTCACTGATGGACATTTGGGTTGATTCCAAGTCTTTGCTATTGTGAATAGTGTCGCAATAAACATACGTGTACCTGTGTCTTTATAGCAGCATGATTTATAATCCTTTGGGTATATACCCAGTAATGGGATGGCTGGGTCATATGGTACTTCTAGTTCTAGATCCTTGAAGAATCGCCATACTGTTTTCCATAATGGTTGAACTAGTTACAATCCCACCAACAGTGTAAAAGTGTTCCTATTTCTCCACATCCTCTCCAGCACCTGTTGTTTCCTGACTTTTTAATGATTGCCATTCTAACTGGTGTGAGATGGTATCTCATTGTGGTTTTGATTTGCATTTCTCTGATGGCCAGTGATGATGAGCATTTTTTCATGTGTCGGCTGTATTCATGTCTTCTTTTGAGAAATGTCTGTTCATATCCTTTGCCCACTTTTTGATGGGGTTGTTTTTTTCTTATAAATTTGTTTGAGTTCTTTGTAGGTTCTGGATATTAGCCCTTTGTCAGATGAGTAGATTGCAAAAATTTTCTCCCATTCTGTGAGACATCTTCTAGTAGGAGCTTCCTGAGAAAGGGCACAAGGAAGGTAAATCAGTGAGACTGCCCAAATGAAAAATAGTCGTTCTCTCACATATGATTGATGATCTAGGTATGCATAGATAATTATAGTATTCAAGTTGAAAACAACATTCTTTTAGAATTTTGAATGTAGTATTCCATTATCTTCTAGTTTACAATTGCTATTGAGAAATCTAATGTGTAGGCAGTTTTTTATCTGCCTTTCCAATGTTTTTTGAGAACCCATTCTGCACCAGGCATTGAATTAGATGTTAGGAGTATACAAACCTGAATACTCCTGAATACAAACCCGAATGGTAAGAACTTAATAAGTAGCTATTGTATTATGTAGCCAGTTTCTTCTTCTTTTTTTTTTTAACCTTGAGTCACAGAAAAACACAATAGAGAAATCAGAAGTTTAATGAAAGTGCTTTGGACAATTTCTAACATAAATTACAATGCAGAACTTTTAAAAAATCCCAACCTATCCAATCTCTAAATGTCCCACATCCAATCCATTATCAAGTGTTAACAATTTTACCTTTAAAATAGATCTTCTTAAAGTATAATAAAAAAAAATAGATCTTGATTCAGCTAAGCTATGAGGACGCAAAGACATACAGAGTGATATAATGGACTTTGGGGACTCAAGGGGAGGGTTGGGAGAAGGGTGAGGGATAAAAGACTACACATTGGGTACAGTGTACACTGCTTGGGTGATGGGTGCACTAAAATCTCAGAATTCACCGCTATAGAACTCATCCATGTAACCAAAAACCACTTGTACCTCAAAAGATATTGAAATTTAAAAAAAGAAGAAAAGAAGAAAGACCTTATCTTTTTACCTTAAATAGGAAGAAATCACAACAAAGAAATCCATGCTTTATTATAAAAAACAGAACAGAGATTGCGCACCATGATTAGTCAGAAAGTAGGTTCTCTTTTTATCTCTGAATTAATTAGTTTTCAGATCAGCTGCATTATCAAAGGCAAAAATAGCAACGGCATATACAGGAAATAAATGTATTTTCTATTATATAACGGTCTAGTCCAAGGATAATATGGTGGCCCCCAAAGTAGTAGGGACCGAGGCACCCTCTGTGTTCTTGTTCTGACATCCTCACATGTTAACTTCTCCATGTTCCTTGAAAGAGTGTTCTTTTTCGGCTTCTGGCAGAAGAGCTTCTGACATAGCAAGACGTGGTGATTAGTTTTCATATCAATAATCAACATCCAAAGTGATTCTGATGCAAGTGTCCTTGGACCACATTCAAAACAATTAAGCATTGTTTCCCATGTTATGACTCTCAGAACACTAATTTTGCAAGATGCTCCATATAAAAAGGATATAGCTTATGAACACATTCTGGGTCACTTGCATGAAATCAAGCATAAAGATCAGAAGACCTCAGTGAGACAGCTGCTCCCCTGACAGCTAGGGCAGTTCTTCCTTTACAATATCTCGCTCACAACTTCGCCTTGCTAGTAGTGTGCCCTGGATAGTTTTCAGTCCCAAGGGCCTGGATTTCAATGGAACAGCTGGAAAAGCTTCAGGAGACATTGTTCTCCATAGAAGAGGGGCCCTCCAAGTCCTGGTACAGAACTACTGAGCCCCTCAGCCTCTCAAGCAGCAATGACCTTTGCTTTTTTCATCCAGGTGGGATCCTTGTATCCTACAGGTGAAATGCTGAGCCTCGGTGTAGGAATCTTGGTTGGCTCTGTCTGACTTCTGCTGGCCGTTTTCTTCATGGCTAGAAGGATCCAGAAGAAGAGGCTGGAAAATCAGAAGAGTGTGGTCATCACCTCAGCATGAGCCACCACTGAGGCATAAACTCCCTCTCAGATACCTTGGCTATGGATGCCTTCCCCTTGTGCCTCCAGAGGTGCTTTCTCCTCATGTCTCAGCACCCCGCAGGGAACCTCTAAAATGGGGTGCAGGGATTGGCCAGGATTACTGTAGGAGTAGTAGGCACTCCTTCCTCTGGACATCCCCTATAGAGAAGTATGGACCCAGGCTCTCATTCAAGGAAGAACAGCGGAGCCTTCAGCCCCTCAAAACATGTAGAAGGAGATCAGGGGATCCCTGTGTTGTTAGTGCAGAGAATAAACTGTTTAATTTTAGGGGAAGTTTGAGATGTACCCCCAAAGTCCTCCACCCCCTCACCTTTATGTCCCTTTCCCTAGATATATTGCAGGATCTACCCTTAGGAGAAAGAGTTGCTGTTGGGGTTGTATATTTTTGCTCAACATATTTGGAAACTAAAGTTTCTGGAGAAAAAAAAAAGAGAGCAATAAGAAATAACTGATGAAAACTGATGAAAAGTCCCAAAGGCAGCAAGAAAGAGGTGGGGTCAAGAGGGCAAGTAAAAATGTAAAGAGAAGAAATACTGTTTTTGTTTCCTCAAAACAGAGAAAAGGTGAAAATATGAGTACAGATATATGTTTGGAAGTGAAGGAGCAGGGCTGGAAGAGAGCTGGTTTTCTCTGTGAAGTAGGAAGGAAAATCACCTGCTGAAAGTAAGGAGAAAAGAAAAAGGAAGATAAAGTTTTGGAACAGCACTTCTGGGAAATAACAAACTTTGCTAAGAATTAGTAAAAAGGTTGAGCAATACTCAACGCTGAGTTGAATATTGAGTACATTTTTTTCCATCCTCGCTCAGTGATCCAGGAGGAGAATAAGCAGGTGCTTGGATTCATCTAGGGTTGAGGATTAATGGGGTAATGGGGCAGATAAAGAGGAACAAAGGACCTGAAGGCCCTTGTGACATTGAATGATAACTTAGTTTTCAATAAAAGAAAAAAAGGCTGGCGCAGTGACTCACACATGTAATCCCAGCACTTTGGGAGGGGTGGCTCACCTGAGGTCAAGAGTTCGAGACCAGTGTGACCAACATGATGAAACCTTGTCTCTACTAAATACAAAAAATTAGCCAGATATGGTGGCACATGCCTGTAATCCCAGCTACTTGGGAGGCTGAGGCAGGAGAATCGCTTGAACCCGGGAGGTGGAGGTTGCAGTGAGCCGAGATTGTGCCACTGCACTCCAGCCTGGGCAACAAGAGCGAAACTCTGTCTCAAAAAGAGAGAAGAATGGGGAAAAGTTAAGGTTGGAAGCATCTAAGATATGTATGTTCAAAGAGATTTCTCTGTTCAATATTTCAAAGCTTTAGGTGGTGATTACATTAATTCTTGGGAATGAATTGTTGGAGTGAAGTGGAGGGGAAGTCTGCTGCAGTAAAGGATGTCTAGGAATTGCAAAGCTAGTTTAACAAGGTATATGATGAGCAATGGCTACTTTTAAATCTTGGCTCTGTCCCTTAACAACAAATGAATTTGAACAAGTTGCTAAACCGCTAAAACTTCTGTGTCTGTTTTCTTATTTTTTTTTAAAAAGGAGCAAATTATAACTAACTGGTAGGAGCAATGTAAGAAGACAACATATGTAGACTGGGCATGGTGGCTCACGCCTGTAATCGCAGCACTTTGGGAGGCTGAGGCAGATGGATCACCTGAGGTCAGCAGTTCGAGACCAGCCTGACCAACATGGTGAAACCCTGGCTCTAGTAAAAATACAAAAATTAGCCGGGGGTAGTGGCGGGTGCCTGTAATCCCAGCTACCCCAGAGGCTGAGGCAGGAGAATTGATTGAACCTGGAAGGCGGAGGTTGCAGTGAGCCAAGATTGCCTCACTGTACTCCAGCCTGGGTGACAGAGCAAGACTCCATCTCAAAAAAAAAAAAAAAAAGACAACATAAGTAAAATATCTGGCACAGTAGGCTCAATAAGTAGGAGCTGCTATTACTGGACTGGTCGACTATAAGGATGTCATAGACACCTGGAATTATGGCAGAAAAGAGAACAGAAAGGAGCTGGGCATGGTGACAAGCACCAGTAATCCCAGCTGCTCAGGGGGCTAAGGCAGGAGGATCACTTGAGCCCAGGAGTTTGATGCCAGCCTTGGCAACATAGTGAGGCCCTGTCTCAAAAAAATAATAATAATTTTTTTAAAAAGAAAAAAGAATATAAAGGAAAAGATTAAGCTGTGTGTTTAAGTCCTCAACAAATCTGAGGGTCCGCCTTGTAAGTTGCTAAAGGGGAGTATGGAGATTTGAGAGAACCCAGGCGATGTTAAGTCCCTGGCGGTGCCTTCTGGGAAGTACTCTCTTCTCTATCCTCCAGATTCTCATCTTAAGTGGGTATTGAAACTTCTGCTTCCAACCATGATGATATAACTGGAACCACACTTTCCTTCCTATCTTAAACAACTGGAAAACCGGACAAAATATGGGAAACAATGATTTATAAACATTGGACAACAGGTAGCATAGGTGTCATCTCTGAGAGAAGGGAAACAAAGTAAGCTCTTCAAGTTTCCCAGCTCTCTACCTAAAAACAAGAAAAACAAATAGAACACAGGTGTTTCAGAGTTTAGGAAGATCAAAGCAGCTAGAATTTGTGGGGCAGTGCCAGAAAGAAGGGAATTATTGGCCGGGTGCAGCGGCTCACGCCTGTAATCCCAGCACTTTGGGAGGCCGAGGCGGGCGGATCACAAGGTCAGGAGATCAAGACCAGCTTGGCTAACACGGTGAAACCCCGTCTCTACTAAAATTACAAAAATTTAGCCGGGCGTGGTGGGGGGCGCTATAGTCCCAGCTACTCGGGAGGCTGAGGCAGGGGAATGGCGTGAACCCGGGAGGCGGAGCTTGAAGTGACCCGAGATCATACCACTGCACCCCAGCCTGGGCAACAGAGCAAGACTGTCTCAAAGAAAAAAGAAGGGAACTATTAAAAAGAGAATTTTGGATATTTGAAGAGATTCCTCCCTCTATTCTCCCTCTATTTCCCCTAGCTTTATTGAAGTATAACTGACAAGTAAAAACTGTATGTATGTAAGGTGTACATTGTGATGTTTTGATGTATATATTGTAAAATGATTACCATGATCAAGCTGATTAACATATCGATTACCTCACATGGTTACCATTTTCTTGTGTGTGTGGTAAGAACATTTAAGATCTACTCCCCTAGCAAATGTCAAGTATACAATACCATATTATTAACTATGGGAACCATACTATACAATTAGAGCTCCAGAATTTATTCATCCTGCATAACTGGAACTTTGTACTTTATGACCAACATCTCCCCATTTCCCTCCCTCTCAGCTCCTGGAAACATCATTCTACTTGCAGAATAGGCTGAGTACTGATCTGCAGTGTTCAGCAATGAGGAAACTACCCAGGGCCAGGGGAAAAACCACCAGAAAGGAGTAGGCAGGAAAACCCCTTGACCTCATATAGGACTGGGAATAGTTTGGGTTCCCAGCAGCCAGCATGGAAAGATCTTATAATATAGGGCATTGTGTAGGGTCCTCAGAAGGCTATTGCCTCAATAATGGGGTCAAATTAGCGCTAGGCTAGTGGCTGCTCTGGGCCGCCATAACAAAGCTTAAAAGCAAGCCTCTTGTGCCTCTGCACTCCAGCCTGGGCGACAGAGCGAGACTCCGTCTCAAGCAAAATAAATAAATAAAATAAATAAAAGCAAGCCTCAGAAGAATCAAACCAATTCCAAATAACTTATCTTGTCCCAGAACAAAACCCTTGAAATATTCAAAGTAATACAACAAAGTCTATCACCTAGTAAAGTAAAATCCACAATGTCCAGGAGCCAATAAAAAATGATCAGGCATGCAAAGAAGCAGGAAAAGATAAGCCATGATCAGGAGGAAAACCAGTCAAAAGAAACAGACCCAGAAAACACACAGAGGATGGAATTATTAGACAAAGGTGTTAAAACAGTTGTTATGCATATACTTCCTATGCTTAAAAGGTAAAGTATAAACATGATGAATAGGAAAATGGAAGATACATAAAAGATCCGTATCGAGATGAGTCTAGAGATGAAAAATTTAGTATCTGAAATTAAAAATAAACTGAATGACATGAACAGGTAGATACTACAGAAGAAAATATTAGTGAATGTGAAAACATAGCAGTAATTTTATAGAAACTACAGATGAAACACAGATTAAAAAAAGACTGAGAGAAAGTGAATTAGTGGGCTGTGGGGTAATATCTAGTGACTGAACAGATATGTAATTAGAGTCTCAGAAGATACAGCAGTTGGGAGGTAGAAAGAAAAAATGCTGGAAGAAATAATGGTCAAAATTTTTTCCACATTCGGCCAGGCATGGTGGCTCATGACTATAATTCCAACACTTTGTGAGGCCGAGGCAAGAAGATCACTTGAACCCAGGAGTTTGTTACCAGCCTGGGTAACGTTAGTGAGACCTCCTGTCTGTAAAAGTAAAAATAAATTTAAAAATTTAAAATAATTTTTCCAAATTTGATGGAAACTACAAGCTTACTGGCCCAAGAAGTTCAATGAACTTCAAGCAAAAGAAACATTAAGGAAATGACACTGGGCCGGGCACAGTGGCTCACACCTGTAATCCCAGCACTTTGAGAAGCCGAGGCAGGTGGATCATCTGAGGTCAGAGGTTCGAGACCAGCCTGGCCAACATGGTGAAACTCTGTCTCTACTAAAAATACAAAAATTAGCCAAGTGTGATGGCACATGCTTGTAATACCAGCTACTACTCGGGAGCCTGAGGCAGGAGAATGGCTTGAACCCGGGAGGCGGAGGTTGTAGTGAGCCAAAACTGCGCCACTGTACTCCAGCTTGGGTGACAGAGCGAGACTCCATCTCAAAAAAAAAAAAAAAAAAGAAAGAAAGAAAGAACACATCCTAATCAAAAGACCAAAAAGCTGTGAAAAGAAAAAAATTCTAAAGGAGGTGGTGAGGAATACACCTTCTTCAAAGATTATTCAACTTTTGCAGCCTGATTTCTGCAAGTTTAGGAGAACAAGATTTGCTTTATTTTAACAAAAACTTTTTAGGCCAAACTTCCTGAGGTTTCTTCAGCAATACTTATGCTTCAAAAGCTTACAAGACAGCCAGGCGCCATGGCTCATACCTGTAATCCCAGCACTTTGGGAGGCCGAGGCGGGCGGATCAGAAGGTCAGGCGTTTGAGACCAGCCTGACCAATATTGTGATACCCTGTCTCTACTAAAAATACAAAAAGTAGCCGAGCCTGGTGGCGGGCGCCTGTAGTCCCACCTACTTGGGAGGCTGAGGCAGGAGAATTTGCTTGAACCTAGGAGGCGGAGATTGCAGTGAGCCGAGATTGTGCCACTGCACTCCAGCCTGGGCAACAGAGCGAGATTCCATCTCCAAAAAAAAAAAAAAAGCTTACAAGACATTTAATCTGTCTGCTTCTTCTATTCAGTACCATGTGCCAATCAATAGCCACAGCCAGGATTCCTTTCTAGAGAGAGTACTTAAGCCTATTTTATTTATATCTTTTCTTTCATGCCCCAAACCCTCTTTTCTCAATTTAGTGTCAGTTGTCTTGAAACTATCTGAAACAATTGGGCATGATTGAAGGAAGATCTTTGTCTGACTGAAATGTCTCAATGTCAGTCCTCTGAGCTACAAGTCTTGTCTCGGCTATTACGGTACTGAAGCAGTTGGCTTTTAGGAATCTTTAAGTCCCCAAGCTTCTGGACTCTATTCCCTTCCTTTGCTTGCAAACCAGTAGATTCTAGTCTGAGCTCATCTCTTTTTTGAACATACCTAGCCAAAAACAGCCAGCAGCAGCCAACTCACAGTTACATTCTGGCTCATTCCATCTACCTTCCCTAGAAGTACCAGTACCATAAGAATTGTGTCTGCTTGTCAAGTTACCACAGCAACAGTTTTACCAAATATTTTGCCATGGCATAGGAAGAGGCTTCATCTTTCAGTCAATGATATCAGCTCCTAACCTCCTGCTGTGCATCTACTAAGCCAATCCCTATGTTTTAGGTGTTGGATTTCTAAATTAGGGTAAGTTAAGCTAGTTTATTAAACAGATCCAAAATGTAATAGTTTACACGCAATAGAAATTTTTTTGCAATTTACCTAACAGTTCAGAGACATCTAAGTAAAATGTTCAAAATCTGTAGGAGCAGGGTTGGGGAAGAGGGGACTCAGCTCCACATGGTTACTGAAAGACTCAGGCTGCCATCTTCAACACATGGTTTCCAAAGACGCTCCCAGCATGACGCTCCCAGCATGACCCTCCCAGTCATCCAGAGAAGAAAAACAGCAAGAAGTTTTCATTGGTAAGGCATGAAATGGTTCACATCACTTCTCTTCCCATTCCAGCAGAGATAACTTAGTTGAATGCCACAAAGAACTGCAAGGGAAACTAACTATGAGAGTGAAGAATGGATTTGGTGAGACAGAGGGCCATCTCCATCATTAATACAGGCACTGTATCAGTCAGAGCTCTCCAGAGAAAAAGAAACAATAGGATAAAAAGACAGGGAGAGAGATTTTAAGGATCTGGCTCATGTGATTGTGGGGGCTGAGGAGTCTGAAATTAGTAGGGCTGGCTAGCAGGCTGGAGATTCAGGATAAGAGTTGAAGTCGCAGTCTTGAGTCCAATTCCACAGGGCAGCGATTTGGAAACTAAGTTAAGATTTCTACATTGCAATCTTGAGAATTCCTTCTGCTTTAGGAGACTTCAGTCTTTGCTTGTGAGGCCTTCAGTTGATTGGATGTTATGAAACGTCATATGTTATCCCGGCCCGCGGGATCGTCACTGCAGGCCCTGGAAGAGGGGGTGGGAATTTGGGGAACAAGAGATACGAGAAATGGAGACAAGACAGTGCTCTGATCAAGTCTCTTTTAATGGCGGTAATGCAGTGCCTTATATACACTTGGAGGGGAAGGGGTTGGGCCAAGGCGAAAATGATCTCATCGCGGAGGGCGTGACCAAGTAGGTATTGGTTTCTCTGATCGAACGTCATGTGGCGCCTGCGCTGTCAGGTAGCAATTTTCACGGGCGCGGGAAAAATAGGTGAAGAAGAAGCAGGAAGAGCGCCATCTTTTATGAGGTATTAATACAGGGGAAAAGGCAAAGATAGGGAGGAGGTGTAAGGTGGAAATGAATAAAGCTCAGGCGTCTCCAATCGTCAACTACTACTCGCCATGGCCGGGGCGCGCAGCTCCGGACAGGTCCCCCTTTTAATTGTTTTATGACGAGAAAACGACCCCTCGGGAACTGCGCCTGTCTTAGGTTGGGTCAACTCATCCCCACCTTCTAGGCCCGTCATGGGATAAGGCAGCAGCAAAGGCGGCCCTCCTGTCTTAGGCTCCGATGGGGATAGTGTCCTCTTACCCGTCATTGACTGTCCAGTTCAGCACACAGGGGAGGTGGTCCTATTTAGGCAAATAAGACTCACCATTTTCAGTCATCTCAAGGCGATGATAATGGACCTGTATAGGTTTGGCCTGAAAGGCCTCGATTTGTTGTCTGACGAATGCCATGAGCTTATTAAGGATTATAGGCCCGAGAGTGAAAAAGAGTAGAAGAGTAAGTAAAGGACCAAGAAATGGCAGGAGATAGGGGAGGAGTCCATCGAGTCCAGTCCACAATGGATTGGCAGCCAGACCTTTTCTGCGCTTTTCTAGTTCTTCTTGTAAAGTCTTGATCTTATCTCTGACGATTCCGGATTTGTTGGCGTAAAAACAGCACTTTTCATTTCCATGACTGGTCTAGCATTAGGTAAGCTGTCTTGCCCGAGCAAGTCACCTGGGTAATTCTGTCTGACGGAGGTTCAGATATTTGTCTCCCTCTGCAGTCACAAGGCTGGCCGTATCGTTTTCGTATTAATTCTCTTGCTTTACGAGGGTCACCAAAACCTGCATAGACTGTCACTATGCTATATAAAGCGATTACTTTCCAAAGGAATCTCATGTTAGGCTTCATTTTCTGAAAAACAAAAAGGAAGAAACTTCTCAGGGAGATTTATCTTCCCTGGACTGACAATGGTTATGATTTATTTGTCTTACCAATCTTTCAGGCAGCCATCTGGCTGCATCATTTTTTTGTGAGAAGATGCATACTGAGCCTCTTCCCCAAATTAAAACTGGATCGGGGCCATGCCATGAATTATCAAGTGGGTCTTTCCATTTTACCATTGCAAACTGTTTTTGAGATTCAGGATGGCAGAAACGATCGGCAGCCGATTTTCCATGACTATCCAAATTTAAAAAATTAAGGATAAACAGGGCATGATTGAGTATGTTTCTAGGGGTACCCTTCACGGGGTACCAGCTCCCCCCTTTTAATTTTGTGATAACAGTTTTTAATGACAGATGAGCTCTTTCTACTATACCTTGTCCTTGGGGATTGTAGGGAATGCTTGTGGTATGTTTAATTTGTAGGGTATTGCAGAATTGTAAAAAGGTTTTGGCTATATAACCAGGGCCATTATCTGTTTTGATTTGTTTGGGTATTCCTAAAATAGAAAAGCAGTGTAATAAATGAGCTATGACATGTTTGGTGGCCTCTCCTGTTTGGAGAGTTGCAATAATGAATCCACTATACGTGTCTATGCATACATGGATATATTTTAGTTGACCGAATTCTAAGTGGTGAGTAACATCCATTTGCCAAATTTCGTTGGGGATGAGTCCTCGGGGGTTGACTCCTAGATGGGGAACAGGTAAATACATTATGCAATTGGCGCATTGTTTAACTATTTGTCGAGCTTGTTCTCTGGTAAGTTTAAACATAAGCCTTAAGGTTTGGGCGTTTAAATGATGTAAGGCATGTGCTTTTTGTGCTTGTTGCAAATTGTCTGTAGTAACTGTGGCTATAGTTTTTGTTGCCACGTCGGCTGTTGCGTTACCTTGTGTTAAAGGTCCCGGTAATCCTGAATGTGCTCTGATATACCCAAGAAAAAAGGGAGTAGTCCTTTTCTGAATAAGTTGTTGACATTGTAAAAATAGGTTAGCTGTGTCTGAAATATGTTTAATTTGAGGCACGGTCTCTAAGAGGGGTATTGAATGAGCCAGGTAGGCGCTGTCTGTGTAAATGTTAAGTGGCTGACAAGGAAAAGCTGATAATGCTGCGATTATAGCTTGCAACTCGACCAGCTGAGCTGATGTATAAGTGGTCTGGAATTTAACGACTACATTATTGTAAGTGTAAGCGGCAAGTCCTGTGGAAGATCCATCAGTGAAAATTAGTAATGCGTCATTGAGGGGTTCTTTACTGGTGATATGGGGAAACACAAACGCATGAAGTTTGCAAAATTGAATGAGTTTGTTAGGTGGGTAATGGTTGTCAATTATGCCAGTGTAAGAAGCGCAAGCAATTGGCCAGGCTTCCATATTTTGTAACAGCCAATGGATGTGTGATTGAGTGTAGGGCTGTATAATGGTAGAGGGTTCTATTCCAAAGTACTTTCTACTGTTTTCTCTTCCCAAGATAATTAGATCAGCTATGGCATCATAATAAGGCAACAAAACCTTTTTAGGGGAGGAGGGCAAGTGTACCCACATAATGGGATTGTTCTGCCAGAATAAGCCAGTAGGGGTCATTGTTGTGTTAAAAATAATGAATATTAATGGCTGAGAATAATCAATACTGGTAACAAATTGTGTTGCAATGGCATATTCTACCTTTTGGAGTGCTATTAATGCTTCTTTAGTAATGGACCTGGGAGATTTTGGATTAGAATCTCCTTTCAATACATCGAAAAGAGGTTTTAACTCTCCTGTAGTGAGTTTTAAGTATGGCCGAAGCCAATTTATGTCTCCCAGTAATTTTTGGAAATCATTTAAAGTTTTTAAATGATCACGACGTATAACGGCCTTTTGATTAATGATTTTGGGTCCATTAATTTGGAAACCAAGATAGGTGTATGGATCTTGTAATTGTACCTTTTCTGGGGCTATTTGTAGTCCAGCTGCTGTTAACTCCTGCTTGAGTTGTGCAAAGCACTGTAAGACTTGTTCGCCAATTTCTCCTGCTATTAAAATATCATCCATATAATGTATAATATACATTTGTGTCCATGTTTTTCTGACTGGCTCTATAGCAGCAGCTACATATTTTTGACACAAGGTAGGACTATTGGCCATACCCTGAGGTAAGACTTTCCATTGATAGCGCTTCATTGGTTGTCTAAAATTTGTAGATGGAAGACTAAAGGCAAATCTTTTTTGGTCAGCAGGGTGAAGGGGAATTGTAAAAAAGCAGTCTTTAAGGTCAATAATGATTTTAAAATATTTTTGAGGAATCGCAACCGGTGAAGGCAATCCTGGTTGTAAGGCACCCATAAGGATCATAGTGATATTTACTGCTCTTAAATCTTGTAAGAGTCTCCATTTACCAGACTTCTTTTTAATAACAAAAATAGGTGTGTTCCAAGGAGAATTACTTTCTACAATATGTCCTGCTACTAGTTGTTCCTGCACTAACTGTTGGGCAGCACTTAGTTTATCATTGAGTAAAGGCCACTGATCAACCCAAACGGGCTCATCTGACTTCCAAGTAATGGGGTCAGCGCACCTTTGGGGTGCAGGTATGTCAGTGGCCTGAGCTAAAAATTTCCAAACCCCTTTTTATCAAATTGTCCTGAAACTAGTATAGGCTGTGGGATACCGTTTTCTCCTTTTCCAAGACCTTTACCAGGGGTGTATCCTTGAGTTAACATTTGTGCAGTAACTATATCATTTGGACTACACATTATAATTTTCATTTGAGAAAGCAGATCTCGCCCCCAAAGGTTAACAGGTAGGTAAGGGATGACAAATGGCTTAATAAGGCCTGAATTGTTTTCTTTATCTGTCCATGTTAGGTATTTAGAACTTTGTTTAGGATTACTGCTTTGCCCAATTCCTCTCAGGTGAGTTAAAGTCTCTGTGGTAGGCCAATGAGAGGGCCAATCTTCCTGTTTAATGATAGTTACATCAGCCCCTGTGTCTATTAACCCAGTAAATGCCTTCCCGTCTAACCGTAGGGTCAGAGAGGGTTTTTGATTTGTAATTGGTTGCACCCAATATATCTCTGATGATCCAAAACCTTTTATATTTCTATTAGAGTATTGGATATTATTATCTGTTTTAACCAAAGGTAGCAGGATTAACTGAGCTATT
This sequence comes from Theropithecus gelada, assembly GCF_003255815.1. NCBI lineage: Eukaryota > Metazoa > Chordata > Mammalia > Primates > Cercopithecidae > Theropithecus > Theropithecus gelada. The sequence continues at coordinate 199,659,638 of NC_037668.1, read as the reverse complement.
CTAACTCCCTGAGGGACAGTAATAATACTATCAATAGCTCTAGCCATAATTTTAATTTCTCCTTCATAATCATTATCGATAACTCCAGGGAGGACTTGTAAGCCTCTCATGGTGACACTACTTCTTCCCAAAAGTAGCCCAAAAGTGTTAGGTGGTAAAGGTCCATATATTCCGGTATTTAAGGTTTGTGGTCCCATTTCAGGTGTTAGTACTGTGTGGGAGGTGGAACTGAGGTCCAGTCCTGCACTTCCTGGGGTTGCTCTACTAAGTTTTGAAATGGATTGCTGTTGCTGGCTGGAACAAAGCTGACTGCCCCATATGCTTGTTTCGGGGCCTGGGGCTGGCCCCTCATCCCGTTTCCCTGCCTGGGGGATAAAGGATTTCCTTGACTGTCAGTTTTAGATTTACATTCGTTTGCCCAGTGCCTTCCTCTTTTACACCTCGGGCAAAGGCCTGGGATTTTTAATTCTGGATTTTTATTTTGGTTTTCATGGCAATCTTTTGCAAAGTGTCCCCTTTTACCGCATCTAAAACATCCCCCTTTATCTTTACCTTTGTTAATGAGGAAGTCTCTTACTGTTTGGCCGCTAAAAGCGGCGGCCATTGCTAGGCCTTGTTGATATGAGGGCCCAATATCTGAACAAAGACGAATGTATCCTGTTAAATCCGTTTTCTTTCGATAAGGTCTGATTGCCGCTTGGCAGGCGGGGTTAGCGTTTTCATAAGCCAACTGTTTAACATAATCTACACCCGTTTCTGCATTTCCAAAGATTCTACCTGCCGTGGTCATAAGTCTATGCACAAAGTCTGAAAATGGCTCATCGGGTCCTTGTTTAACCGCTGTGAGCGAGGCCCCTGGATCTCCTTTAACGGGAAGTTTTCTCCAGGCTTTTGTAGCAGCAGCCTGGATTTGTGAGAACAATCCAGGGTCATATTGCATTTGGACCTGAGTGTCTGCATAATTACCTGAACCAGTTAACACATCAAAATCCCAACCGTTTCCTGCCTGTTGATTTCTTTCAGCTGTATCTCTACAATTTTCAAAGAACTCTGACTTCCAAATTAAATGGTCTCCCCCAGAAAGGACTGCCCTAACTAAGGTATTCCAGTCTGTAGGAGTGAGCCAATTCTCAGCCACAGATTCTACTATAGCAAGAGTATATGGAGCAGTAGCCCCATACTGAGAGACAGCAGTCTTTAACTCTTTTATAATAGTAAAGTCAAACCCAGTATGATGCCTCCAAGCCTGTCCCTGTTCATCTATGGTTTCAGTGACCGGAAAAACGTCTTTGGGGGAGGAGTCTTCTCTATGTCGACTAGCAACTAACCCCCCTCTTGGAACATGTTGTCCAGGCCGCTGAGGTGGGCGCAAGGAACCCTCCATAGCGTCTGAGTTGGGTATTTTCTCACTTCCTGTTTTTAGCTTTTGGAGCCTAATTATCAATGATTGATGTAACTCTTCAAGTTTAATTTGTTCCTCTAGTTGAGCAATTTTTTGTTTTAATTCTTCTTTGGGATCTATTGCTGCCATAACAATGGGCGCAGAAGCCTCATTATGTGTCTTATTATATGGAGGCGGGTATGAAGTAAAGGGAGGCAAATCAGGGTTGTGATATTTAGCTGCCTCTTCCTCTAAATCATCCCAATTTATCTCTGATTGATTAGGCTTATTAATTTCCTCCTCTTTTTGAAGCATCTGTAAAATTGGGTATTTTTTTTGTTTGTTTTCGTGTGGCATTTCTTTGTCTGTTACAGAAGGAGACTTAATTTCCTCATGATCACTTTCGAGGGAAATGAGATCCTCCTCCGTATCTTGCGGAGGCTTTGTGAGGTTAGAGCGGGAGCTAACCTTTAAAATATGCTCTGTCTGAGCGACCGCAGCCATGACTTGCGGATCGGCCTCCTTCTTATCTATTAAATCTCTAATGAGGTTCCAATAAGAGAAAGCGGTCACAGGAATTTTTTCTGGCCCAAAAGTATTATAATAGTCCTGAAGACAATCCCCTACTCTACGCCATATTTTGATATCAATAGTTCCTTCCTGTGGGAACCAAGGGCAAGTATCTTTTACAAAATCAAAAAATTTAAACAAATCATTACCTTTAACCTTTACTCCTCGTATCTTTAAAGCCTCTTTTAATTGTCCTACATAAATCTGATGCTGACTTAATTCTTGTCCCATTTCGGACGTGCCACTTACCTTCGATAATTTACTTTCTTTTGTCTTTGTTAACGGTCGACCCTTCTTTGGCGTCCTCTTCCTCACGGAGTCCCTCGTTTCCAGGTCCCTGTTCGGGCGCCACGTATCCCGGCCCGCGGGATCGTCACTGCAGGCCCTGGAAGAGGGGGTGGGAATTTGGGGAACAAGAGATACGAGAAATGGAGACAAGACAGTGCTCTGATCAAGTCTCTTTTAATGGCGGTAATGCAGTGCCTTATATACACTTGGAGGGGAAGGGGATGGGCCAAGGCGAAAATGATCTCATCGCGGAGGGCGTGACCAAGTAGGTATTGGTTTCTCTGATCGAACGTCATGTGGCGCCTGCGCTGTCAGGTAGCAATTTTCACGGGCGCGGGAAAAATAGGTGAAGAAGAAGCAGGAAGAGCGCCATCTTTTATGAGGTATTAATACAGGGGAAAAGGCAAAGATAGGGAGGAGGTGTAAGGTGGAAATGAATAAAGCTCAGGCGTCTCCAATCGTCAACTACTACTTGCCATGGCCGGGGCGCGCAGCTCCGGACAATATGCGTTACTCAAAGTCTACTGATTGTAAATGTTTATCAAATCTAAAAAATAACAGCACAGCACCATCTGGGCTGGTGTTTGACCAAATAACTGGGTCCCATAGCCTAGCTAAGTTGACACAAAGTTGACAATCATGTGACCATCACAGATAACCAAATATTGACAATGGTTAACTTTTAGAATCCAAAGTAAGGGAAGGTGCTTGAGGACAGCATAGGGAAGAGAGGCACAGATTTTTCCTTTCATTTTATACCTTCACAGATATTTGTATTTGTACCAAATGTGTATATTGCTTTCCCTTTTAAAATTGTTATTTTTAATAAGAAAGACAGAATTTTGTGGATTGAACATGTGAGACTGAAAAGAAAAAAGGCCTTTTTTTTTTTTTGGAGACAGAGTCTCACTGTCTTGCTCAGGGTAGTGTGCAGTGGTGCAATCTCGGCTCACTGCAACCTCTGCCTCCTGGGTTCAAGCAGTTGTCCTGTCTCAGCCTCCCAAGTAGCTGGGATTACAGGCACACGCCACCACACCCATCTAATTTTTATATTTTTAGTAGAGATAGGGTTTCGCCATGTTGGCCAGACTAGTCTTGAACTCCTGACCTCAGGTGATCCACCTGCCTTGGCCTCTCAAAGTGCTGAGATTACAGGCATGAGCCACCACACCCGGCCAAAAAAAGGCTTTTTGAAAAAGAGGATGAAGCAATGGGTAGCTAGGAGCACATTGACCCTGCCTCTTGGTCCTCAGACGGAGGAGCAGAGAAACAGCAGCGTCTGCTCAACAGGGCTGTGAATTATCATGGATTATCAGATATATTTGTGTAATTACATTGACATTTCCCTCATAATAAATTTAGGTTTTTAGTTCAAGTGGTGGGAGTATTCTATGATAAAATGGAAAATCTAGCAAGTCTCAGCAAAGAACAGGGACTGCAGAGAACACATTGAAAATTAAACACAGAGCAAAGGTGAGCCAGGAAGGAGGAAGGCTTCAGCTGACTGGAGACATGCGATAAGAAAGACAATGGTCCCAGGAGAAGAGGGACAAGGGGGTCAAAAGGTATGCCTGAGAGACCCTCCCAGATGTACCTGCTCTCTTTCTCTACTATTTTTAAGATTTCTCACCTTGTTGAGGGGGAAACAAAGCCTTTTATTGTTTTTTGTTGTTTTGTTTTTACATGGAAGTATATTGAGAGGCTTGAGGAGTGGCAGAAGGAGAGTCTAGGAATAAAAAGATGTAATAATGCTTGCTGTGCATTTACCAGGTCTGTGTCGTCATGCTCAACCACAGGTAGCCTCCTTTTGGCCCCATTAGGGCACTCATTTATTTATTTTTGAGACAGGTTCTCATTATCTCCCAGGCTGGAGTGCAGTGGCACGGTCTCAGCTCACTGCAGCCTCAACCTCCCTGGGCTCAGATGATCCTCCCACCTCAGCCTTCTGAGTAGGTGGAACTATAGGCACCTACCACCATATCTGGCTAATTTTTGTATTTTTTGTAGAGACGAGGTTTCACCATATTGCCCAGGCTGGTCTCAAACTCCTGGGCTCAAGCCGTCTGCCCACCTCGGTCTCCCAAAGTTCTAGGATTACAGGTGTGAGCTACCGCACTCAGCCCAGGGGACCCATTCTGAAGTTTCCTCAGTGTGTGATCTACTCTACCTGTCTCCCTTCCCCTGAACAGTGGATACAAAACACTTCATTTCCCTAAAAAGCAGGCAGGGCCAATTTTCGTCACTAGGTGGCATGTGCATATAAGCAGTGAGCTGAGTTGCAGAAAAGATGAAGGAAAACTAGAAAAAGCAAACCCATTCAACAACAAAGAAGGAACTTCAAGAATGAGGTAAACATATTTAAATTGCTTTTTTGCAATCTTTATCACCAACTTGCTTTTTTTGGTGCCCTACAACTTCAGGCTGGGTACTTGGTAGTGATAGAATTATCCCTGAACCAGGTGGCAGCAAAAAGCAAAATATGGACTAAGAGAAGCCAACAAGACAAAGGAACTAAGGGCTTAATCACCCTTTTGGGCAGCCCACTTCTATCTTGAATGGCCTCTCTAAATCATTGTGCATATTCTTCAGTATTTTTATATTATCCAAAAGTCATTCCCCCCAGTTTTTTTTCTTTTTGAGACAGAGTTTTCTCTGTCGCCCAGGCTGGAGTGCAGTGAGGTGATCCCGGCTCACTGCAACCTCTACCTCCCGGGTTCAAGCGATTCTACTGCCTCAGCCTCTCAGGTAGCTGGGATTGTAGGTGCGCGCAGCCACACCCGGCTAATTTTTGTATTTTTAGTATTGACGGGGTTTCACCATGTTAGCCAGGCTGGTCTCAAACTCCTGACCTCACATAACCCGTCCACCTCGGCCTCCCAAACTGCTGGGATTACAGGCATGAGCCACTGCGCCTCACCCATTTTTCCCTTTTCCCAGGTTTGTACAGCCCCTGATTTGTCCCAGTGTTTATCCCACGTCTAGAGTAAATCATGACTGGACGAAGGTCATATTCCCTCACAGTAATTATTTTGAACACTTACTTTTTGTAATTAGATATTTGTTTGAGATTTATTTCTCCCCACCAGATTGGAGCTCCATGAAGGTGTAATTATGAATATTTTTGGTGACCACAGTATCCCCTGGCATACCGTAGGCACCTAACATTGACCAAAAGCCTCCTAGCCTTTGCAAAGGCTTGCCTTTTTCTAATCTATGTTGATCCTGCCACCACAGTGATCCTAAAAGGTGAATCTAGTTATACCACTTCCTGCTTGTAGTCAATGGCTTCTCAGAGATTTCAAACTAAACCCTTTTACTTATCCTGAATTGGCCTCACTACTTGCCACCTCCCCATGTGTCCCCCATGCTCCACCCATCCTAAATTACTGTTTCCTGCCTCTTTACTTTTGTGTACATTATTCGTTCTGTCTCAAATGCTTTTCCTTCAGCCTTTTTTTTTTTTTTTTCCACCCAACTTCAATAAAGCCTTCAGAACTTGGTTTTTGTCACCTCTTTCAGAAACCCTTCCTGGACCTGAGTTAGATATCCTCTTCTATGCTCCTATAACACACTGTTCATCTCTACTTACCATACTTTGTTGGTTCATTCAAAAGCCATCCTATCTATACTCTAAGATGCTTGAAAGCAAGGGTTTTATATTGCAAACTTTTGCTGACACAGTACCCAAAGTCTTCGCCAAATATAATCAATGGTTTCCTTCTGTGTACCTACCTCATCATAATCATTAATGTTTATTTCCCTTCCTCCTAGAGGATACAGACTATGTGTTATTATTAATCCCTTCACCTACCCTGGTCCTGTTGAGTTGCTCTGACATAGCTGAGAAGAATCACAATGGGGAGGTGATATTCACATCGATAGGGTGTTTAAGGATTGTGGCATATCAGTTATAGAGATTATGATCCCTGTACCTGTAGTCCTGTCATTTTTTAGTAGACATGAGTACTTTGTGTTATTTGAAGTCTTCTGAATGTTTTAATTTTTATTGTGCATTAATAAATCCTATCTAGTGAGATAAGCAGGAAATGGGTTTTATTTATTTTTTATTGGAGGAGGAGGTTTAAAATTAAATGGTATACCTTAAATTATCCAGTGAACATGAAGCACAACCAAGACTAGAAGAAAATGAAATGTGTTCATCCACAAGTCTAGTGCTTTATCAGCAAGATTTTACTTGATAAAGCTTTCAGACAAATGAAAATAATCTTAAGCAAAATCATCTAACTCCAATCTAGAGTCATTATAAATTAATGATTACAGGGGAAAAGAGAAAAACAAATTGTCAAATGGTTTCTTAGTGTATATAGAAAGGATATGAATCTAAATTTTTTGAACACTTCACTAATCAACTGTTTTTAGTAACGTTTCCTTATAATTTACAAAGGATCTTTACATATATTATTCTCATTTCATTTTTGTAACAGTTTTATGAGTATGCAGGCCATTGCAGGAATTATTGTTCTCTTTTGTGGAAACCGACGCTCACAGTAGCTACCAGTTGTAAGATTTCTGAGCAGATTTCTACTCAACTCACCTTTGTGTCCACAACGCCCGTAGCACAGGGTCTTGCACAGAGGTCATGCTTTAAATGTGCTTGGTGAATGGGTGAACGAATGTATGCAATTATATCATGATACAAATGTCAGGTTCTTGTACTTTCTGGTCTTCCAGAAAGTATATTTGAGAAAAGAAGTCACACTCTTTGCTAATGCCTTTCTGGAACATTGGTTGTTCTTGATTATTTTCACCAAGTTATTCATTACTACAATATAGTCAAAATCTTAGATAAGTACACCACATCTAATTTAAAGTGGTCTTTGGTGCTTCAAACTTGACTTCACCCAAATTTCCTTATTCTTCAAGTTCCAAAGAGAACTTTTATTTTATTTTTTTCCAATGGGTTGCTGCCTGCTGCAACCCATTAGTGAGTGGTAAAATTAGTGGATTATGACCAAATTTTTTGAAGAATGAAATAAAATATCAAAGTGCATATAAGAGGTAAGTATTGTTTCATGGGACTTCTATATCTGGAATGCAATAATAAAAATGTATTTCTTACTGTGGGGTTGTGGTCAAAAAAGTTTGAAGACCACTGCACTAAAGTATTGCCCCATTTTGCTTAAAAATGTAAAATTTTCTCTAGAATGGAACAATTTGTCACCAGATCAAGCTTTCAGACTTTTTCTACTTTCTTGATATGTATGACCTGTTTTAAGATCCAATTGACCGTTCAGCAAATGGCTGAAATAGCTATAAACCCAAAAATCACTTTTGTATTTTAAAAAACATTATATTTAAGGATTCCTGAGAAGCCAGATGAATTTTGGAGCCAAATGTAAGTTTCTGGGTTTTAAAATGTGCTTAGCCTCCATCTGCAGAAGGCCATTTGAAACTTGAAATATCATCTCTTAGTAGGCTTAAGTAGACTTACTTAAGAAGTTTATCCTCTTCCCGATTCATCTGGTTACGGTGGAATAATTTTTAAATTTCTTCTAAGATTCCAAAAGTCTTGTTAAAATATACTATTTAGACAATGAGAGTAATGTAGGAAAGCTTTGTCAAAAAATGGAATAGAGACAGTGATAATCATCTAAATGATACTCTGAAGACCCCAACTCGTCTTATGTAAAGACATTTTGAAGATCTTTTGCATGTAGGGTAACAGGTCCAGATAGGATTCAAGTTAAGCAGTTTTACATTGTAGCCCCAATGGAGACAGCCCTACTGGGTGCTGCAGTAGAAAGAGTGTGGACCCTGAAAACTAAGGATCTGGGTTCTTCCTGGTTCTGTTACTTACTGGTGTATGATCTTGGATAAATCATGATTTGTCACCATAAAGTGGAAATAATAAAAAGATATCCTATCTCCCTCATAGGATTCCTGTGTTTGAAGAGCAAATGCCTTCAACATGCCAGGCATAGTATCAATTGCTTTACAGAATCCATCAAGAACACTATGAGGTAAAAACCTATTTATCTGACATGATTAGAACCAGTAATTTGTAGGTTAATCTAAAAAGTTAATTACAGTTATGAAAAAATACATATACACATACTTTAGACATGTTTATTTTAACTTAAAACATACAAATATATACTTGTTCACTGTTGATGTAGGGCCAAGGCCTTTTCCTTGAGTATGAGTCTACTGATTGAAATACTGTTTTTTTCTCTGCATAAACCAAAACGAAACCCATCACCTCTGATTTCCAGTTTTGGTTTCTTTAAAGTGGAGCATGAATTAAAACACTAAGAAATAATGCTGAATCTTTCTAAATTTTTTGTTACTTTTATTAGTCTTTGTATTTCTCCAATGGCAATTATTTTTAGCAACTTTTTTTATTGTTATTCCAAGTCATTCAGCTTAATTTTCACAGAAGTAATCCTTTTGTATTCATATTTCATAACTTAACATATTTAGTCCATGTATTTAATTACGATAAGTAGGATAAATTATGTTACACAACTGACAGCTTATTTTTTGTATTTTTAGTAGAGATGGGGTTTCACTATGTTGGCCAGGCTGGTCTCACTGTGTTGGCCAAGCATGGTTGACAGCGTTCAGTGTGATGTGGATGCTGGTCATCAAGCTTTTCACAGGGAACTGGGAGGATCCATCTGAAGACTCAGATAAGTGGAAATCAGATAAGGGAGCTTTGACTGAGTTATTAACTACATTTTCCAGATGAGGCTATTGAAGCTTAGAAAGTTAATTGTCCATTTTTAAATGAATGACTCATATATGAAAGGCTCTAACAGAAATACAGGGAGGAGAAATCTAACTCAACCATGTAAAAGGTGATGCTAAGTAGGAAAAGTAGGAGAAGAAAATCAGGCAAATAAGAGAAAGTACATTTCAGTCTGAGAAAACAAAGGTAGTAAAGTCCAAAAAGAACATGAAAGGCTGAGCACTGTGGCTCATGCCTGTAATCCTAGCACTTTGGGAGGCTGAGGTGGGAGGATCACTTGAGCCCAGGAGTTCAAGACCATCCTGGGCAACATAGTGAGACCTCATCTCTATTTTAATAAAAATCAAAAGAACATGAAAAATGCAGAATTTAAGAAATCTGCTTAGCTAGAGGACAAGATATAGTGGGGCAGGCAGGCGTGGTGGCTTATACCTGTAATCCCAGCACTTTGGGAGGCGAAGGCGGGCAGATCATGAGGTCAGGAGATCGAGACCATCCTGACTATCATGGTGAAACCCCGTTTCTACTAGAAATACAAAAATTAGCTGGGCATGGTGGCGGGCGCCTGTAGTCCCAGCTACTCGGGAGGCTGAGGCAGGCGAATCACTTGAACCCGGGAGGCGGAGGTTGCAGTGAGCTGAGATCACCTCACTGCACTCCAGCCTGGGTGACAGGGTGAGCCTCTGTCTCAAAAAAAAAAAAAAAAATCATTCCCACAGCAAGATGGAGGGTGAATTGGAGTCAGGAGAACTAGAATAAAGGAGACTACCTGGTAGGCTATTGCAGAAAAATTAAGGGGACAGTGATAAGGATCTGAGTCAGTGTTGGTGACATCCCCACATGGTATTCTCTTCCCAGTAGGTCTCCTCCCTTTAGCCAACAAGTGTGAAGTGTTAAGGGGGCAATGTCACTGCAGAGCATGTCCCTGCCAGCTCCACTATTAGCTAAAAATTAAATTGTTTCTGGTAACAATTTTACCTGCCCATCTTTTCACAAATTATGGGGCTTATGACTGGGGTTAAACCCATAAGAAAATCTCCATATAGCTTAAATATGCTTTTTTGTGCAAAGCCTAGAAACCCATCAAAATGCTATATAAAGTAAAAGAGAAATCTCTAAAAGTTGGAAATAAAACAAATGTAAATGTATATTCTGCTGGCAATAACCTTAAAGAAATCATTCCAGATAACTTGAAATCTCAGTATTTGGACTGTGAACTCATAGTGTGATATACCTTACACAATCCTCCCTGTCCTCTACCCCACAAAAACAAAACTTAACCTATTTTCATTAACTATATTGTTGGTAATGTTTATGTTAATATTCTGAGACTTCTGAGTGTATATTCTTAGCTTATACTAATGAATAATTGTGTAATATTCTAATTATATCAGCTGGGTGCTGCAAATTGGAATTCTCAGTATAGTTTGATAATGGAGACACAGACCAAATAAATTAAGTAAAAATTCTGTAGCCCTGAGTATCAGTATAACTTCGTGCTGTATTTTATATTAAAACAACAACAAATAATATCGATGTTAGTCCACAGAAAGGCCTAGAAACCTAAAAACCCAGTCTCAACATTCCTAGTGCTCTGATCGCAATCGCCAAATGCCATTTTCCAGTAAAGAGGAAACAAGCCTCTTTGAAGAAATTGTTTTCAAGTCATGCAGGAAATACACAAGATGAGCCTTAGAAATCTTGTTATATCACTTAGCAAGGATGCTACCAATGACAACGAGGGGCATGCAAATAGACTCAAGAGCCAAATGAAAGAGGCTTTCACTGGCCAAAAATGGGCCAATTTGAGCATTCATAAGAGAAATAGCTTCAGTGGACTGAAGTACATCAAATATATTTAAATGCATGAATAGATAATGACATACACATTAATTATTCACTATTGGAGGATATTAATAAACAGCTCATTATTTTGAAGACCAAGGAGTTAAGCATTTATTCTTAATTTTCTCCCAAAAAGAAGATGAGGGGAAGTTTCTATCTAGAGGCATTTTAGATCATAAATGAAGGAATACTAGAATTAAAATACCATCATTTTTAATACCTCATTAATTAATAGATCAAAAACTGCTCACATTACAGAGACAACCAATAGTATGAAAAAACCAGCATGCAATCACCAAAATCCAAACTAAGAAAAACTCTACAAGGTAAACAACACTTCTTCAACAAATATATTGTAAGAGGGCAGAGAGATGCTGACAAACCAACAGGTAAGTGAACCCAAACCTGCAGCTTCAGCATCACCTGGGAATTTGTTAGAGATGCAAATTCCCAGACTCTATAGCAGGACTTACAGATCACCAACTCTGGAGTGGGGCCCAGCAGTTTGTGTTTGAACAAGGCTCTAGTGATTCTGATACACTCCAGTTTGAGGACCACAACAATAGAAGAAATTTAGGATGTGTATCAGCCAGCTGCAATATTCAGTACCTTATTTGGTTCCTTATTCCAAAAAACTGCCAAAACTTTTTACATCTATAGACAACATATAATATTAAGAAACTGCCCATTTTCTTAGGTGTAAAAATGGTATTAAGATTATACATATTTTTTAAAGCCCTAAAATATTTACAGATGATAAGATTTGCTTCCAAATAATACAGGAAGGGCAAAAGCAGGTGGGGTTACAGATGACACAAATTAGCTAGGAGCCAATAATTGTCAAAGGTGGAGGATGGGTTACCTAGGTGTTCTTTATTCATTCATTCTCTCCCTCTCTCGCTCTTTCTCTCTCTCTATATATATATATATGTATATATAATAGTATATTTTTGAGATTTTTTTATTCTAAAATTTTTTTTAAACTCAAACTGGAATAAATTAAAACAAAAGATTATGACTTAAGCAGAATTAATCCAAAAGAAGAGAAAGTATATAGTACTTTTACTTAAAGGGCAGTATTGAAATACATAAAATAAGTATAAATAGTCTGAAAAAAACCTACTCCATACTAGTTGTGGCAAAATGCTTTTGTTTAAGAAGTAAGCGAGATCTAGATGCTCTATCAATTGTCTGATGTCATTTTAAGTAACTGGCCCCATTGGAGAGAATGACTTACCTGGGAAGAAAGAGGTCCAGTCTGGTCAAGGGCATATGAATACCTACACATATTTGTTTTCCAATTTCCAAATTAGCTTAGCTTTTAGAATGTAACCTGTTAATAAACTCAGCTTTACCATCATTTTTAAAGGTTTACCACTTCAGCATATTATGATTGCAACCTGAGTAGACTAATGCAGATATTAGTAACGGCTGTTTTTTTCCCCCTAGACAGGAGACAGTCCATGTCTTACAACATAGGGAAAATAACCAAATTATGTGTTATGAGAGAGGTTCAGAGGCCTGTCTTGAAATGTCATCTCCAGTGATCTGGTGATGCTGTGGACCTAGAGTGTCATCCAAATAACTAGTCTTGAAATTTCTTCAGGACAAGAAATTTTTAAAAAACTAATTGTGAGGCTACAGTAGCCCTTAATAACTCCTTAAATTTAATTGTTGTGACAGGTTTACTTCCTCTGTAATATATCTTTGTTATTGTGCTTTTAAGAATAGAGTGAATATTCATAAGCAGAATAGTTCAGAAAAAAATTTAAAAGAATTTTTTAATGATATAGGGTGAATAGATGTAATCTCTCCTTTTTAACTTCTCCCTCTTATTTATTCTTTAGCATGGAAACATAATTTGTATATGAAAACCTGGTCCATAAGAAATCTGATTAGAAAGCACCAACTTCAAAGCCTCAGGGTATGAGCGATAGAGTGCGCTATACATTCTCACTTTAAAAAGGTGATGGCAGAATTCTGAGGATGGTTTCATGTTTTATTTTAGATATTTCACATTTGTCATTGTTATTATAAGCATAATTTTCTTCATTATCATTCAAATTATTATTTTGCTTAGAGTGGTCAATGATATGGAGAAAAGACCATTAAAAGTCATCACCATCCATTATCAGACATCATTCTGATAAAAGTAGTCTCAAAATAGGGACTTCTGTTCCCTTTCATCTGCTTTGAGCTCCTGCTGTGTTCCCACCCATGTTGACTACTTTGTAAAAAGGAGAAAAAAAAAGACAAAGTCCAACTTTAGAGAGCTCTAGTTGAGGAGATGAGGTGATGAGAAGAGAATCACCACATACCTATGAGGAGGCTGCAATATAGAGCTTGACAGCCTGGACTATTCGGCTTTACACTGGTTGAATTCCAATCCTGACTGCCACTCAATAGCTCTGTGATGCGGAGCAAGTTACTAACCTCCCCTGCCCCAGTTTCCTCATCTGGTAAATGAAAGTAAGAACAGTAATTACCTTGTAGAGTTGTCTTGGGATAATCCTTAACTTAGATAATCCATAAAACACTCAAATTTATCCATATATACATCCATATATTTTATTTCTCTGTTGACCACTGTTTCTTGTATCCCATATCTTTGCCTTGGGCAGACTCTTCTTTTTTGTCCTTGAAATATAACCTTTAATAATTCAATTCTCTTAGTTTTATATGTCTAAACATGTCTTTATTTTGCCTCCAATATTGTACATAAAATTCTAAGTTGACACTTATTTTCCTCAGCACTTTGAAGATATTTTTCCACTGTCTTCTGGACTTTACGGTGCTGATAAGAAAGAAGCTTGCTGTTGGTTTAACAATGATTACTTTGAAAATTATGTGTTTTTTTCTCACTGGTAGAATACTCACATTTAAGTAGACATTTGATGAATGTGCATATTTATTGATAAGACTCCACACAGGACTCCTAATTCCATAGATTATAGGGGAGGATCATGGTACAAACATCCTCCTCCCTTATGAAGGGGCATGGCAGAAACTGAAGGCTATTGTGACTAAAAGGAAGCTCTGCAAGATTAATAACATATAACTATAACCTTGCCTCCAAGGGGATCTAAGAGTGTCCCCACAAGAATCTGAGAGACTGTAAGAGGATATGAAGAGAACAGCTGAGGACCCTTATTTTTATTTATTTATTTATATTTAATTTTTTTTTCAGACATCCGTGTTACTTGCCAAGACCCTCATTTTTAAACTCCCATGAGTTATTACGTTCCTTTCCACTCTTGCTTTCCAATTCCTACACTAGGACAAGTCTGTATTTTGAGTATATGAGTCAAGTATGGCAAAAACTACAGTACTTTAAAAACTTTTATTTTAGTCCTTCCTGGCCCATGCTAAAACTTACATCTAGAAATATGGCAAAACAAAATGAAACAGATCTCTCCTTGTACATAAAATAGCTAAAAATTTGGCCTCTTTATTGATCTTATGTCATATATTTGGCTTGAAATAAAACAACAACAAAACAAACAGTTACAATTAAGGGTTATACAAACTAAATTTTTCTTCTAAATCTCTAAATGCGCTTAGAGAGCAACTTGCAGGGCATACACAGGGCCTTGAGAGTCGGTCCCACAGGAAATACTCATGTAAATGAAACAAGAAGGATGCTATTTGCTTTTCATTACATAAACATCACCTGAACTTAACTAATCAATCCACTTATTTGATAAAAATCATCTAGGACCAAAAGCACTATCAAGTTTGCTGGGTGCCATTTTCACTCTAATCATACCCAAAAGGCCTAGAAATAATTCGAAACTAGAAAGAGGCCCAAGTAGTAAGGCTACCTGTGGCTCTTGCTGAAAAACATTTGTCAGTCTGATGTGCGTGTGTCTAGAAAGAATGGTAGAAAATAAAGAGTTCTGCTTGAGTTCAGGAGAACTTCCCAGAAGGAGGTGGTGGGCCAAGAAATCCACCTGCCTGCTTGGTGGCGGCTCGTGAAGGGGCAAGGCCGAGAATCTTCTGAATGTTCTGTGAAGAAAACAGAGTAAGGATAGGGTTTTAATATCAAATATACAGAAGATGTATTTTATGTAGCTCTCTGGCAAAGGAAACTCATATAGATTAAAGGTATCATTATGACCTGCAATAGGATGATTATCACTATGTTAATTTTAAAAAGGCCTACAATGTAATGAAAATCACAGAACAGTAAAAGCCTTCCTTACCTGATGAGACCTTGGTCTACTAATGAAAGTGGTTGATTTTTTTCAAGCAGACAATGATAAAAGGAGATAATCTTTTTAACAAGAAGCATATGAAGAATATTCATTAGCTATTTCTTATGGGCATTTTCTTTGAGTATGGGTCTGCTGGCTGGATTTGTCATTACTGCACTGTCTATAATTTTCAGTTTTGGCCAGGTGTGGTGGCTCACGCCTGTAATACCAGCACTTTGGGAGGCCAAGGCAGGTAGATCACTTGAGGCCAGGAGTTCAAGACCAGCTTGGACAGGATGGTAAAACCCCATCTCTACTAAAAATACAAAATAATTAGCTGAGTGTTGTGATGTACGCCTGTAGTCCCAGCTACTCAGGAGGGTGAGGCATGAGAGTCCCTTGAACCCAGGAGGCAGAGGCTGCATGAGCCAAGATTGCACCACTGTACTCCAGCCTGGGCAGCAGAGTGAGATTCTGTCTAAAAAATCAGTTTCAGTTTCTTTACAGTGTTGAAAGTACTTAGAAACCTGCAAAGCACTCTGAGTTCAGAATTCTCTTAAATTTTCAGCACCCCCCATCTTTTTCCATTGTTTCATCTACATCTAATGCAATTTTTTAAGAAACTCACTTTTATTCAGTTTTTAAAAATGTATTTCATTCTCATAATAATGTTTTGGTTTTTTTTTTTTTTTTTTTTTTTTTGAGGCGGAGTCTCACTCTGTCATCCAGGCTAGAGTGCAGTGGCGCGATCTCGGCTCACAGTAACCTCTGCCTCCTGGGTCAAGCGATTCTCCCTGCCTCAGCCTCCTGAGTAGCTGGGATTACAGGCGCCTGCCACCATGCCCAGCTAATTTTTGTATTTTTTTTTAGTAGAGATGGGGTTTCATCTCTACTAAAGTTCAATTGGCCAGGCTGGTCTTGAACTCTTGACCTCAAGTGATCTGCCTGCCTCAGCCTCCTAAAGTGCTGGGATTACAGGCGTGAGCCACCATGCCTGGCCAAAACCCCTCCCCGCCCCCCCTGCTTTTTTTTTTTAAGATGGAGTCTGGTTCTTGTCGCCCAGGCTGGGGTGCAATGGCATGATCTCAGCTCACTGCGACCTCCGCCTCCCGGGTTCAAGCAATTCTCCTGCCCCAGCCTCCCAAGTAGCTGGGATTACAGGCATGCACCCACGCCCAGCTGATTTTTGTATTTTTAGTAAAGACGAGGTTTCACCATATCAGCCAGGCTGGTCTCAAACTCCTGACCTCAAGTGATCCGCCCGCCTCAGCCTCCCAAAGTGCTGGGATTATGGGCATGAGCCACTGCGTCCAGCCAATGTAGCATTTTATAAGAGGAAAAAAACCTTAGAGATCCTGATTATTCTTGCCCAATTCCTTCATTTTATATCTGAAGAAACTAAAACTCAGAAAGGTATGATGGATGGCTTATCCAGAATTACAAAGCTAAATTAAGAGCACAGTTAGAATTTAAACCTATTTTGTTTTGACCCTAAATCTAATGGATTCTCTTACACAGTAGTTTCTATGTTAAAGTTTTGCTCTTCAGAACAAACTCCATTCTGTGGTAGGCAGGTTTACATGCACTAAACTATTCATCCAGTAGTTACTGAGTACCTACTGGATACTATGAGAATATCCATTCCCAGGCTTCTCTGCAAGCATACACACCCTCAATCCTTCATCATGAAGAATGATGACTATTATGGATAAGAGTGTATATTGAGGTAACACTGTTAGAATACAACAGAATGTTTAAATATGGAGGACATAACTTTAAGGACTCATCTAAATTATATTTACCATAAAATATTTCAATACATACATTCCACAATACTATAGCTCATGCTTTAAAAAGACATCTGAAACAGGTGAAGAAAAAAATCAACCGTTAGTACATTAGGATACTTCTCCTTAGTAAAGATGGAAAATGATGTGACTTTGTATTTCTTTTTCTGAGATGCGGTCTTGCTCTGTCACCCAGGCTGCAGTGCAGTGGTGTGGTCACAGCTCATTGCAACCTCCACTTCCCGGGCTCAAGCATTCTTCCCACCTCAGCCTTCCGAGGAGCTGGGACTACAGGCATGCCACCATACCCAGTTAATTTTTGTATTTTTAGTAGAGTCGGGGTTTTGCCATGTTGGCCACGCTGGTCTCAAACTCTTGGGCTCCAGTGATCCGCTCACCTCAGCCTCCCAAAGTGCTGGGATTATCAGGGTGGGCCACCATGCCTGGTCTACTTTGCATTATCTTTTTTTTTTTTTTTTTTGAGGCAAAGTCTCACTCTGTTGCCAGGCTGGAGTGCAGTGGTGCGATCTTGGCTCACTGCAACCTCCGCCTCCCGGGTTCAAGCGATCCTCCTGCCTCAGCCTCCCAAGTAGCAGGGACTACAGGCGCGCACCACCATGCCCAGCTAATTTTTTGTGTTTTTAGTACAGACAGGGTTTCACTATGTTCGCCAGGATAGTCTCGATCTCTTGACTTCGTGATCCACCCGTCTCGGCCTCCCAAAGTGCTGGGATTACAGGTGTCAGCCACCATACCCAGCCTACATTACTTTTATAATAAAAATAGCTCCTTAAAGCTCACCTCCAAAAAACCCATTACACAAAGCAGTAAAAAGACCAAATGATGTCACTAATTTGCAATTTCTTTAGTTAATTAATAAGTATTTCCTGAGCACCTACAATGTATTTAGCACTAAACTAGGCATTAAGGGAAATTGCTTTAAAGATAAAATTTGAAATAGTAAGACATACAGAATTAGCTGCTGATAAACATACTTGTCTAGTTAACAAATACAGTAATATAGCCTAGAAAAAATACACAAGAGATTCTTGCTCAGTTATTCTGAAGGGTCAAATAGATGAGTCCTTAAAACTTTAGAGATTAAAAACCAATGTAAAAATGTTGGATGCCCTTTATAGGTTTACTGTGATTTAAAGAAGATGATTGAAAAAATAAAAAATAAATAATATTTTGAAGAAATGAGAAACTGAACTGGTAGTCTGTTGAATTTCATTTACTAACTCAAAATATTTAAATGACTACTGAGGGTAAGCCACTGCTCTAGATGGGAATATCTCAAATAGCAATAGCAGCAACAAAAAAGTGTTAAAAATGAGACACTTCAGTAGCCACAAAGTACATGGAAATTCAGGCAACTCTATCCTTTCCATGTGGCTCTTGCCACAGACCCATTTTGGGAACACTAAATTAAATGTATCGGTGTTACATTACGCAAGTATTTGTATTTTAACACAAACGCTCTGCATTTACTGCATGCAATTTTATCCTTTAGTGAAATTCTAAACTAATCTGTTTAAATTCCTGTAGTCTCACAGGTGAAACCTAGGTCTTCTATTTTTCTCAGATAGACTTCCCCTGCTTTCCCATCAGTAAAATCTTTGTAGGAACTAAGTGATGGTCTCAAGATGCAAGAGCCACAGGTAAAAGGACCAGAGGTCACTAACATCTCTGTAGTAGTAACATCCTACATTTCTACACACTTTAAAGTTTGCAAACAGTTCTAAGGACTAGATAGTAGTCCTTAGTTATCCCTGCTGTTGAGATGAGAAAGTTGATGCAGGGAGAGGTTACAAGTCAGAAAGTGAACTGATACAACTCAAAGTGCAGTTTTCCTTTATTAAGCCACCTCTCTGTAACAGACTGTTACCTTAGGAATAAGAAAGTCACATAAAGAAGTAAAAAAAAAAAAAAAAAAGAATAAAATATCGTATAACAGGCCTATTTTTTAAAAATCACAATTACGTTGTTAAATGAGCAAATGCTTTCTCTCTCTCTCTCTATATATATATACACACACACACATATATATACACACACGCATACACACACACACACATATATATATATACCCATGCACATATAAAATATAGTTGCTATGCAAAAAACCCGTGGAATGTACAATGCAAAGAATGGACCCTAATATAAACTATGGATTTGGGGGTAATAATGATATGTCAGCGTAGATTAATCAATAATAACAAACGTACCACTCTGGTGGAGAAAGTTGATAGAGGGGTGTGCTATGCATATGTGGGGGCAAGGCATATATATGAAATCGCTGTACCTTCCACTCAATTTTGCTGTGAACCTAAAACTGTTCTAAAAAATAAGGTCTCTATATAAAAAGGAATATAAAGTATTTAAGAATATATAGTAAGATAATAGTTGTATTAATAATAGTTGTACACTTTTTCTCATACCTTGCCTTCCCCAACTTTCTGAAATACTGCTAAGTGGAATACTTTTAAAATAAAGAAAAATATTCTTGTGGGTGCTATTTTAAAGTGAAGGTCATAGTATGAAGCGAAAAAAAAGAATAACAACAATAATAATGGTTAACAGTTACTGAGTACTTACACTCTGCAAGGCATTGTTCTAAGCACTTTATGTGTATGTTCTCATTTAAATCCTCACAACTTAATGAAGTGGACATTATTATCCTTGCATGCAGATAAGAAAAATAAGATACCAACTGTCAGGCTGTAATTCAATAAATTCACTGACTATCACACTGTACAACAGGCACTTTTGTAAATATTATCTCATTACATCTTTCAACAATCTCATCCATTAAACTTAACCTGACTGCTTTCCTATAATCTCTCAATTTTTCTTTCTTTCTTGAGGTCAAGTTTTCAGGCCTTGTTAATTAGCAAGATTTAGTTTAGAAATATGCATTTAGGCCAGGACTGGTAGCTCACGCCTGTAATCCCAGCACTTTGGGATGTCAAGGCAGGTGGATCATCTGAGGTCTGGAGTTCGAGACCAGCCTGGCCAGCATGGTGAAACCTATCTCTACATGCGCCTGTAATCCTAGCTACTTGGGAGGCTGACGCAGGGGACTCATTTGAAACCTAGGAGGCAGAGGTTGTAGGAGATCGTGCTGCTGCACTCCAACCTGGGTGACAGAGCAAGACTCCATCTCAAAACAAACAAACAAAAAAAACCCAAATATGCATTTAGCTAAAAGTTAGGAGTTTTAATATATAATAAAGATGCTATGAAAGAAAATACAAATGCAAAATATAGTAAGATGCAATCAAGTTTTGGAAAAATGTAAAACAATTATTTTGAATTCCTGTCCAGTCCTGTGTAACAGGGTAACAAATGAAGAGTGTATACCCAGAAGAGAAAAACAAAGGAAAACCATCTTCCTGTAATTGTGTCTTCTATTGGCAGGAAAACCAGAAAAATACCACCACAGGATTTGTGTTCTTTCCTCTTTACAAAGATTAAGAACCAGTGATCAAGAAGAGGAAGTTGTTGGTTGTTAACTGGATATTTTGGGACGACTCAGGTCAATGGCGATAAACACATTCTGTGAAATGTTATTCCTTAGTCATTTAGCTAAAATAACACACCTATGGCAATCTTCAGTTCACTCTGTTAGTTTCTCTGACATCTGGCAACCAGTCTTCACTTCCAGTTAATCACAATATCTCATTAATTCCCGTAATACAATCTTTACTGTATCAACAAAGCTCTGTATAAAATCTAATCACCTCAAAATGACCCTTTTCAATATCACCAGGGCTCTCACATTATATCTAACTAGACTATTTCGGAAAAATAATGTAGAGATTAAATATTTACTAAAAAAAACCCCGACGGTACAAGCTTGATATCACTGAAATATTATTGGGTTAGCAATCAGAAAACATGGGTTATAGTGCCGACAAACTATACAATAAAACAACAGGAATGATCTTTTCATTTTACCAAGTCTCAATTTCCTTACTGTTAAAAAAAGAGGGTTGATTAGATCAATCATTTTCAGACCCTTAAAGCCTTTAACAACTCTTTTATTTTTTAACTTTTAAAATAAATTTCTATTCTTTTTTTTTTTTTTGAGACGAAGTCTCACTCTGTCGTCCAGGCTGGAGTGCAGTGGTGCGATCTCGGCTCACCGCAACCTCCACCTCCCGAGTTCAAGCAATTCTCTTCCTCAGCCTTCCGAGTAGCTGGGATTACAGGGCCTGCCACCATGCTCGGCTAATTTTGTATTTTTAGTAGAGACAGGGTTTCACCATCTTGGCCAGGCTAGTCTTGAACTTCTGACCTCATGATCCACCTGCCTCGACCTCCCAAAGTGCTGGGATTACAGGTGTGAGCCACCGCACTCGGCCCATCTTTTTTTTTTTTTTTTTTGCACGCAATTCACAGAGATTAAAAGAAGCTTTTTGAAAAATAAAATGTGATGTAAAAAAGCCCAATACAGAAAACAAATAAAATAAGGTAGAAAACTGAAGCTCCCTTCTGGGTCCTTCTTAACACATATATTAGAAAGTAGAAATAAACATTCTGAAAGGTAAGCACATCAAATCTGCACTAGAGTAATGACACTTCCTTTGTAATGATGAATGAATATTTTCTGTTTTAGGTTGACCAAAGGCCCTCTGTAATAGAGGTCTTTTCTGCTGGGGTCAGGGGATTAAATGACAATCTCTTTCCCTCTCACTTCCTCCTTCCTTTCCTCTTTCTCTTTCTCCCCTATCTTTCCAATGAAAATGTCCCTAGATCTCTTTTAGCTCCTTCTTTGAGGATCAATCAAGGAGAATATTCTGAATTTTAGTTTAGTGCAGAGACAAAATGTTTTATTTTTTGAAAATCTCATAATGGAGGGAATAACCCCAGTCGGCACTGTGAAGAGTGTCTAAAACTCAGAATAAACTACAGTCTTACTGGTTCGAAGAACCAAAAAGCAAGGTTCAGGAAAACCACAGCTACTGAAAATAGAGAAAGAATCCTGGAAAACAGAGAGACAATGAAACAGGAGCCTCACATTTTGCGTATAAACTCTGCCCCCAAATCTCTGCTTAAATTTTTTTTTTTTTTTTTTTTTGAGACAGAATCTTGCTGTCACCCAGGCTGGAGTGCAGTGGCACAGACTCAGCTCACTGCAACCTCTGCCTCCCAGTTTCAAGTGATTCTCATGCCTCAGCCTCCTGAGTAGCTGGGATTACAGACGTGTACCACCAAGCATGGCTAATTTTTGTATTTTTGGTAGAGAC
The DNA here is from genome assembly GCF_003255815.1 of Theropithecus gelada. Classification (NCBI taxonomy): domain Eukaryota; kingdom Metazoa; phylum Chordata; class Mammalia; order Primates; family Cercopithecidae; genus Theropithecus; species Theropithecus gelada. The sequence continues at coordinate 199,637,613 of NC_037668.1, read as the reverse complement.
GGGGTTTCACCATGTTGGCAATGTTGATCTCGAACTCCTGACCTCAAGTGATCTACCCACCTTGGCCTCCCAAAATGCTGGGATTACAGGCATGAGCCACCACACCTGGCTCTCCTTAATTTTTAAACTACGTGCAAGGCAGCCTATAATCAGCCCAGTTAAGACTAAAATAACTGACCTGAGACTTCAGCTGCCATCTACCACAAAGGAGAGTTTGGAGTTTGAGCGCTGCTATGGTTTGAATGTTCGTGTCCCTTACAAATTCATATGTTGAATCCAAACTACCAAGGTGTTAGAAGGTGGAGCCTTTGGGAGGTGATTAGGTCACAAGGGTTCTGCCCTCTGTAATGGGATTAATGTCCTCTTTAAAAAAAGGTACCAGAGAGCTGCCCTGTGCCTTCCGCCATGTGAGGATGCAGACAGAAGGCACTCTCTATGAAGCAGGCAGGAAACAGGCCCTCACCAGACACTGAATTTGCCTTGATTTTGGACTTCCCAGCCTCTGGAAGAGTAAGAAATAAATTTCTATTGTTTGTGGTATTTTGTTACAGTAGCCCTAATGGACTAAGACAAATGCCAGGTTAACTGCCTGCCTAAACAAAAATATCAACACTTCTTCCAAAGAATAAAAGAATCCAGAATCTCTTCAACCTATCATTTACATTATCCAGGATATGATCCAAAATTACTAAATATATCAAGAAACTGGAAAATATACTGTTACTTAAGAGAACAGGCCGGGTGCAGGGGCTCACACCTGTAATCCCAACACTTTGGGAGGCCGAGGCAGGTGGATCACCTGAGGTCAGGTATTTGAGATCAGCCAGCCTGACCAACATGGTAAAACCCAGTCTCCATTAAAATTACAAAATTAGCCTGGCATGGTGGCGGGCACCTGCAATCTCAGCTACTCAGGAGGCTGAGACAGGAGAATCACTTGAACTGGGAGGTCTAGGTTGCAGTGAGCTGAGATCGCGCCACTGCACTCCAGCCTGGGAGACAAGAGCAAGACTCCATCTCAAAAAAAAAAAAAAAAAAAGAGAACAGGCAATGGAGTCCAAATTCCAAATGCTGGAATTAGCACAGAAGGTTTTTTTGTTTTGTTTTTCAGACAGGGTCTCGTTCTGCTGCCCAGACATGAATGCAAAGGCATGATCACAGCTTACCTCAAACCTGACTTCCAGGGCTCAAGCAATCCTTCCACTTAAGCCTCCAGAGCCCAGCAGCTGGGACTACAGGTACATGTCACTGTGCCCGGCTAATTTTTGTATTTTTTGTAGAGACGAGATTTTGCCCTGTTATCACTTGGGCTCAAGTGAGCCTCCTGCCTCAGCTTCCTAAATGCTGAACAGGCATGAGCCACCACACCCAGCATAGCAGACAAGGTTTTTAAAGCAGCTAAATAATTATGGACATAAAATATGGCTCATAATATATTAACAAACAAGAAATCTCAGGAAGAATGCCAAATGAAGCAAAAATTCTGAAACTGAAAAATACCTAAAATTCAAAAATCGTTGGGTGGGCTTAGGGTTAACACAGATTAGAGGAGTCTATGAACTTGAAGACAGATCAACAGAAATTATCCCATCTGAAGAACAGAAAAAAAACAAGAGTAAAAAAAATTCAATGTAGCTTCAGTGTTCTGTTGGACAATACCAAAAAAGACTAATATATAAGCAACTGGTGTTCCAGAAGAAGAAGAGAGAGAGAACGAGGCAGAAAATAGTTAAAGAAATAATGATTGAAATTTCCCTACATTTAATGAAAACCGTAAGTCTTAGCAGGAAAAACTTTTAAAAAATACCCTAGGCACATCATAGTCAAATTTCTGAGAACCAATCTCAAAGAGAAAATCTGAAAGTAGCTAGAGAAAAGTGACATTACTTACAAGGACACAAAGATATGAAGAACTTTTCAGAAACAATGGAGGCCAGAAAATAGGAGAAAGGCATTTAAAATGCTTAAAGGGGCCGGGCGCGGTGGCTCAAGCCTGTAATCCCAGCACTTTGGGAGGCCGAGACGGGTGGATCACGAGGTCAGGAGATCGAGACCATCCTGGCTAACACGGTGAAACCCCGTCTCTACTAAAAAATACAAAAAATTAGCCGGGCGCAGAGGTGGGCGCCTGTAGTCCCAGCTACTCGGGAGGCTGAGGCAGGAGAATGGCGTGAACCCGGGAGGCGGAGCTTGCAGTGAGCTGAGGTCCGGCCACTGCACTCCAGCCCGGGGGACAGAGCGAGACTCCGTCTCAAAAAAAAAAAAAATAAAATAAAATGCTTAAAGGTTAAAACAAACAAAAAAGCCAACCCAGAATTCTATGTCCAGTGAAAATATCCTTCAAGAATGAAGATAAAATAAAGATATTTTCAGATAAATGAAGAGTAAGAGAATTTGTCACCAGCAGACTTGTACTATTAGAAGCACAAGAAAGAAAAATGAAATTGCTTCATGCTATATACCATGAGGTAAAGATTCGGGCAATCCTTCTCAGTGACAAGCTTCACTTCCTGTTACATCTCACCAACAGCTCTAGATTCAGTAGTCCCTAGATCCATTACAAACGTTCATGCCTCCATGTTTCCTATGCCAAGAACACTTAAGAATGGAAAGCTGCCAGGCGTTTAGCACTTTGGGAGGCCCAGGTGGGTGGATCACCTGAGGTCAGGAGTTCAGATCAGCCTGGACAACATGGCAAAACCCTGTCTCTATTAAAAATGCAAAAATTAGCCAGGTGTGATGGTGGGAGCCTGTAATCTCAGCTACTCAGGAGGCTGAGGCAGGAGAATCACTTGAACCTGGGAGGCAGAGGTTTCAATGAGCCGAGATCGAGCCATTGCACTCCAGCCTGGGTGACAGAGCGACATTCTGTCTCACAACAACAACAAAAATAAACTCAGAATTGCTCTTTGTTGCTTAAAGTGAAATATATACATTGTGGTTTATTTTATTTATTTATTTATTTATTTATTTATTTTATTTATTTATTTTGAGACAGAGTCTCGCTCTGTCGCCCAGGCTGGAGTGCAGTGGCACGATCTTGGCTCCCTGCAAGTTCTGCCTCCAGGTTCACACCATTCTCCTGCCTCAGTCTCCCAAGTACCTGGGACTACAGGCGCCCGCCACTACGCCCGGCTAATTTTTTTTTGTATTTTTTTAGTAGAGACAGGGTTTCACAGTGTTAGCCAGGATGGTCTCAATCTCCTGACCTCATGATCCACCCACCTCGGCCCCCCAAAGTGCTGGGATTACAGGTGTGAGCCACCGCACCTGGCGCGTTACATCGTGTTTTATTAAGATATCAACCCAAGCCACAATTTTAAAATCTGAGACTTAACAAATTAAAGAGCAATATTCCACAGAGATCAAAGGATCTGTGCTAAACCAAGAGAGATCTGTATTGTCATTACCTTAGCTTTCACTAGGATAAACTCCTGCTATGGTTTGAATGTGTCCCCGAAAAGTTTATGTGCTGGAAGTTTAATCCCTCTGCCCTCATGAATAGATTCATGTCATTATCACGGGAGTGGGTTCCTTATCACGAGTGGCTTTGCTATAAAAGTAAGCTCTCTCTGGTTCTCGCTCTTGCCCTCTCACCATGTGATGTCCTCTACCACGTTATGATGCAGCAGGAAGGCCCTCAGCAGATGCCAGCACCATGCTCTTGGACTTCCTGCAGAACTGTGAGCTAAATTGTCTTTATAAATTAGCCAGGCTGTGGTATACTGTTACAGCAATAGAAAATGAGCTAAGGCAGCTCTATTACAGAGACCATTTCAAAAATTTAAGTATATACCTCAGCTAAGCAAGAGTACAACTTATTGGTGGACATAATCATTTAGCTATTCAACAAACACTTCAAACTCAGCGTGTCTTTCTAACCAACATACTCTTCTTTCTTCTATTCCCAACCTCTTAGTGCAACTAGTCCCCATTTGGTCACCAAAATCAGAAACCTGAAAGTCATCTTAGTTCTTCCTTTCTCCTTCACATTAAATCAATAAGTTCAGCTGGTTTCCCCTTCTATTTATTTCTCAATCTTGTCCCATCCTTTTCATCCCTTTCTTCACTGTTATAGTTTATAACATAATGATTTTTTGCTAGACTATTATAATAGTCCTTGGTATTTCTGTATTTTAGTCATGCTCCTCTTATAGCTAACCTTCACAATGCAGTAAGTGCCAGAAAATATGTGCCAGAAAAGGAAGCCTTGAAACTTGATTGTGTTTAAAAGGAAGAAGAGGGAGGCATTCAGAAATAAGGAAAAACAGAAGCAAAAAGTACATCTGAGTGAGTGTAACATGAAAACTATTAAGCAAGCCAGAATGGGCAAAGTGCTGTATTTGTGGGGATATGATGGGATATGAATTGAGAAAAATATTAAGCAACACAATGACAAAGATCTTGGTGAGCCATGAACTATAATTCAATTTCCCATTGATTCTCACATGCCAGGGTGATAATGGTTTGAATCTGTGTCCCCACCCAAATCTCATGTCAAATTGTGTGGTTTAGCACCATCCCCCTTGGTACTGTTCTTGTGATAGTGAGTGAGTTCTCACGAGATCTGGTTGTTTAAAAGTGTGTAGTATCAGGGCCGGGCGCGGTGGCTCAAGCCTGTAATCCCAGCACTTTGGGAGGCCGAGACGGGCGGATCACGAGGTCAGGAGATCAAGACCATCCTGGCTAACACGGTGAAACCCCGTCTCTACTAAAAAACACAAAAAACTAGCCGGGCGAAGTGGCGGGCGCCTGTGGTCCCAGCTACTCGGGAGGCTGAGGCAGGAGAATGGCGTAAACCCGGGAGGCGGAGCTTGCAGTGAGCTGAGATCCGGCCACTGCACTCCAGCCCGGGCGACAGAGCCAGACTCCCTCTCAAAAAAAAAAAAAAAAAAAAAAGTGTGTAGTATCTCCCTCCTCTCTCTCTTATTCCTACTCTGGCCATGTGACATGCCTGCTCCCCTTCTGCATTCTGCCACGATTCTAAGTTTCCTGAGACCTCCCCAGAAGTTGAGCAGATGCTAGCATCATGCTTCCTGTACCAGCCTGCAGAGCCATAAGCCAATTAAACCTCTTGTCTTTATAAATTACCCAGTCTCAGGTATTTCTTCATAGCTATGCAAGAACAAACTAATACACAGGGCAACAAAAACTCTTCTGCCACAGACAGTATTCAGAAGGAGGGGAGAAAAAGAGAATCACTTGTGTAACAAATACTGAAAATGTTATGTTCCTATTTACTGCATGTGCAAATCTTTCCACTACAAAGCCTGCCAAATGGCAGTATGTTCAGAAACTGAATAATGCCTTAAAATAAAGAATTATTCAGAGACCTTAATTATCTTTTTTTTTTTTTTTCTTTTTTGAGACAGGGTCTCACTCTGCTGCCCAGGCTAAAGTCCAGTGATGTAATCAAGTCTCACTGCAAACTCAAATTCCCAGGCTTTTGTGACCTTCCCACCTTGGGTAGCTGGGACTACAGGCACATGCCACCATACCCAGCTAATTGTTAAATTTTTTGTAGAGATGGAGTCTCACAATGTTGCCTAGGCTGGTCTCAAATTCCTGAGCTCAAGTGATCCTCACGCCTCAGCCTACCAACGTGCTGGAATTACAGGCAAGAGCCACAGCACCCCGCCACCCTTTCACTTTCATAGTTCCATCTCAAAAGCCACTTCATTCTCTAAACCTTTCTGCCTGAACCCTTCCCCACTAATCGAATGTTATAGCTCTCTTATGGGCCTTCATAACCCTTTAACTTCCTTAGTTCTCACTTTTTCACTATGAATGTCAAATTACCAAGTTGGCCAAATGTAAATTCTATAACCTAAACTTTGTCTCTACTGCGAATAACCTAAAATTACCACATTGTTAAACTTACTTGTGCTCCTGAGCTGCTAAACAGTGCTGGTATATAATGAAGAAATGATACTGGGAAGACCAAACGCACTCTCTACTTTTGTAGCTTTAGGCAGTTGTAATAAAGAAGGAGCCTGAGAGCTCTAAGAATGGGATGTGGAATCCATGTTTGGTTTTATCACTGCTTCTCATCCCTAAGGATCAGTCATCTAGACCTACAGCCACTTAAAATGACTTTTGGAAGATACACTGAAATTCTAGAATGAGCAACTGAAAGAACTCAGTAACAATGAGTAAACATTTCTAGTATTTTAAAAGTAAAAGCTAATTGGTATGACAGCAAGGAAAAATATACATATTAAATGGTAGATGTGATCACTCACCTGTCGAATTGACATAGTACAGAGAATATACAGGAAAATGAAGGAACAGTCTGTGGTATCATCTCCCAGCAGATTTCGATGAGACAGTCCTTGGATGTAAGAAAGAGGGGTAAAAGGAAGCTTTGCCACCACTCTACCATCAAATCTAAAAGAAAAAAAAAAACCAAAGAATTGTTATTTTTGGAAGACTGACAAGTTTCTTACTTCTAAAGAAGAATCTGGGACAGAAATAGAGCTTTAAGTCTCTGATCTCTGAAAAACAAAGAGAGGGTGACATGATAAAAATACACATGAACCTGATGTGCCACGATGTAAGGAAGAGCCTAGATTATTCTCATAAATCTTTTCTTAAATTAGTGGTTCTCAATTCTTTTGGTATCAAGACCCCTTTATATATTGACAAATTATTTAGGACCCTAAAAACTTCGCGTTTATGTAGCTTATAGTTGTTAATATTTACTGTATTAGAAATTAAAAATGAGAAATGTTTAATATTTATTTACATTTTTTGAGACAGAGTCTTGCTGTGTCGCCCAGACTGGAGTGCAGTGGCACAATCTTGGCTCACTGGAACCTTCGCCTCCCGGGTTCAAGTGATTCTCCTGCCTCAGCCTCCCAAGTAGTTGGGATTACAGGTGTGTGCCACCATGCCTGGCTAATTTTTGTATTTTTAGTTGAGACGGGGATTCATCATTTTGGCCAGGCTGGTCTCCAACTCGTGACCTTAGGCGATCTGCCTGCCTTGGCCTCCCAAAGTGCTGGGATTACAGGCGTGAGCTACCGCCTCCGGCCAGAAAATCTTTTATATCTTGTAAGTCATTTAATTATATGAAGTTGAACATGCATGAGACCTTAAACCAGCAGCAAATCTGAGAAAACTTCTGATAGTTCTTTTTTTTTTTTTGAGATGGAGTCTCGCTCTGTCACCCAGGCCGGAGTGCAGTGGCACCATCTCAGCTCACTGCAACCTCCGCCTCCTGGTTCAAGCGATTCTGCTGCCTCAGCCTCCTGAGTAGCTGGGATTACAGGCGTGCACCAGCACACCCAGCTAATTTTTGTATTTTTAGTAGAGACGGGGTTTCACAATGTTGGCCTTGATGGTCTTGATCTCTTGACCTCGTGATCTGCCCGCCTCAGCCTCCCAAAGTGCTACAGGAATAGAAGCTTGTTATAAGGAACAGAAATTGGTGTCTAGGATAATAAAGAAAAAAATTGGGAAGAGAAAAAGGAAGGTGCAAAGACAGAGATGATTCACAGTAGGTGGATTATGTCTTTAAGTGCACTTACTCTGTGACTCCAGAGGGTAGGACCACTGCTCACGAGTACAGATACAGGGAGGCATATTTTGGCCCAATAAAAGGAATTATTTTCAAACTCTAAAAACTACTCAATAAAAGTACTAGTTATCTCAGAAACCACTAAGCTCCTCATTGTTGGAAATAAAGGATGACAAATTATCTGCTAGAGACATTACTGATGAGCTTTCTGTATTGGGAGAGAAGTTATGTGTTAAACGACTTTTAAGATGTCTTCCAGGCCGGGCGTGGTGGCTCATACCAGCACTTTGGGAGGCTGAGGCAGGCGGATCTCCTAAACTGCTGACTCACCTAAAGTCAGAAGTTCGAGACCAGCTGACCAACATGGAGAAACCCTGTCTCTACCAAAAATACAAAATTAACCAGGCATGGTGGTGCATGCCTGTAATCCCAGCTACTCGGGAGGCTGAAGCAGGAGAATCACTTGAACCTGGGAGGCGGAGGTTGTGGTGAGCCGAGATAGCGCCATTGCCCTCCAGGCTGGGCAACAAGAGCCCAACTCTGTCTCAAAAAAAAAAAAACACAAAACTCTTTCAATTCTAAAATCCTGTTATTTCAACTTTATGTAAATGATTCAGGAAGAGATGCCAGAAAGAACAATGAGAAATAAGTAGCTATATCTAGTCCTTTTTCTGGCAATCTGGGAGTTCAAGTCCTTCCCTTCTTAATCTAACCTTAGATTTTTTTTCCTTAAAGCATCTGCCAGCTGTTAACAAATTTTAAGAGTGTAAGGTTATTTTTGTTTGTTTCAAACAGGGTCTCGCTCTGTTTGAAGCTGGAAAGCAGTGGTGCAATCATGGCTTACTGCAGCCTTGACCTCCTAGGCTCAAAGAATTCTCCTGCCTCAGCCTCCCAAGAGGGTGAGATTACAGGGGCATATCACCATGCCCAGCTACTTTTTTTTTTTTTTTTTGTAGAGCCGTGGTCTTCCTATGTTGCCCGGGCTGGTCTCAAACTCCTGGCTTCAAGTGATCTTCCTGCCTCAGCCTCCCAAATTGCCGGGATTATAGGAATGAGCCACCACTCCTGGCTTACACACTCTTTTAGTATCCCTTATAGTCTTCGCCAGGCGTGGTGGCTCATGTTTCATAAACCCAGCACTTTGAGAGGTCGAGGCGGGAGGATCACTTAAAGCCATGAGTTCGAGACCAGTCTGGGCAACATGGTGAAACCCTATCTCTACCAAAAAAAAAATTAGCCAGATGTCGTGGTGCATGTCTGTAGTCCCAGATACTCAGGAGGCTGAGGTGGGGATCACTTGAGCCCAGCAGGTTGAGGCTGCAGTGAATAGTGATCACACCACTGCACTCCAGCCTGGATGACAGAGCAAGATCTGGTCTCAAAAAGAGATGATCAAAGTTAAACTTGGAGAAATTATGTTAAAGACTGAATAACTTTTGTTCAATATAATCAAAACACGTATTAGACTTTTAATTTCATATGCCAGTTTATAAAAATAGATATACAGCCTTTAACTTCTAGATGCTGACAATCTAAGACACAATATTTTTATAAAATGTACAGGGTACAAAGACCAGAACAAAAACATGAATACAGCACTAATATTGGTAAAATATATTACGTGAACCTCCACTAGTTTGGGAAAACAAAACAAGCAAATAAAAAGCTATTGTTTGCCAGCGTTCTGAATAAGAACGTTGATGAAAATAATATACATAAAAACGAAAAAATAAGGCTGGGAGCAGTGGCTCATGCCTGTAATCCCAGCACTTTTGGAGGCTGAGGCAGGTGGATCATGAGGTCAGGAATTCGAGACCAGCCTGGCCAATATGGTGGAACCCCCTCTGTACTAAAAATATAAAAACTAGCCGGGCGAGGTGGCGGGCGCCTGTAGTCCCGGCTACTGGGGAGGCTGAGGCAGGAGAATGGCGGGAACCCGGGAGGCGGAGCTTGCAGTGAGCTGAGATCCGCCCACAGCACTCCAGCCTGGGCGACAGAGCGAGACTCCATCTCAAAAAAAAAAAAAACAGAAAAAAAAAATAGCCTTCTTTCCTGCCAACATATCCTTTTATAAGAAACCTGATTATAATGAAACTTTCATATAATTTTCCTCCTTGAAGATACTCTACTTGACTTCTTTGACTTATATAGCTTGGAAGACCTATATCTCACACACACACACACACACAGCATCTAGTATTTTATCTTATATTGATGAACTGCAAAAATAATCTGGCATTTCAATACTGGTCCAAGGTCTAATAACTTAATCACCAAATATTTGATAAGTGCTTATTATATTATTAACTCTATTAAGGATAACGTATCACATATGCTTGCATATAGCTTTGAAAACCTCCATTCTCTAAAAATTTCATAAATATCATAGCAGTGATATAGGCATTCTCTTTATCTTGTTCCCATCTTTACTGCAGTATCTTTGGTATTTTACCTTCAAGTATTTAACCCTCTTCTGGTTATTCTAATTCATTGCACATTAGAACTAGAGAACAGTGATAGAGAGAAAGGAATGGAGGGAGGGAAGAGAATTTGGGAAAGATGACAATATTATTTGTCTGATCATATGATTATCTACCTAGAAAACTAGAGAATCAAATTAAAAGCTATGAGAGTTCAGGAAGATGTCCAGTTAGAAAATAAAATCACAAAAATTGATAACCTGCTGGGCATGGTGGCTCACGCCTGTAATCCCAGCACTTTGGGAGGCTGAGGCGGGTGGATCACTTGAGGTCAGGAGCTCAAGACCACCCTGGCCAACATGGTGAAACCCCATCTCTACTAAAAATACGAAAATAAGCCAGGCGTAGTGACGCATGCCTATAATCCCAGCTATTCAGGAGGATGAGGCGGAGAATCACTTGAACCTGGGAGGTAGAGGCTGCAATAAGCCAAGATCGTGCCACTGCACCCTAGTCTGGTCAACAGAGAACAGAGTGAGACTCTGTCTCAAAAAAAAAAAAAAAAAAAAAGGTAACCTACTTACATACAGTAGTAGCAAACTAGAAAATATAAAATATTACTTATACTTATTTGGAAAGAAACTACAGAAAATATATAAAATAGACTTGGCAGAAATACCATCTTTCTGGATGGGAATACTAAAAATTATAAAGGTTATTTAATATCTCAAAATTAATGTATAAATTTAATAAAATTTCAGTCAAAACTCAGAAGGGATTATTTTAGAAGAAGCTGACACTTGATTGATTCTAAAATTCATTTGAAAGAGTAAGTGCGCCAGGAACAGTGAACAACACAGTTAAAAGAGAGTAGGTAGTAGGCAATGATAAGAAAATAGTTTGAAAAACAGGCTGGGGCCAAAGCATGGAATGTCATGACAGCCAGGGTAAGGAGTCTCACTAAAATCAGTAATCAGAGTTGCATGGTGATAAGTGTGGACTTTAAAGTCTAAGAGACAGGGTTAAACCACAGCTCAACATTTACTAGCTTGGAGACCTTGAGCAAGTTAAGTAACTTAAGAGTCTCATGTCCTCATCTGTAAAATAAAGATTAGAATTCTTATCTTAGAAGACTGTTAAAAGTAAAAGGGAAGGCAGGGTGCGGTAGCTCACACCTGTAATCCCAGCACTTTGGGAGGCGGAGGCAGGCGGATCACCTGAGGTCAGGAATTCAAGACCAGCCTTGCCACCATGGTGAAACCCCATCTCTACTAAAAATACAAAAATTAGCAGGGTGTGGGGGCAGGGCCCTGTAATCTCAGCTACTCAGGAGGCTGAGGCAGGAGAATCGCTTGAACCCGGGAGGTGGAGGTTACAGTGAGCCGAGATCACGCCACTGCATTTCAGCCAGGGTGATGCAAGGAGACTCCATTAAAAAAAAAAAAAAAGTAAAAGGGTAATACATATAAAGAGTTTAGTACAGTCCCCAACATAGGTTACTATTTAATTAGTAGCAGATAATGTTACGAGGCAATGAGTAACAGGCTTCTGAGGATGGTTAACCTAACAATGTTGGATAGAGAGGACACACCTGAGGGAGTGCAAGCAGGCTATTGTGATACCAAGCAAAAAGTAATAGCAGAGGAGAAAAAAGGAAATGATCATTGAAAGTAGGATGGGAGCTGGTGCTAGGATGAATGAGAAGAAAGGAGAAAGGGATGAATGCATGACTACACAGAAAAAAGGGACTGTTAACTGAGAGAAAGAGAAGGTTGAAAGGGTCAGATTTAATCCAGTACATATCATTCAATTTGGGACAGGACAGATACGGAGTAATGTCTAGTGAAAATAAGAGGGAGAGGAAGGGAAACAAAAAAAGTTTGAATTCCCGGTGATTAGAATTGAGTACCACTAAGACATATGGATGAGAGAGCTGCTTTCACAGAGAATATGATTGGTTCCAAGTAAGTTTCAAAGCCCATAGTTGACATTAGGGTTCATTCTTGGTGTTGTATATTCTATGGGTTTGGACAAATATATAATAACATGTTATCCACCATTATAGTATCATAAAGAATAATCTCATTGCCCTAAAGAATCCTCTGTGCTCTGCCTAGTCATCCTTCCCTTCTTCCTAACTCCTGGCAACCACTGATCTTTTTACTCTCTCCATAGTTTTGCCTTTTTCATACAGCAGGAATCATACAGTGTATAGCCTTTTCAGAAGAGCTTATTCACTTAAAAATACGCATTTAAGGTTTCTCCATGTCTTTTCATGGCTTACTAGCTCATTTCTTTTTAGCACTGAATAATATTTCATTGTTTAGTTGTACCACAGTTTGTTTATCCTTTCACCTACCGAAAGACATCTTGATTCCTTCCAACTTCTGGCAATTATGAATAAATAAACATCTGTGTACAGGTTTTTGTGTGGATCTAAGTTTTCAGTTTATTTGGGTTCACTTTCACTTTTTATTCTACATAAGTGTTTAAATTTTTTAGAAGTAAGTTTTTATATATTACTCATATAAGAAAATCATTTTGTAAAACTCCATATATGATTTTTCCCCCATATATGATTCTGACGCACACTCCTGGTTAAGGTCCACTGCCTAAGTTTTGGGAAAGTACTGATACATAATAAACAAGTCATTTCAAATCATCAGGGAAAAGATGATTTATTCAACTATGTGATATTGACAATGGTTAAAAACTTAGTAAAGTTGGAAACCAAATACCAAAATAAATTATAGATGAAACAAGTATTTAAATATAACAAGTAGGCTAGGTGCAGTGGCTCATGCCTATAACCCCAACACTCTGGGAGGACAGAGGTGGGGATCACTGGGGCCCAGGAGTTCCAGGCTGCAGTGGGCAATGACTGCACCACTGCACTCCGGCCTGGGTAATGGAGTGAAAACCTGTCTCTAAATAAACAAATAAATAAATAAAACAGGAAAAAATTTTTTTCTATAATCTGATATGAGGAATGCATTACTTACATAATGGAAAAGAGTAACATTTTCAACAACAAAAAATATTTACCAAAAAAAGAGTTTAATAGCCTCTATATGTAAAAAACTCTTGTAAAGAAAAACATAAAAAATAAACGGCAAAAAAAAAAGAAGGCAGGGAACAAGTGGAAGGAATGAATTAGGAACTTAAAATTGGAGAAACATAGTAAGTATATGAAAAGATGTTAAATCTTACACAAGTTATCAAAAAATGAAAAAATTTGAAAGAAATATTTTTCAACTATTCAATTGGCAAATATTAAGCAGTTATATCATAATTCCCAGTGATGATAAGGAGAAAGATCCACTCACAAGTACTGATGGCAATAATCTAAAGATATAAATTAATAAAATCTTTCTAAGGAACAATATATAGCAAAGTTTAACTCAAGAAATACTAGGATATACCCTAAAGGAATAATAAGTATACACTGGTATACATATTATCTGAAAAATTCTATATGATGATTAACAAAAAATTAGTTAAACAGAGTACATCCTGGTCAGGCGCAGTAGCTCACACCTGTAATCCCAGCACTTTGTGAGGCCAAGGCGGGCGGATCACCTAAGGTCGTGAGTTTAAGACCAGCCTGGTCAACATGGTGAAACGCCGTCTCTATTAAAAATAAAAAAAATTAGCCGGGCGTGGTGGTGCACACCTGTAATCCCAGCTACTCAGGAGGCTAAGGCAGGAGAATGGCTTCAACCCGGGAGGCAGAGGTTGCAGTGAGCTGAGACTGGGCCATTGCACTCCAGGCTGGGCAAAAACAGCAAAACTCTGTCTCAAAAAAAAAAAGTACATCCATTCAATGAACATTATAAAGACATTTCAAAAAAGAATATGTTATAGAAATTAATATACATACCATGTTTTAAAAATTGCCCACAGATTTTTGTGTGGACAAAAATTATAGTAGGTTACAAAAACCATTCTTGGGTATTAAAGTTTATATCCAGCCTGGGCAACATAGTGAGACCTCGTCTCTACAAAAAAAATTTTAAAAATTAGCCTGGACTAGGTGTGGTGGCTCACGCCTGTAATCCCAGCACTTTGGGAGGGTGAGGCAGGTAGATCACCTGAGGGCAGGAGTTTGAGACCTGGCCAACATGGCGAAAACCTGTCTCTACTAAAAATACAAAAATTAATCAGGCATGGTGGTGGGAGCCTGTAATCCCAGCTACCTGGGAGGCTGAGGCAGGAGAATCACTTGAACCCAGGAGGCAGAGGCTGCAGTGAGCAGAGATCACACCATTGCACTCCAGCCTGGGCAACAAGAGCGAAACTCCATCTCGAAAAAAAAAAGAAGGAGGATAGATGAGTACTGAGCCAGATCTTTAGTGTCCAGAATGTAACAAATATAAGAAGAGTATTTGAATAGTTGGAATTCTACCAATGAAGCTTACAGTTGACTATAAAACATTGCAGCATTTGGTTTGCCTGGTAATTCATGGTGATATGTATCTGAGAAATGAGAGAAAGTATGACAGAGTGCAAGAGTACTGGGTTTAGAATTATAAGATAAAAATCATGAGATGTCCAGATATCTTAGACAAGGTATTTATTCTTCCAAAGGTACCTTCCAGCTCTGAAGGTCTGTGATATCAATACTGGTTAGTTAAGTGTAAATTTTATATTAAAAACACTTTGGACAACTCTTCTAATCCCTCATCTAGATAAAAATGACCATTCCCTTCTTTCTCCCTTACTGTACCGCACACTTATTTCTATTGTAATACCCATCAATGTACTCATTTGTTTACCTGTCTTTTCTTCTTATAAATTTTTGATTCTACTAAGGGCAGGGATCACATATTCCTTTTTTTTTTTTTTTTTTGGAGATGGAGTCTTGTTCTGTCACCCAGGCTGGAGTGCAGTGGTCTGATCTCAACTCATTGCAACCTCCGCCCCCCGGGTTCAAGCAATTCTCCTGCCTCAGCCTCCCGAGTAGCTGAGACTACAGGTTCACACCAACATACCCAGCTATTTTTTGTTTTTTTTTTTTTAGTAGAAATGGGGTTTCACCATATTGGTCAGGCTGGTCTCAAACTCCTGACCTCAGGTGATCTACCTGCCTTGGCCTCCCAAAGTACTGGGATTACAGGTGTGAGCCACCGCGCCCAGCCATTATATTCTAATACCTAGCACAGTGCCTGGCACAAAGTATACACTTAACAGGTTGGGAGGAAAAGACAGGCTTGGGGAGGAGATGCAGGGAGAGGGAGAGTCAGACAGAAAGGAAGCTGGAGAAAAAGAGTAAGAGGAAGGGAAGGAAAGGGGGAGTGAGGAAAGTTCTAACACCTGCAGTATAGTTCAGATGAGCTTTAGAAAGGTAATAAATGGACCAGGCCAGGCTCAACGCCTGTAATCCCAGCACTTTGGGAGGCCTGGGTGGGAGGATCACTTGAGGTCAGGAATTTGAGACCAGCCTGGCCAACATGGTGAAACCCCGTCTCTACTAAAAATACAAAAAGTAGGCAGGCATGGTGGCGGCCACCTGTAGTCCCAGCTACTCGGGAGGCTGAGGCAGGAGAATCGCTTGAACCCAGGAGGCAGAGGTTGCAGTGAGCTGAGGTCGTGCCACTGCACTCTAGCCTGGGCGACAGAGCGAGACTCTGTCCTGAACAACAACAACAAAAAGGTAATAAATTACTATCATCTTTGGGTATTTTCTGTCAAACGCAGTTCCACAATTACTCTGGTCTGCTATATGCTGGTTTAGACAACAGTAATTTACCTTATCATTAAACAAGATTATAGTTATTAAGACTCTATTTTAAGAGGCAAAAGATCTTTATATGACTACCTTCATTTTGAAGCAGCATGTTAGTTAGCAACTGAAAAAAAGAGGGAACATATTACATTCTCTACAGAGAACCCATAATGCCTAAGCCTTATGTCTTATACATAAAATACCCTCAATATTAAGAGGGTAAAAAAGTTATTGTGTAATTATATTTTATAAAAATTAAATTCTGGCTGGCGTGGTCGCTCATGCCTGTAATCCCAGCACTTTGGGAGACCGAGGCAGGTGAATCACCTGAGGTTAGGCGTTTGAGACCAGCCTGACCAACATGGCAAAACCCCGTCTCTACTAACGTCTCTACTAAAAATACAAAAATTATCCAGGCATGGTGGCGCATGCCTGTAGTAACAGCTACTTGGGAGACTGAGATAGGAGAATCGCTTGAATGCAGGAGACAGAGGTTGCAGTGAGCCAAGATTGTGCCACTGCACTCCAGCCTGGGTGACAAAGCAAGACTCCGTCTCACAAAAAAAAAAAAAAAAAATTCCCTTGATTTTGATAATTCTTTTGAAGTTATATAAGAAAATGTCCTTAGGAAATATGTAGAGAAGTAGTTATGGGAAACAGGGCATACAGTCTACAACATACTCTCAAATGATTAAGAAAAATACAAGGCCGGGCGTGGTGGCTCAAGCCTGTAATCCCAGCACTTTGGGAGGCTGAGACGGCCGGATCACGAGGTCAAGAGATCGAGACCATCCTGGCTAACACAGTGAAACCCCATCTCTACTAAAAAATACAAAAACTAGCCGGGCGAGGTGGCGGGCGCCTGTAGTCCCAGCTACTCGGGAGGCTGAGGCAGGAGAATGGCGTGAACCCGGGAGGCGGAGCTTGCAGTGAGCTGAGATCCGGCCATTGCACTCCAGCCCGGGCGACAGAGCGAGACTCCGTCTCAAAAAAAAAAAAAAAAAGAAAAATACATAAATAATGTATGGATGAACACACATATAATAGAGAAAGAAAAGGGAGAAAAAGAAAAAAAAAAGTGAAGCAAAACATTAACAATTGTAAATGTAGGTAGTGGATATACTATCCTTGCAACTTTTCTTTAAGTTTGAAATTACGTCGAAATAAAATATTACCCAAAAAGTTCATGCTAACCTATTTACAAATATAGAGTAATAGTTATTAGTCAAAAGCATATAAAAGGACACTCACATAGAATTGAACATTCCCATTAGGGCAGTAAAACAAAAGCCAATCGCAAACATGGATTTCATTCGAACCTGTAATGAGACAAACAAATTGTCATTGTATACCAAAAAAACCACATCTAAAGCATATCTCAAAAGTTTTGGTTTCATGTCATTTTTTTAAAAAGTACTCCTTAGCAGTTCAAGACCAACCTGGCCAACATAGTGAAACCCCATCTCTACTAAAAATACAAAAAATTAGCCAGGCGTAGTGGCAGGTGCCTGTAATCCCAGCTACTTGGGAGGCTGAGGCAGGAGAATCTCTTGAACCCGGGAGGCGGAGGTTGCAGTGAGCCGAGATTGTGCCACTGCACTCCTGCCCCGGGATACAGAGTAAGACTCTGCCTCAAAAAAAAAAAAAAGTACTCCTTAGCAAAAAGCTATAGTTTTATGTTGGCTAACCCACTCTTCACCTCCAATTCCTCTTCTTGCCACCCAGTGAGGAAGAATATTGGGGTGACTTTGTGGCCCAATTCTGGCCAATGAGTTAATAAGTACTGACAAAAGGCCTCTCAGTAAGTAAAAGAGAACTATTGCACAGTTCAGGTGTCCTGTGTTAAATATATAGAAGTGAAAAATTAAGCTATATAATTAGCCTATCTATGCTTTAGGAAGACATGCTCAAATAAAGCCTACTCTTAATAAATAATGAGGAAATTGGTAATGAAATCACTCTTCCTTATACTTCATGGTATGCCAGATAGTGAGAACAAAAGGTCTCTTTAAAGAACAGAAAAGCCAGGCACAGTAGCTCACACCTGTAATCCCAGCACTTTGGGAGGCCAAGGCAGGTGGATGGCTTGAGCTCAGGAGTTCAAGACCAGCCTGGGCAACAGAGCAAGACCCCATCTCTACAAAAAAATACAAAAATAAACCAGGCATGGTGGCACACGCCTGTAATCCAAGCTACTTGGGAGGCTGAGGTAGGAGGAGCATGAAAGCCCAGGTGGCAGAGGTTGCAGTCAGTCGAGATAGAGCCACTGTACTCCAACCTTGGTAATAGAGCAAGACTCTGCCTCAAAAAAAGAAAAAAAAAAAAAGACTGGGCAGGGTGCAGTGGCTCACGCCTATAATCCCAATACTCTGGGTGGCTGGGGCAGGAGGATCCATCACTTGAGCCCAGGAATTCAAGATCAGTATGGGCAAGATGGCAAGACCTCATCTCTACAAAAAAAACATTAAAAATTAGCCAGGCATGGTGTACTCCTGTAGTCCCAGCCACTTGGGAGGCTGAGACAGGAGGATCCCTAGGGCCCAAGAATTCACAGTGGCAGTGAGCTCTGATGGTGCTACTACATTCCAGCCTGGGTGACAAAGCAAGACCCTGTCTCTAAAAAAGAAACAACAACACAAGACAATAATAAAAGCCATTTATAATGTTCCAACTCCTATATTGGGATTACACATATCACCATAAAACCAAAGATTCAGCATTAACATAAGCAAGAAAAAGAAAATAAACTACTTCATTTGAAAACACAAGAGGGAACTAAGAACTGTGTGAAGAGGACAAATTATGACCTCTGAGACAGTCTAAAAAAGCTATTTATAATATTAAAATGAAGTTTAAGAGCAGGAGCATATTTTCACTTCCATTTGGTCCAGGAACACCCATGATATTATTTATAGCCTTCACAAGTGATAAATTTCTGAAAAGGTGAGTGCAACGCACTTGATGTAAATCAGTCTTTTGCTAAAAACATTATGTGGTTAACCATGAAGTTATATTTAGGTCTCTTACCATTGATAGATCTCTGTTGTTATTCTTCAGTTTCTCTTCTTGTCTCTCTGCAATGAATTAATGAGATGGTTAATACATACAATGCTGAGCACAAAGCAGCTGTTAAATAAACTGTCACTGGTTGGTGATTACAAAAGTATTCTATCTCAATATCATTTAATAAGATGATGAAAACACCGGGGATAGTATACATTTTGTACTCAGAAGATTCAAATTCAGCAGAGCACCAAAATATTTCAATTTAAATAAATACAATCTTTAGAGTTTTTTTGAAATTACCTCTGGCATTAAATGTCTTAACTCTGTACATTAATATATATGCTTATGTTACACCAATGGGAATTGCTAGTTAATTTGTAAATATAATGATTGTACTTAGATGTCTCAAATTAGTTATCCTTCTCTTAAATTTTCTCCCTTTTTTCAATTTCTCTAAAATGGCATATAGTCTAAAATTATAAGCCAGTTGATAGGATGAACTTAAAATTCAGGTTCTAGCTGGGCAATGCCAGCACTTTGGGAGGCTGAGGTGAACACCACTTGAGGCCAGGAGTTCAAGACCATCCTGGGTAACATAGCAAGACCCTGTCTCTACAAAAAATTTACAAATTAGCCAACCATGATGGTATGCCCCTGTAGTCCCAGCTACTGGGAGGCTACAGTGGGAGGATTACTTGAGCCCAGGAGTTTGAGGCTGCACTGGGCCATGAACGCATCACTGTGCTCCAGCCTGGGCGACAGGGTAAGACTCTGTCTTAAAATAAAAAAAACAAAAAACTATGCATTCTCTAAGTAGTGAACTTTTAGAATACAACATCTATGAAATTTGAGAAAAGTTCATGGAAAGAATAATCTGGAAATATGCAGAAGATACATTTATATTTAGAATGATTTATTTTCCAAGGTGACTAGCAAAAGGGAAAATTAAAAGTCAGAAAAGGAATACTCCAAAAATGGAGCTACATTTCTTGTGGCTGTTGGAATAAACTAGCAGCAATGATGACATCCATCTGACCACAGAGTCAGTAGACCTTCAGCCAATCCAAATAACACAGAAAACGGCCTAGAATGAATGTATAAATTCAGGGCCCCAAATATATTAAATTTCAAAAATTTCCTCTCATATTTAAATCCAGGTCATGAAGAAAAAAGGCCAGAAAAAAGGCCAGGTGTGGTAGCCCACATCTGTAATCCCAGCTCTTTGGGAGGCTGAATTAGGAGGATTGCTTGAGCCCAGGAGTTCAAGGGCAACACAGAGAAACCCCATCTCTACAAAAAAAACTTAAAAATTAGCCAGGCATGGTGGTATATGCCTATAGTCTGAGTTATTCAAGGAAGCTGAGGCAAGAGGAGTCAAGGGTTGCAGTGAGCCATGAACATGGCACTATACTTCAGCCTGGGCTGACAGAGAGTAACCCTGCCTCAAAAACAAACACAAAACAAAACAAAACTAAAAAAGAGAAGAAAAGAGATATTTATCCCACTCAGACAAGCTTCAGAATGTCTGCCCGCCCTTTCCCACCCACCTTCTGGGGATATCTGCCTGGCATCATACCTAGTTGAAGGGTTAGCCTCATGAAGATTTATAACATCCTCTGTCCTACTACTGCTGACCCAAGAGGCAGTCAAACCATAGGCCTATGGCATAAAAAGATCGGCTGGACCAATTAGATTCCCCTCTCAGGAATTTATGCTAGAAAATTTTGGTAAAATAAATCAATTAACTAGGGGAACAGAAATAGAAAAGTTATAATATAGTACTGGCTCCAAAACTTAATTTGCCTAAGAATTATATGAACAGCTTGTTTAAAAAAAGAAAAAGAAAAAAGTAGACTCCTGGGTCCCACATCCAGAGATCCTGATTCAGTAAAGTCTGGGAGTAATACTTGGAACCCTTCATTTTTCGTAAGTATCTCAAGCAATACTGATGTAGGTAGTCTATAGCTCACACTATGAAAATACTGAGATAGAACCCCAGGACACAAGCATCTGGAGCGGATATTCCTAAGGGGTTGGTGGCGGGGAAGGACACAGGGAAGGTTAGGTGAAGGCAAAAGCTGAATGCCAAAAAAATTAGTGAAATCTTACAGTGAAGATCCCTGTCTGACTTTTTCTCAAGACTTGCTCTGCTTGCAGGACTTGCTTTACCACGGTTCCTGCCTTACTGTAACCACTTAGTTCAGCTTTGCCTGAGTTTCTCATCACGTATATCCTTCAAATAAACCCCTTATGACTTCTTTATTTGGAATGCAACAAAACAAACTATATACAATTCATATGCCAAAAGTAAATTCATTTTTCTTCTATAAGAGGGAAATGCAAAATAGCCAAAACATTTGCTTCTGAAATTAAGAACTGGGAACATCAAATCTTCAGTTAAAAAGCAAAAGACACTTCCACTGCAGATTAATGGTTCTTTCAAGGACTGTTATCAAAGAGCTTCACCTAGTGAAATCAATGACATTTTGCTTCTCTGGAACACTGAATATTGCTGGCTGCTTCCCTCTTACTGAAAACTCCCTTCTTTCAGTGCAGTGGCTTTACTCTTTATGCCCCCTTTTTCCCCAGATACTATATATATATTTGTAAATAAGTTCAAGTGAGGAATCTGGGCTAAGAAAAAGTAAGGGTTAGATAATAACAAAACCATAGAGGATCCGTACATAAAAATACATTTAATTGGTCCTATAAACTTGCTGGAGATGAACAGCAAATCTCATTCTAGGCTTAACAGCAGCCAATTCAAAGGAAAACAAAAATCAGTTTGAACACAGTGTCAGTAAGATAAAATAAATCAATTACTTATGAGAACTGCTACTTTTCCTGACACTGAAAACTAATAGAAACAGTTTCCACAATTTCTTATCGAAAGACAATTGTGTAATATTGTGGATGTTTTTTAATATATTCCATAGTAATACTATAACAAAGTGTATGATACCTGACTGAATTTTTCATAAGCCTAACAATGCAAATGCCAAGGCGAAATACAGTAAAAGCATTTTATGAAGTCCAAAATAATCCAGTTTAGGTTTACAGATTTCTGATAGTCTGGCTTACTCTAAGATTAAAATGTACAAATCTAGAGAATGGATAGATCATCTTTCAAGCAATTCCTCATAAATATTACATCTCATAATTTCTAGTAAGATTTTGATAAGCAACTCTTCATAAATACTACTACTTTTTTTTTTTGCAACAAAGTTTTGCTCTTGTTGTCCAGTCTGGAGTGCAATGGCACAATCTCAGCTCACTGCAACCTTCACCTCCCACCTGCCGGATTCAAGTGATTCTCTTGCCTCAGCCTCCCAAGTAGCTGGGATTACAGGCATGCGCCACTATGCCTGGTTAATTTTTGTATTTTTAGTAGAGACAGGGTTTCGTCATGTTGGTCAGGCTGGTATTGAACTCCTGACCTCAGGTGAGCCACCCGTCTTGGTCTCCCAAAGTGCTGGGATTACAGGTGTGAGCCACCAGGCCCAGCCATAAATACTATTTCTTATAACTTCTGATGAGATTTTTTTTTTGGGTGAGCAAACAATTCAGGGTTGCACTCCATGTTAAGATCATTTGAATTCAGATACTCTGTGTTGCCAATTTAAGGACAGAGGATAATCTGCCTTCCATTCTTATATCCTTCCTATTCTTTATAGCAAAGGTACTTGAAAGAGTTGTCCATGTTCAATGTCTTCATTTTCTCACTGTCTGCATTCTCAATGTCTGCATTCTCTCCTTCATTTATATGATCTGGCTTCTGTCCCCCATCATGCCACTGAAACCATTTTTGCTAAAAGCACTAATAACCTCCATTTCTTAGACATTTACCATCATCATCAGGTCCTTCCTCCTCCCTGAAACTCTCCTCTCAACTTCTGTGACACTACTACTTTCAACTTATCTGACAATACTTTTTCAGAACTTTACTTCCTCTGTTGTTCCTTAAATTTCTGTTCCTCAAGACTCTCGGCCGGCACGGTGGCTCCCGCCCATAAGCCCAGCACTTGGAGAGGTTGAGGCAGGCGGATCACCTGAGGTCAGAAGTTTGAAACCAGCCTGGCTAACTTGGGGAAATCCTGTCTCTACTAAAAATACAAAAATTAGCCAGGTGTGGTGGTACATGCCCATAGTCCCAGCTACTCGTGAGGCTGAGGAAGGAAAATCGCTTGAATCCGGGAGGCCGAGGTCGCCGTGAGCCGAGATCACACCACTGCACTACAGCCTGGGAAACGAGTGACATTCCGTCTCAAAAAAACAAAAACAAAACAAGCAAACAAACAAAAAAGTACTTATCATCCTGCATAGTAATCATTTATTTTCTGGTCTATTTTCCCTCTCTAAACACAGTTCATAAAAATAGAATCTTTTTCTACTCTGTTTCTCCAATGCCGTTAGGGATAACTGACACATACAGTAAATGTTCAATAGCATTTTCCCATAGAATTAAGTAAACAGACCACTTAAAAAACATCCAGGATCACTATACTAACTGGAAAACTTTAATCAGAACAGGAATTGACATAATCTAATTGCACGGAATTCTCCCCTGGGCTGTAACAGCAGTGACCTAGGTATACAGACACAGTTTCTGAAACAAATACACAATCTCATAATAATCTTTTTCCTAATTTCAGAATCAAGAAACATCATAATGTATAAAAACAAATCATATACAATCCTTATGAATTGCCTTTTGGAAACAGAATTACTTAAATTCTAAATTATACTAAAAAACTAAAAACATATGATATGTTCATTATTTCTCCAATTATATCAAAATTACTCAGAAAATTTCCTACCCCTTGGTGGATTTCCATCACTAGTCAATACTCAGTAAGGAAGCCATGGAAACAACGAATACAAGTAAGACTTAAGTGGAAATAATCATCCCAGATATAAAAAAAATATGCTTTTACAAACTATGCCAAAAACCCTCAGCCAAGTTCAAAAGCCACAACTGTCATTTTACAAAACTCAAATTCCAAAGCTAAGAGCAAAAATAGAGGAACTGCTTAAATTTGTCCTGTATACCTCATGAAATGGGTAAGAATCAAGTGAGATAAAGAATGCACGTGCTTTATAAACCATAAAATCATAGAAATGTGAGTTATCACTATTAATAATTTTATTATAGTTTCATTATCTAAGAATTAATTTTTTTCCAAGAAAAACCAAATTTCATTTTGACTAATATCTCATCTTACCTATTTTCTTTTTCTGTTGTCGACCAGCTGACTCTGTTATTGTTTCCTTCTTCTTTTCCACTGTAAACAACATAGTAACATAGTAAAAATTAACTGGACTATACCAAAGAAACAAAGGATGCTTTATTACAGCTGAACCAATGAAAAAAGCTTGCAAGAAAGTTACACAGTGACTGATTATGGTCATGATTAAGTTAACTGGTCCACTCTCACAGCTACTGATGGTAAAAGGTAGATGCAACATTCTAAGAATGAAACAACAATTCTAAGCATCATTAATCAAATACCCATAAAGAATTATATTGATACGATCATAATGAAAACAGACCATCAGCTGAGGATGATTACCTTAGCTAGCGTCAAAGCACAATTTTCAAATTCTGCTCTCTCAGATAACTAGGTTAATTGTAATTCCATTATCTTATGACAAACGGTAGAAATTTATTCACTCAGTTATTCGCTGCCTAAATAACTCTAAGCAGATGAAAAAAATATGCTCCCTACCTTCTAAAGAATACTTTAGTCAGGGGAGATAATCAAATGACAATTACAGTAATGTGACAAGATAGATATATGCACACTGCAGGAAAATCAGGAGAGCCAGAAAAGCTAAGACCAGCCAGACGCAGTGACTCACACCTGTAACCCCAGCACTTTGGGAGGCCTAGGCGGGCGAATCACCTGAGGTCAGGAGTTTGAGACCAGCCTCGCCAACATATAGTGAAACCCCATCTCTACTAAAAAACATACAAAACTGAGCTGGGCGTAGTGGCATATGCCTGTAATTCCAGCTGTGTGGGAAGCTGAGGCAGGAGAATCACTTGAACCCAGAAGGTGGAGGTTGCAGTGAGTCAAGATCGCACCATTCCACTCCAGTCTGGGCAACAGAGCGAGACTCTGTCTCTCAAAAAAAAAAAAAAAAAGACCAATTTTTCTGATGCATTTCAATTACTATCAAGATTACATAACAATAAGCTTTTGAAAAAGAAATAGTGGACCAGGCGCGGTCGTTCACACCTGTAATCCCAGCGCTTTGGAAGGCCAAGGCGGGTGGATCACGAGGTCAAGAGATCCAGACCATCCTGGCCAACATGGTGAAAACCCATCTCTACTAAAAATACAAAAATTAGCTGCGCGTGGTGGCACATGCCTGTAGTCCCAGCTACTTGGGAGGCAGAGGCAAGAGAATTGCTTGAACCCGGGAGGCAGAAGTTGCAGTGAGCCGAGATCTCACCACTGCACTCCAGTCTGGCGACAGAGCGAGACCCCATCTCAAAAAAAAAAAAAAAAAAGAAAAGAAAAGAAAAAGAAAAAGAAATAGTATAACGTATTTATATTATATTTTCTATCTTTAATCTCCTGTAAATGGACTAGGGATATGTCAAAAATTGCCTTTACTTAGTTTATTTATATTACCTGTTACCCATATTATTTTAGTATGCTAATAGCAAACAGTACGGTATAAGTATCATTTCTAAAACCTACATTAAAGAGAATTAGCAGGTAGAACTCTTTCCCTTAGTAGAAGAAGTCTGTCCCTGAATTCTAAAAGCAAAATTAGTATCACTGCTTTATCTAAGAATTGTAAAATTCAATTTGACTCCAATATTGCAAATGAAATTTAAAGGGTTGGCCAAAATATGTGATTTATGTGATTTGTGTGTGTGTGTGTGTGTATGTGTGTATAGTTTATGTATGTTCTGGGAGACTGAGTAACAGATACTGTTCTAGGTAAAGAGAAAGATAAGATATAGGCGAGGCATGGTGGCTTACACCTGTAATCCCAGCACTTTGGGAGGGTGAAACAGGAAGACTGCTTGAGCCCAGGAGTTTGGGATCAGCCTGGGCAACATGGCAAGACTCTGTCTCTATAAAAAATTTAAAAATTAGCTGAGTGTGGTGGCACATGCCTATAGTCCCAGCTACTCAGAAGGCTGAGGCAGGAGGAGCTCTTGAGCCTAGGAGCTTGAGGCTGCAGTGAGCTGTGTTCGCTCCACTGCACTCCAGCCTATGAGAGAGAGAAATCCTGTTGCCAAAATAAAATAAAATAAAACACAACATCATGTATACGGAAAGAGAGAGAGAAAGATTTTGAATGAACATACTAGTGAGAGATCATAAAAGAAAAATGTCAAATTTCACATTTTAAGATGTTATAAAAACAACATTTTATGTTGGGTGCAGTGGCTCAGGTCTGTAAGCCCAGCACTTTGAGAGGCCAAGATGGGAGGATTGTTTCAGTTCAGGAGTTCGAGATCAGCATGGGCAACATGGCGAAACCTCGTCTCTACCAAAACTACAAAATCAGCCAGCCATGGTGGTGCACTCCTGTGGTGCCAGCTGCTCAGGAGGCTGAGATGAGAGGATCACAGGAGCCCAGGAAGTCGACACTGCAGTGAGCCATGATTGGGCCACTGTACTCCAACCTGGGTGACACAGTGAAACCCTGTCTCAAAAAAATAAATAAATAAAAAATAAACATTTTTATTAAAATGTTATAAGGATAACATTTCAAAAGACAAAATGGATTTAGAAAACACTTAATGTTTTATTCTTTATCATTATTATTAAACAAAGAAACAAAAATATTTCTTTCCCACCCTAGAAGGACTGTAACACAACTACTTGGCATTCAATCGTGACTGCATAGAAAACAGGGCAATAAAAAGACAGAAAGCTAGAGAATGGAAACATAAGACAATTTCATAAACATTAGTCTGGTCTTCTAGCAGACCAGATTGAGACTAGATAAACTGTTTTTAGGGATATATTAATCTAATATTTTTCAAACTTCATGAGGTTGTGATGAAACCTTGGTGTGTTGATATTTATTCATCAGAATCTTACCTGACAACAAGAAGTAGAAATGTCAGAGTTGACAAAAATAAAAGATGTCTACTATGAAACGCATTTCTGTCCATGACCTGGTATTCCTGCATTCTGAATTCCAGAGTTCTGCCAAACAGTTTATAGATTGTTCTAAAAGATTTATCCTATTTTACCGTAAACAACATAACTCATACTTCACAGCAATTTATACTTAGTAAATGCTCTCAAATAAACAAATGTGTTACAAGAATCAAGTTATATATACTGTACTGTAATCTTTCTCATTTATTGAAGTATCCTTTCATTAGTATATATTATAATAGTAACACAATAAAAGGAGACCCACTGATATTCAGAGTACATCTATAAGCCCAGTGACCATCTGAGTCAACCAACTCACTACCTTTAAGAAAGCATTTTCTTTTGCTAAAGGCAGCTCAGTAGGACTGCTTTTTGGGTATCAGTATTCTTTTAAAAATGCCAAGGACCAGATCAGCACAAGCAAAGTAACCTATATCAAATTCTGATTCAAACCTCTTTATATTTTTTGATGTTCTTCAAAAACCCTATAAACTTCCCTTGCTTAAATTCATACTAAGTATCAGAAGGAATTCTGTATTTGCAATTAAGACATTTGTTCAAAGAGGAAATTTACCGTATGTTTTTCCCTTTTAATATTCCTCATGCTAAATATAATAGCTGTGCATTTGATTATACATTCCAGAGACAGAATTTGTGGCCACTCATTTTATATTGTACTTGCTATGGTAAACTCAACACATAGCAAGCAATCAAATATTTCAATTGATCATATAAAAAAAAAATAATACATGCTTACTGAGTTTTGGTAGATTATCCGGAGTAGAGGACCTAAGACCACAAGAAATGCCATGAGTCATTCCAATCATCAACCTACCTCATACTTACCTTCAAAGGAAGTATATGAAGAAATTATAGTAAAATTGCAACTATAGACGTGTAAACTGGCAAATGTATTACTTTGTTTTGTTTTTGTTCAATATTGGATCTCACTCTGTCACCTAGGCTGGAATGCAGTAGCCCAATTTCCCATCTCTGCTCACTGCAAACTCCACCTCCTGAGCTCAAGCAATCCTCCCACCTCAGCCTCCCAAGTAGTTGGGACCACAGACACACGCCACTGTGTCAGGCTAATTTTTTGTATGTTTTGTAGAGATGGGGTTTTGCCATGTTGCCCAGGCTGGTCTTGAACTCCTGAGCTCAAGCAATCTACCTGCCTCAGCCTCCCAAAGTGTTGGGATTACAGGTGTAAGCCACTGCGCCTGGCCTCAACGGTATTACTTTTGCAGTGTACAGTGAAGGAGACTTCATTTATTTCTATAATGTAAATAATTAAAGACAAGGCAATATTGTAGATACCAGTGAAGCTCAAAATCTATAGGGCAAATCCATATTATATAAATATTTAAGGTATGAGTATATTCAAACAAATTTGAAGCTAAATTTGTTTTGTATTTCATAAAACTACTCAATGATATAAATGACATGAAGAACTGTATACAGGGATGCCACTGCGTGCTGCCAACTAGCACAGGATCATAGCACAACAATTTTTCACAAAGAATACATGTGATGTTATGCTATACAGATAATTTATTCAATATACATTTATCAAGTATCTAATATGTGCCAGGCACTGCATTAGGTACTGTGGATACAATGGCCTTTGTCCTCATAGAAATTACAGTTTTGTTGAGGAGAGACACATTACCCTGATGACCATAATCATATACAGGTAAAACTGCAATTGTTACAAACACTCTAAGGAGAGGTATGTGGATAAATCATAAACTATGATAGGAAGATTTGGCCCCGTCTGGGAGACTGGATAAGATCTGAAGAATGTGTAGGATTTTACTAAACAAAATGAGAAGGGAAAATTATTCCAGATAGGAGGAACAACAGATACAAAGTGCCTGTAGTAGGAAACCATAAGACTAGCCCAGAGGACAGAAAAAAGGCATGAATGAATAGAGAATAGGGAGCAAGAGAGAACATGATACAAGACGTAGCCAGGAGAAGGAAGGGTGGTGTTGTACCGTGCTGGACCTTACAGGCCACATGTTTATCCTAAAGCAATTGTGAAGAAATTGAAAGGTTTTAAGAAGGACAAGTAACATAATCAGATTTGTGTTTTAAAACATTACCCTAGATGCATTATAGGGGACAAATTTGAGTGGGTGCAGGTGGACCAGAGAGGAGGTTACTGCAGCAGATTAAATGAAATATAATAGAAGTTTAGACTAGGTGGTGGTAGGAGAAATGGAGAGATGTGAAATGATCTGAAAACTAATCAGGAAAACAGCAATAGGGCTTGGTAACGGACTGCATATATGGGGCAAAAGAAGAAAGCATTCAAATCAATAAATGTTTATTAAACATTTACTATGTGCCAGTCAGTGTTCTAGGTAAACAGGATACATAGGTAAACAACAACAAAGAACCATGCCCTAGTGGAGTTTTCATTCTAGCAGGTAGAAATACACACTAAACAATAACATGATAAATAAGTAAATCATACAGTATATTAGAAAGTAATAAAAGCAACAGAAAAAAATAGAACAGGGTAAGGAATATTAGGAGTAGGAGAGATTGGCAGGTTGCAGTTTTTTTGGTTTTTTTTGTTTTTTTTTTGAGACGGAGTCTTGCTTTGTCCCCCAAGCTGGAGTGCAGTGGCATGATCTCGGCTCACTGCAAGCTTTGCCTCCCAGGATCATGCCATTCTCCCGCCTCAGCCTCCTGAGTAGCTGGGACTACAGGCGTCCGCCACCGCGCCCGGCTCATTTTTTGTATTTTTAGTAGAGACAGGGTTTCACCGTGGTCTCGATCTCCTGACCTTGTGATCTGCCCGCCTCGGCCTCCCAAAGTGCTGGGATTACAGGCATGAGCCACCGCGCCCGGCCTGCAGTTTCAAATAGAGTGGTCAACTTAAGTGTCAGGGGTGATGTTGGAACAAAGATTTGAATAAGGTAATAGGATTAGCCCAGCACATACTGTAGGGAAGAACATTTCTAGGCAGAAGGAACAACCACTAGAAAGGTCTCAGCACAGAGTATGGCCAGTATGTGTAAAGAACAGCAAGTTGGACAGTGTGGGTAAAGTAGGGTAAGTGAGAAGAAAGAATATCAGAGTGGTAAAAAGGAAGCTCTGTAGGCCATTATAAGGATGCTAGCTTTTCTGCTGAGTGAAAGGGACATGACCTAATAGGCTTTTAAAAAGATTATTCTGGCTGTCATCTTGAGAACAGACTTCAGGAAGACAGGAACGCTTATTGGAGACTGTTGCAATAATCCATGCAAAAGATCACAGTACTTAGACCACAGTGGTTAACACTGGAGCTAATGAAAAATGGTCAAATTCTGGATATCGGAAGCTCTCTGAACCTTTACTGGTTTGGGGTATTTCCCCAAAAAGGAGACCCCACAGTATCTGCAGACAAACTAGATGTGGGTTTTAAGAAGAGTAAAAGAAGCTGGGCGCGGTGGCTCAAGCCTGTAATCCCAGCACTTTGGGAGGCCGAGACGGGCGGATCACGAGGTCAGGAGATCGAGACCATCCTGGCGAACATGGTGAAACCCCGTCTCTACTAAATAATACAAAAAACTAGCCGGCGCGGTGGTGGGCGCCTGTAGTCCCAACTACTCGGGAGGCTGAGGCAGGAGAACGGCGTGAACCCAGGAGGCGGAGCTTGCAGTGAGCTGAGATCCGGCCATTGCACTCCAGCCTGGGCGGCAGAGTGAGACTCCGTCTCAAAAAAAAAAAAAAAAAAAAAAAAAAGAAGAGTAAAAGATAACTGCACAAGAATTATGGCCTGAGCAAGTGGAAGGACAGAAATGCCATAGACCAATATAAAGAAGGCTACAAATGACACAGGCTTAGACATGAGGAACAAGTATTCAATTTGGGACGTGTTGGGACTGAGATGTCCACCAAACATTCTAGCTGAGATAACAAATTGATGCATGGATATGTGAATCTTGCATTAAGGAGAGAGGGTTACATAAATTTGGGAGTGGAGTCACTGGCCAATACAGCTGAAAGATAAGTTCACCAAGGAAGTGAATGTAGAGAAAAAACCTAAATTTCGTGTAACCCCTAACAACAGGAGGTCAAGAAATGAAACCAACAAGTAAACTGCAGAAGAATGATCAGTAAGGGCTGGGCACTGTGGTTCATGCCTGTAAATCCCAGCACTTTGGGAGGCCTAACCAGGAGGATCGCTTGAGCCCAGGAGTTTGAGATCAGCCCTGACAACAGAGCAAGACCTCATCTCTCCAAAATATTAGCCAGTCATGGTGGCGTGCATCTGTAGTCCCAGCTACTCAGGAGTCTGAGGCAGGAGGATCGCTTAAGCCTGGGAGGTCCAGGGTGCAATGAGCTGTTGGGGGTGACAGAGTGAGACCCTGTCTCCAAAAAAAAAAAAAAAAAAAAAATTAAATTAAAAAGTAAAAAATAAAAAAAGGATGACCAGTAAGATGGAGAGCAGCAAAACCGAGAGTATGGTATCCTGGAAGCCAAATTAATAAAGCATATCAAGGTTTCTGGCTTACACTACTGGAAGCATGGAGGTACCCATCACCAAAATAGGGAAATCCTGGAAGAGTATCTTGTTTGTGAAGGTAAAGATAAGGAGTTTGGCTCAGATATGCTGAGGTACATAATCAACATTGAGTAAATGAAGGAACAGTAAGCTGTAATTTTAAAAGCCTGAGTCTGGTCTCTATTCTTTGTTTGCTCTGTGACGTAAGTCGTCATTATCATCCTGAGGCTCAGTTTTCTTTCCTATGACATGGAAGTAATATTTATACGAGTGACCACAAATGGTTGCTGTGTGGATCAAATGTGGTAATTTAAGAAAAAAACTTCAAATCCCTATGAAGATATAAGAAAAAGTCACAGAATACAGAAAGTTGTAGGAATTCTAAGAAACAAAGGTACATTTAATCCTTATAAGGGAGAAAAGAACAGAGAAAACTAAATCAGGCCTATAAGGAACCATTCACCTTGTACCTTTAGCTGAGTCCTGTGGAATTCCTGCTTTATTTCAAAGGTAACAAACCCTTCTTGTTTTTAATCTTTTCCTCAAACACCTCTTCAACTTCCTAACCCAACTGAAACCTGGCTTATCTCTGAAGACACCACTTACCTTGACACCAGTCATAACGACCTATTATCCTCCAAACATGCCTTAAATGTTAAGATTTCCGTATTTTTGCTCATATGTTATTTCCTTTACCTGGAATTTCCTTTCCCCATTTCATTGTCTATCCAAATTCTAACTATCCACAAGGAACTGCAAGGCCATCAGCATTATGAAGGCTACCATGGTTCCGCACAACTGAATGAAACCTCTTTTTTCTAAAGACAAGTCTCACTCTATTGCCCAGGAGGCAGTGTAGTGACACCATCGTGGCCCACTGTGGCCTCATCCTCCTGGGCTCAAGGGATCTTCATGCTTCAGTCTCCCAAATAGCTGGGACTATAGGCGTGTACCACCATACCCAGCTAATTTTTTTTGTAGAGATGAAGTCTCCCTATGTTACCCTGGCTGTTCTCAAACCCCTAGGTTCAGTCCTGCCTCAGCCTTCCAAAGTGCTGGGATTAACAGGAGTAAGCCACTGCGCCAGGCTGAACCTCTTTTTAGAACCACCACAGCACAAAACATGTATCTGCCACGTCCCCCACTTCTCTCTAGTTGGTATTACACATTTTGCATAAAAGTCTTCTATTTCTAAATAGGCTTCAAGTCACGTTCATCTTTGTACCAGCTGGTGCTCTTAAAATATTTACCGTGAACATGGACTTAATGAGCTTGACGTGTTGAAATTATTTCTAATGTGTTGTCATACTCACATTTTTTACTCTGTTTTTCCACTTCTGCCTTCAGTCTCTTGTACTTGTCTGTCCTGTAAACCAGGACCCAGGTTATGCCTAAAACATTAAAAGCAACATGTTAATAGAGAAATGACTGGAACGATCACAACAAACTATTAGAGGTTACTGTTGGAGAAGGAGGGATTCCAACTTTTTGCTTTGTATTTACCCATAGTTAACTTTTTTCAAAGGCTAATACAACTGGCTCTTCAGCCAAAACAACAGTAACATGATGTGAAGGTGTCTACACAATTACACAAGTGAAATCTACCTGAGACCAAAGAAAACTCGGCAATCGACTCCACACTCCCCTCCCGCTCCTGTTCACGAGTTGCCCAGAGATCCCCTGGAGTAAAGTAGATGAGCCTCTCTAGCAAGTAAGGCTCGCGATCTTTCCCCTGGAGGCACAAGGGACCCCAGGGCCCTTCCTCCCGGGGACTGATCAAACGTCTGAGAAATAGCCGCTCTCACCTTCTGCGAGCAAAGCCGTGCACACAGAGATAAAAACGATGAGGAGAGTGTCTGCGAACATAGTGCTCATCTCGCACCTTCGTCCCTGCACTCCCACCCGCCAGGGGGAAAGCGCTCTAGAGCCAGTAAAAGTGAAGCGAAAACGGCTTCCGTAGAGTCCACCACCACCGAGTAACAGACCAACTCTGACAGCCCGAAGATCGCACTTCCGCTTCCGGGGCATAGCACCGGAAAGGTTCGTGTCTGAGAACTGTGTGGCCACGAGAATCTAGAGGAAACGAACCCGCAAGTCACTGGAGCTGAAGGCTGGTACTCAGGCCGAATCTCGCGAGAATTAGAACTATTTCAGACCTAGAGCAGGATAGCGGCGGCGGCGAACTTTGCCCGGTAGTTTTTACTGATTGGGGTGCTGGCGCGCGCCTTTTTCTCGGCCAGAATCCAGCAATTGGGATAATCTTGGCTTCCACCTCAGCCACACATCTGTAATCGTAATATTAGTTTAGCTTGGGTTTGCCGTGAAGTAAGAAGTCTGACTTGCGCAAACGTACTGAACGCCTGGGTGTAGGTGCCAGGGCAAGGACGTGCAGCTGGGGCCGCGAAATGAGTTAGTTGTGGGCCGCTGGCCTCAAGGAGCGAATGTCAGCGCGAGGAGAAGCAGCTTGTGCATACGCTTTGATAAGGGTTTTAATAGAGGTATTACCACAGTGCTACGTGACACGGTTGAGAGGGTGGTCAGAAGAAACTAACGAAAAGAATTGAAGCAGTGCCTTAGGGGAGTAGGAGTGCTTTTGGAGAAAGCAAAGGACTTTCTAGGCAAAGTGGAAGTCAAAGCACGGATGCCTGAAAATTCATAGTGTGATAGTGCAGTGAGTAAGTAATGTGTCTAGAGAAGGGGTCATAAATCCAGATGCCTAGATTAGCGAGAGAATATAAATTACGTTATGCAAGCTGAGCCTAAAAAAATGGTGGAAGGTACTATGATGGATAAAGGAGCATTAAGTTCATCTGAAAGGAGAATTTGATACCCAAATCCAACGCATTTCTCTAGGAGAATGAGCACCCAGTTTCTGAGATGACTTCGTTTCTCAGGAAAATCCAGAAATCCTGGGTTTTATGTGAAACTTCAATTTATACATGCTGGTAACTAATTAAATTTTTAAAATGCCTCAGTAGCGTGGTTTCAGCCATTGTAGACGGTTTCAGCTTTTTCAGACTGGGGTGTGTGTGTGAGAGAGAGAGAGAGTGAGTGAGAAAACCTGGAAGCTGGCGCCGGGCGCGGTGGCTTACGCCTGTAATCCCAGCACTTTGGGAGGCCGAGGCGGGCGGATCACAAGGTCAGGAGATCGAGACCATCCTGGCTAACACGGTGAAACCTCGTCTCTACTAAAAATACAAAAAATTAGACGGATTAGATGGGCGTGGTGGCGGGCACCTGTAGTCCCAGCTACTCGGGAGGCTGAGGCAGTAGAGTGGCGTGAACCCAGAGGCGGAGCTTGCAGTGAGTTGAAATGGCACCACTGCACTCCAGCCTGAGCGACAGTTCGAGACTCCGTCTCAAAAAAAAAAAACAAAAAAAAACCTGGAAGCTGGCTGAGCTGTATCCTCTTGTACTTCCTATCATTGGTGGGTTTTGTTTTGTGTTTTTTGTTTTTTTGAGATGGAGTTTCACTATTGTTGCCCAGGCTGGAGTGCAGTAGCACAGTCTCGGCTCACTGCAACCTCTGCCTCCAGGTTCAAGCGATTCTCCTGCCTCAGCCTCCCGAGTAGCTGGCACTACAGGCACCCACCTCCACACTCCGCTAATTTTTGTATTTTCAGTAGAGAGGGGGTTTCGCCATGTTGGCCCAGTTGGTCTTGAACTCCTGACCTCAGATCCACCCACCTCGGCCTCCCAAAGTGCTGGGAATACAGACGTGAGCCACCGTGCCCAGCCCTCATTGGTTCTTTTAAACCCTACTGCACTTAACTATATAATTCTCCTAAACACTACTTTTGACCTTTTTTTAGCTTTATGTGCATTTCTTGTCTCCTAGGCTTAGCAGCAGAGACCCTATCTTCTTTTTAAGAAATATTATTGAGCTTCTATTGTATGTCAAGAACCGTGGTAGGCACTGTAGGGTCAAAAGGATGGTTAAGAGAATATTCCTGACTTCCAAGGGCCCAGGGAGATTATACAATATAATAAGATTATAGGTATTATAGAGATTCTTATAATGTTGAGGAGAACAAGATGTGTTCTTCCTGGGAATTTGGAAAGGTTTCAAAAAGATCATATTTGAGCTAGACGTTGATTTGAGCAGTTAAGACAAGGATAGACTTTTATTCACCTTTGTATCACCCAAGGTAAGTACTGAGATAACAGTAAGAGCATGATCTTGGAAATCGACCTGATTTTAAATTCTGGCTCTGCCAGTTACTTGACAGCAATCCTAGAACCTGTTGTTTAGCATCTTTGAGCCTTAAAGATGGTGGTAGCATCAGCTGCATAAAATTGTTATGAAGATTGAATGAGGAAGAGTATATTATAAAGCATTTCAAGCAGTGCTTGGCACACACAATTCATCAAATTCAACATGCTATTCATTGTAAGATGCATCATTACTACTAAAAAGGAAAAAATAATTAAACCATGACACACCATTGATTGTAAGATGAATCCCATTCAGAGATGTTAAAATATGAACAAATAAGAAAATATGAAATATATTAATAAGCAGTTAAGTTATTCCTGTGTAAATGTTTGCAGCCATGGACTGCTAGGATACACTTCTAGGGTCATGATGTCATGACACTATGCCCCTTGTTTAAGAACAGTGCTAGAGACAAGTTCAGATAACATCTTTTCTAGATTCAACTAGTTTTCTTTGTCATATTCCCAAATTCTCTAAGCTCTCAGTTGTACTATCTAATTTTTAGATTTCAAAGTTTTCCCCATGAGGACCGCTCTCCCAAAGCTCATGACCTCCTCCGGTCTCTAGTACAATAGCAAGACTTTTGTCCTGGGACTTAATTTTACTATTCTCTTGAACCCACATGTTTTTTCTAGTTTATACTTGATGTTGTGGTACATCTTCAAGTAACTTTCTGTGAAAGGTGAATGGGAGCTAAGCCTGTTCTTATGTTATTAGTAGAATTAGTAATAATAATATTGTTGTTGCTTTGGGGTTTTGTGTTGTAGAGACAGGGTCTCTGTTGCCCAGGCTGGGTCTCAAACTCTGGGGCTCAAAGCATTCCTCCTGCTTCAGCCTCCCAATGTGTTGGGATTACAGGAATGAGCCACCATGCCCAGCCAATACTGTGCTTCATTTATTTTTATTTATTTAGTTAGTTAGTTAGTTATTTTATTTTTGAGATGGGATCTCACTCTGTCGCCCAGGCTGGAGTGCAGTGGCACAATTTTAGTTCACTGCAATCTCCACCTCCTGAGTTCAAGCAATTCTCCTGCCTTAGCCTCCTGAGTAGCTGGGTTTACAGGCATGCACCGCCACACCCAGCTAATTTTTGTATTTTTAGTAGAGGCAGGGTTTCAACTTTTTGACCAGGCTGGTCTTGATCTCCTGACCTCAGGTGATTCATCCACCTCGGTCTCCCAAAGTGCTTGGATTACAGGCATGAGCCACCATGCCCGGCCCAATACTGTTCTTTAAATACACAGTACTGCCGGGCGCGGTGGCTCAAGCCTGTAATCCCAGCACTTTGGGAGGCCGAGACGGGCGGATCACGAGGTCAGGAGATCGAGACCATCCTGGCTAACACGGTGAAACCCCGTCTCTACTAAAAATACAAAAAACTAGCCGGGCGCGGTGGCGGGCGCCTGTAGTCCCAGCTACTCGGAGGCTGAGGCGGGAGAATGGCGTGAACCCGGGAGGCGGAGCTTGCAGTGAGCCGAGATCGCGCCACTGCACTCCAGCCTGGGTGACAGAGTGAGACTCCGTCTCAAAAAAAAAAAAATAAAAAATAAAAAAAATAAATACACAGTACTAAGCTAGGTATTGTAAAAGACTGTAAGAGAATTATAAATCCCTGCTTACACTCAGGTTTGAAACAATATGAACTTTACCTTTCAATTTTAGTCCCACTACATGTAAGCTACCTTATTTTTAGCAAGTTATTTAATTTATCTGAGCCTCATTGTTTTAAATCTGTAAAGTATAAGTACAAATATCTACCTTCAAGAACTACTGTGAGGTTTGTATAGGGTTGAGAACAAAGTTCTGGAGTCAGACTACCTGTCTTCAAATCCTGGCTTCTCCATTTAACTAGATATACAGTTTCAGGCAAATTACTTCACTATACCATGCCTTGGTTTTTCTGGAGTGTAAAATGTCATAATAGTATGTAAATTTAAAGGATTTTATTTTTTTAAAAGTATGTAAGGAAAGTGTTTAGAAGGTCCATGGTCTGTTTGTTCTTGTTACATGGCCAGTAACACATTACTGTTATGTTCTTTTTACTGGCTATATTCAACCACTGAGCACATAATACTTGAACTAATTTTCTTTTTTTATTCATTTTCCCTGTGCTCATTTCTTCAGTAGCTTCAGTTACCATTTATCTGCTGATAATGCATAAAATCTTATCTGAGCCCAAGTTCTTTCCAGTTTCAGGCCTAATAGTTAGCCGCCCACTGAAAATTTCCATTTGGATATACCAAAATCAATCTGTTGTGTTCTTTTCCCCAAACTGCAATATTCCCTTATTCTCTTAATGAGTAGCACCACCATCTAACTGGTTTTCAAGCCAAAAATAAGGGAACTATCCTCAGTAACTCCCTCTTTATCTCACATGTTTACTTTGCAAGCTTCATAGATTTCCCCCTTTTCATATCTTTTTTTCACATATTTCAATCCCCTCTAGTACACCTCAATTCAGTTCGTCATTATCTACACTTGTATTACAGCTTTCTAACTGGTCTCCACTTGTATACCCAATTCTGTCCCCTTCAGGCCATTCTTCTCATTTAGGCAGTAGTGATCTTTGTCAAATACAAAGATGACTGAGTGTGGAAGATTGGGAAGAAGAAGGAGTTAGGGACAGCTCCCAAACTTTTTTCTTGGATACATGAACAAATTCATATCCGAGAAAACAGGAAAGGAATCAGGTTTTTATGAGAAGATTTCTTTCCCACTGGGCTAGTAGGACTAGATGAAGACCTTCAGAAACCCTGGGCACTGAGAAGATCGTGAGGTCTCTTCCCAAATATAATTAAAATACTAAGGTGAAATATATTTTTAATTATTATTTTTGAAATCTTATTTTTTCTAAATGTTTTCCCTCTGAGTCCATGTGTGTATGCCCTAAATACGTGTTTCATCTGCTGGTTGGATAATCCTGTACTGTTGTGTTTTTTTTTTTAGAGACAGGGTCTCGCTGTGTCATCCAGTCTGGAATGCAGTGACTCGATCGTAGCTCACTATGACCTTGAACTCCCAGGCTAAAGCAGTCCTCAAGCAATCCTTCCACCTCAGCCTCCTGAGTAGCTAGGAGTAGCTGATTAGTGTGTGCAACCACGCCCAGCTAATTTGTGTATGTGTGTGCATGTGTGTGCACGTGCATAGAGCTATGGGTCTCACTATGTTGCTTAGGCTAGTCTTGAACTCCTGGCCTCAAGCAGTCTTCCTGCCTTGACCTCTCAAAGCAGTGGGATTATAGGTGTGAGCCACTGCTCCTGGCTGAGCACTGTTTCTTTAGGACAGAGACTGTGTTCACTGTTGCATCTTCAGCTTTTGGAACATGGTCAAGGACAGAGAAGTTGCACAATTTGTATTTATTGAATGAACGAATGATACCTTTGGGAGAGAAGATAGTGGGTTGGAGAAATATCTTGAAAGAATTGGAAATTTTAGGTAGACCTTGAAGAAAAGGTGAAATTCAATTAGGACACAAGCAGTGATTAAAAGCATTGAGTTGGGAACAAAGTGGTAGGATGTGGGAGTTAGTGTGTAGTAAAAACAACTAAAATATAGAAAGAGATTATATATTTGATAGAAATAGGATTGACTAAAGTGAATCCAGGTTGTATCTGTAAGAGGTCCATGGTTGAACTTTATTTTTTTTGTTTTTGAGACAGGGTCTCACTCTGTTATCTAGGCTGGAGTACAGTGGCATGATCTCAGCTCACTACAGCCTCCGCCTCCCAGTTTCAATTGATTCTCCTGCCTCAGCCTCCCATGCAGGGATTACAGGCCTGCACCACCACACCTGGCTAATTTTCGTATTTTTAGTAGAGACAGGGTTTCACCATGTTGGCCAGGCTGGTCTGGAACTCCTAACCTCAAGTGATCCACCCACCTCGGCCTTCCAGAGTGCTGGGATTACAGGCCTGAGCCACTGTGCCCAGCCAACTTTATTTATTTTTGAGAAGGGGTCTTGTTCTGTCGCCTAGGCTGGAGTGCAGTAGTGCAATCATGGCTCGCTGCAGCCTTGACCTCCCACCTCAGTCTCCTGAGTAGCTGGGACTACAGGTGTGCACCACCACACCCAGCTAATTTTTGTATTTTTTGTAGAGATGGTGTTTAGCCATCTTACCCAAGCTGGTCTCAAACTCCTGGCCTCAAGTTATCCACCCATCTAGGCCTCCTACAGTGCTGGGATTACAGGGATGAGACACCATGCCCAGACTAATGGTTGAACTTCAGGAGAGCTATACATCTTCTCCTGATAATGCATGCAAAACTTCATGTGTGCATTTTTTTCTGAGTTGAAGTTTTGTAGTATTCATCCAATTCTCAAAGGTGTTTATAAACCAATAAAGGTTAAGAATCATTTATGTTGTGCATTTGAAAGACTAATAGAAAGGCTTAAGCTTAATGCTGTAGCAAATTAGTCTTCAAAACTTTTCTACTACAGCACTCATTAGGAACAGAAGAGAGGGAATGAGACCCTAAGATTTAGAGATGAAGTCTGAAACTTAGGACTTTATATTTATCCTAACATCCTATGTAAATGTTACTATTATGGGACTGATATTAATGCTTCCTTATAAAAAGATACTCCACCTCATCAGTGATCAGGGAACCATATTTGGGACCAGTCTGTTCAATGGGCAAAAATTAAAGAGGCCATCATATTGGAAAGGAAGAGGTAAAATGATTTGTTTACAGACAATATGATGTTTTATGTACAAAACCCTAGAGATTCCACCCAAAAAACCCTGTTAGAACTAAAAAACAAAGTTGCAGGATCCAAATCACACAAAATTTAGTTGCATTTCAATGTAAAATTTAAAAAGGAAATTTAAAAATTCCATTTACAATAACATCAAAACTAAAATACTTATGAATAAATTTAACCAAAGAGGCAAAAAACTTGTATACTGAAAACTACAAATGTTGCTGGAAGAAATTAAAGATACACAAATAAGTAGAATGATGCACTGTGTTCATAGATTGAAACACTTAATCTTAAAATGTTAATACTACTCAAAGTGATCTACAGATTCATTATGT
Source organism: Theropithecus gelada (assembly GCF_003255815.1). NCBI lineage: Eukaryota > Metazoa > Chordata > Mammalia > Primates > Cercopithecidae > Theropithecus > Theropithecus gelada. Next base: position 199,597,060 of record NC_037668.1, on the reverse strand, counting down.
AATCCCTGTCAAACTCCCAGTGACGTTTTTTCAGAAATAGAAAAATTCATCCTAAAATTTATATGAAAACTCAAAGTACCCCAAATAGCCAAAACAATTTTGCAAGAGAACAGAGCTGAAGGTCTCACACTTCTTGATTTCAAAATTTAACTATAAAGCTACAGTAATCAAAACACTGTAGTTGGGCGGGTGTGGTGGCTTACACCTGTAATCCCAGCACTTTGGGAGGCTGAGGTGGTCAGATCACGAGGTCAGGAGATCGAGACCATCCTGACTAATGTGGTGAAACCCCGTCTCTACTGAAAATACAAAAAAAAAAATAGCCGGGCGTGGTGGCGGGCATCTGTAGTCCCAGCTATTCGGGAGGCTGAGGCAGGAGAATGGCGTGAACCTGGGAGGCAGAGCTTGCAGTGAGCTGAGATGACACCACTGCACTCCAGCCTGGGCAACAGAGCGAGACTCCATCTCAAAAAAAACAAAAACAAAAAAAACCACTGTAGTCCTGGCGTAAAGACAGACATATAAAATAAAGAACCCAGAAATAAACCCTCACATATATGATCAATTGATTTTTGACAAGGCTGTCAAGACCAGTCAATCAATGGAGAAAGGATATCCAGTTTTCCCCATTTTTACATGTGAAAATCCAGTTTTCTCAACACCATTTATTGAAAAGATAATCTAAATGATAAATCTAAATATCTAAAAAATAAATAATCTAAAATATATGATCTAAAAATATCCAGTTTTTTTGGCCACGTGCAGTGGCTCACACCTGTAATCCTAACACTTTGGGAGGCTGAGATGGGTAGATCACTTGAGGTCAGGAGTTCAAGACCAGCCTGGCCAACATGGTGAAACCCTATCTCTACTATAAATGCAAAAATTAGCTGGGTATGGTAGCGGGCACCAGTAATCCCAGCTACTCAAGAGGCAGAGGCTCGAGAATCGCTTGAATCCAGGAGGTGGAGGTTGCAGTGAGCCAAGATCATGCCACTGCACTCCAATCTGGGTGACAGAGCAAGACTCTGATTCAAAAAAAAAAAAAAAAAGATATCCAGTTTCCCAACACCATTTATCTTTTCAATAAATGGTGAATTTTGCACGTGGATAATCCAGTTTTCCCAAGATTTATCTTTAAGATAGCCACAGGCAAAATTAACTCAAAATGGATCAAAGACTTAAATGGAAGTGCTAAAACTCTTAGATGAAAACGGGAAAACCTTCATGACATTGGATTTGGCAATGATTTATTGAATATAACAGCAAAAGCAAAGGCAACAAAAATAAATTGGACTTTACCAAAGTTAAAAATTTGTATTCATCAAAGGATACAACAGAGCGAAAAGGCAACTCATGGAATGGGAGAAATATTTACAAAACACTTATCTGGTAAGGGATTAAAATCCATTATAAAAACATTTTAAAATCCTTCAACTTACTAAAAAAAAAAAAAAAATTCAAAAATGGGCAAAGGATTTAATCAAAGGTTTCTCCAAAGAAGATAAACAAATGGCCGATAAGCCCATGAAAAGATGGTCAACTTAACTAATTAGGGAGTTGCAAATCAAACCACTTCACACTCATTAGGATGGCAATTATTAAAAAAACAAAACAGGGCCGGCTCAGGGGCTCACGCTTGTAATCCCAGCACTTTGGGAGACCGAGGTGGGTGGATCACGAGGTCAGGAGTTCAAGACCAGCCTGACTAATGTGGTGAAACCCTGTCTCTACTAAAAATACAGAAATTATCTGGGTGTGGTGGCATGTGCCTATAATCCTAGCTTCTCAGGAGGCTGAGGCAGGAGAATGGCTTGAACCCTGGAGGCTGAGGTTGCAGTTAGCCAAGATCATGCCACCGCACTCCAGCTTGGGCAACAGACTGAGACTCTGTCTCAGAAAAACAACAACAACAACAACAACAAAAACAAGTATTAGTGAGGAAGTGAAGAAAGTCAACCCCTTGTGCATTGCTGGGGTGAATGTAAAAATGATACAGTCAGGATGGAAAATCAGTATGATTGTTCCTCAAAAAATTAAACATAAGGTCAGGCACAGTGGTTCACGCTTATAATCCCAGCATGTAGGGAGGTTGAGGCAGGTGGAGCACGTGAGCCCAGAAGTTTTTGATCACCCTGGGCAACATGGCAAAACCCTGTCTCTACCAAAAATACAAAAATTAGCCAGGTGTAATAATATACGCCTGTAGTCCCAGCTACTCAGGAGGCTGAGGTGGGAGGATCACCTGTGCCCAGGAAGTTGAGGCTGCAGTGAGTCATGAGGATGTCACTGCAATAAATAAAGAATTACTATAGGATCCAGCAATTCCACTTCCAGGTATCTACCCTAAAGAACTGAAAGCAGGGACTTCAACAGATATTTGTATATCTATGTTCATGGCAGCATTATTCACAGTAGCCAAAAGGTATCCCAAGTGTCCACCAATGGATGAATGGATAAAAGAATATTCTTGAAACCATATTCTTGAAACCTTGAAAACCTGAGCTAGTTTTTCAAGTTAACTTTGGAATGCCCTTGGCCAAGAGAAGAGTTCCATTCTGATGGCTGTGGGGTGGGGGGCAGGGGGTGGTGGTGCTTATAATTTTATTTTTGGTTTACACAGGTATCTAAAGTAGTCATATACATTGGGACAAAAAATGGGGTATCATTCTGCCTTGAGAAATTCTGACATGTGTTATAACATGGATGAACTTTGAAGATACGCTGAGTGAGATAAGCTAGCCACAAAAGAACAAATAGTGTATGATTTCTCTAATATCAGGTGTAAACTAAAAGTATCCAAGACAGATCTCAATCCATTTAGGAAATTTATTTTGCCCGGGTTAAGGATGTGCCTGTGATACAGCCTCAAGTGGTCCCAAGGTGGTGGGGGTACAACTTGCTTTTATACATTTTAGAGAGTCATGAGACATCAATCAATACATGTAAGATGTACATTGGTTTGGTCTGGAAAGGCAGGACAACTTGAAACTGGGGCTTCCAGGTCATAGGTCGATTTTAAAATTTCCTGATCAGCAATTGGTTGAAAGAGTTATCAATAGAAAAGAGTGTCTCAGTTACAGTAAGAGGTTGTGGAGACAAAGGTTTTATCATGCAGATGAAGTCTCCAAGTGGCAGGCTTCAGAGAGAATAGACTGTAAATGTTTCGTATCAGACTTTAAGAGTCTGTTCTATCCTTAACTCCAAAAGAGAGCAGGGTATAATTAGGCATATCCAGCTCCCCACTCCCATAATGACCTGAGCTAGTTTTTCAAGTTAACTTTGGAATGCCCTTGGCTGAGAGAAGGGTTCCATTCTGATGGCGGTTGGGGGTAGGGGGCATGGGGCGGTGGTGCTTATAATTTTATTTTTGGTTTACACAGGTATCTAGAGTAGTCATATACATTGGGACAAAAAATAGAATGGTGGTTTCCTAGGCTGGAGGAGGGGAGAGTGGAGAGTTATTTTTAGATACAGATTTATTTATTTATTTATTTTTTGAGATGGCATCTCAGTGTCACCTAGGCTGGAGTGCAGTGGTGCAATCTCGGCTCACTGCAACCTCCACTTACTGGGTTCTCCCACCTCAGCTTCCCAAGTAGCTGGGATTACAGGCATGAGCCACCACACCCAGCTAGTTTTTATATTTTTAGTAGAGACAGGGTTTCACCATGTTGACCAGGCTGGTCATGAACTGCTGACCTCCTGTGATCTGCCCGCCTCGGCCTCCCAAAGTGTTGGGATTACAGGCGTGAGCCACTGCGCCCAGCCTAGATACAGAATTTCAGTTGAGGAAGATAAGTTCTGGTAATGGATGGTGGTAATGATTGTCTAGCAGTGTGCATGTACAGAATGTCTCTGAACTATATACTTAAAAATGTTTAAAATGGTAAACCTGATATATATATATATATGTATGTTAAAGAAATGTTTAAAGTTGGCCCATATCTGAAGGATACAGATTATCACAATATCTTAATCATTGCTGGTAGGAGTGTAAATTGGTACAGCCCTTTTGGAACAATCTGGCATTATCCTGTAAAGATAAACATTTGCATGCCCTTTGACCTGCCAGTTTGTTCCTAGGCATATACATAAAAGAAACTTTTTTTTTTTTTTGAGACAGAGTTTGCTCTGTTGTCTAGGCTTGAATAAAGTGGTGCAATCACAGCTCATTGCCTCCTTGATCTTCTGGCCTCCAGCTATCCTCCCACTTTACCCTGCTAGTAGCTGGGACTACAGGTGCATGCCACCATGCCCAGCGAATTTTTTTTGGGGGCGGCGGGGGTAGAGGCAGGGTTTCACTATTGTATTAGTTCATTTTTACGCTGCTGATAAAGACATACCCAAAACTAGAAACGAAAACAGGTTTAATTGGACTTGCAGTTCCACATGGCTGGGGAGACCTCAGAAACTCAGCAGGAGGCAAAAAGCACTTCTTTTTTTTTTTTTTTTTTTGAGACGGAGTCTCGCTCTGTCACCAGGCTGGAGTGCAGTGGCGTGATCTCGGCTCACTGCAACCTCAGCCTCCCGGGTTCAAGCAATTCTTCTGCCTCAGCTTTCCAAGGAGCTGGGACTACAGGCACACGCCACCACGCCCAGCTAATTTTTGTGTTTTTAGTAGAGACAAGGTTTCACCATGATGGCCAGGCTAGTCTCGATCTCCTGACCTTGTGGTCTGCCCACCTCAGCCTCCCAAAGTGCTGATTACAGGCGTGAGCCATCGCACCCGGCCAAAGGCACTTCTTACATGGCAGTGGCAAGAGAAAAATGAGGAAGAAGTAAAAGTGGAAACTCCTGATAAAACTATCAGATCTCGTGAGACTTGTTCACTATCACGAGAGTAGCACAGAAAAGACTTGCCCCCATGATTCAATTACCTCCCCTTGGGTCCCTCCCACAACATGGAGGAAATCTGGGAGATACAATTCAAGTTGAGATTTGGATGGGGACACAGCCAAACCATATCAACTATCTTGCCCAAGCTGGTCTTGAACTCCTGGGGTCAAGTGATCCTCCTGCCTTAGCCTCCCAAAGTGCTGGGATTACAGGAATGAGCCACTGCGCCCAGTTCAAAAAAACTTTTTAACAAGTATCAGGTCACGCATACAAGAGTGTTCATGTGAGCACTCTTTTTAATACCAAAACCTGAAAACAACCCAAATGCCCACTAACAGGCAAGGGAATAGACAAATTAATTAGAAGCTCCTGGAGGACGGGGACCACCTCTACAAAAAATAAAAAATCTGTACCTTCCCCATCTCACACAGTGTCCCAGGACCCTGCGGGGCAGTGGAGGTGCACCTATAAATATATAAGGCTATATTTGTATCCACTCCAAGTGAATGTACCATAATTATATGCCATAATGTGGATTAATCCTAGCAATATAGTATTGTGAAAAGCATATGTCCTTAAAGATTACATATAAAGTCAATAACATCTAAACACCCCTGCCCCACAAAAAAATCCACTGTTTTTGAATATATTCACATGTGACATTAAAAGGGAAAACCAGAGAATGATGATTTCAGTAGTGTTACCTTGGAATAAGGAAGAAGCTGGGTGATACAACTGAAGATCAAAGAGGTGAACATGAATGGAAATTCATTTCCTAGTTTTCATGTTGGTGGTAATGTCATAGGTATTTGTTGTATTACTTTATTTTTTTTATTTTTTTATTTTTTTTTATTTTTTGAGACGGAGTCTCGCTTTGTCGCCCAGGCTGGAGTGCAGTGGCGCAATCTCGGCTCACTGCAAGCTCCGCCTCCCGGGTTCACGCCATTCTCCTGCCTCAGCCTCCCGAGTAGCTGGGACTACAGGCACCCGTCACCGCGCCCGGCTAATTTTTTTTTTCTATTTTTAGTAGAGACGGGGTTTCACCATGGTCTCGATCTCCTGACCTTGTGATCCGCCCGCCTCGGCCTCCCAAAGTGCTGGGATTACAGGCGTGAGCCACCGCGCCCGGCCTGTTGTATTACTTTAAATGAATGAATGAATGAATGAGGGTCTTGAATGCAACAACAATGAGAATGTGTCATGAACCAAGAATAATGATGTATCTAATTCTATGCATCTGAGCTCAAAATTTTTTTCCTTTTTACTTTCTGTATCTGTTTGATATAAATAAGGGGAAAGATGGTGGGGGAGGAGTGATGTTTTAAATTACTCATCATCAATAAAATGGATACTCTGGAAAAATGTGTCACATTTCTCCTGTGGTTTCTAGTACCCTCTGACCAACTACCACTTTTGCCTCGGCATTTAAGCATCCCAATTTTAGGAGATTGGTGATAGTGGAAAGTCAGTGAAACATCTTAAGCTTGCATAAGAATTTTGCAAAACATCTAGTTCTAGATCCTTGAGGAATCGCCATACTGTTTTCCATAATGGTTGAACTAGTTTACAATCCCACCAACAGTGTAAAAGTGTTCCTATTTCTCCACATCCTCTCCAGCACCTATTGTTTCCTGACTTTTTAATGATCGCCATTCTAACTGGTGTGAGATGGTATCTCATTGTGGTTTTGATTTGCATTTCTCTGATAGCCAGTGATGATGAGCATTTTTTCATGTGTCTGTTGGCTGTATGAATGTCTTCATTTGAGAAATGTCTGTTCATGTCCTTTCCCCACTTTTTGATGAGGTTGTTTGTTTTTTTCTTGTAAATTTGTTTGAGTTCTTTGTAGGTTCTGGATATTAGCCCTTTGTCAGATGAGTAGATTGCAAAAATGTTCTCCCATTCTGTAGGTTGCCTGTTCACTCTGATGGTAGTTTATTTTGCTGTGCAGAAGCTCTTTAGTTTAATGAGATCCCATTCAACTCGTCATTTAATGGGTTCTGACGAGTTGATGGGTGCAGCACACCAACATCGCACAAGTATACATATGTAACAAACCTGCACGTTATGCACATGTACCCTAGAACTCAAAGTATAATTAAAAAAAAAAAAAAAAAAGAATTTTGCAAAACAAGTAGTGTTTCTTTTTTAAAAAAAAAAAAAAAAAGTTAGTTTGGAAGCCTTATATCAGATAGATTCATTTGGGAGATCACCTTCAGGGAAACCAACTATTAGGCTGTCACCGTAACACAATTTTTAATGAGGAATCCCTTGACCAAGTAAGTAGTATCAGCAGAAATTAAGAAGAAAGAGCAAGTCCAAGAGCATCGGTGGTTCATAGAATTAAAGATATCGTGGTTCTTAGAATTAAACAAGATGTGCCAGTTATAAACAAACAAAATAATTAAAAGATGAAGTGAATAAGAGAATACATCAACAAGTCTAAGGTTTCTATCAGGGGCATTTCAAGATCTTATATGACCTCATACAATTCTCTTTAGAAAAAGAATACATAATTAGGAGTCAAAATTAGGTACAAAAGTGAATATTTATTTAGAAGGGGCTAATGCAAATGAGCAGCCCACTCATTTGTTTAATTTTAACAAATGTCTGAAGTTTAATGTTATTAACTTCATGGTAAATTTGTCTCTGGATTTTAACCTGATATTGTGACAAGCCTACCATAGAGTGGTTGGGAAGACCTCCTTCATTGGGAAAGGAAAATATAAAAACTTCAGTTTGACTAAACTTTTATGATCTTAGAGTCAGAAAGAGGCCTTAGAAAATGCATAAATAGGCCGGGCGCGGTGGCTCAAGCCTGTAATCCCAGCACTTTGGGAGGCCGAGACGGGCGGATCACGAGGTCAGGAGATCGAGACCATCCTGGCTAATACGGTGAAACCCCGTCTCTACTAAAAAAAAATACAAAAAAACTAGCCGGGGGAGATGGCGGGCGCCTGTAGTCCCAGCTACTCCGGAGGCTGAGGCAGGAGAACGGCGTGAAGCCGGGAGGCGGAGCTTGCAGTGAGCCGAGATCGCGCCACTGCACTCCAGCCTGGGCGACAGAGCGAGACTCCGTCTCAAAAAAAAAAAAAAAAGAAAATGCATAAATACCTAAATAAATCCACATTCCTTTTCTCATGCATGAGTTGAGGCAGTCTTAATAGAAGCCTAAAATCTGAGGTGACCTTGCACATTACAAATACACACTGTCGTGCTTACTGGATATTCCCATGATACATTGTTGGCCAATAATCCACTTTTGCTCACTTTTTAAACTCTTACCTTTCACCTTAGTGATGTACTCTGCTGCCAAAAAGACACTGATTTTATTCACACAGAAACACAAATACCATAAGCAATACTGTTGAATGTTCAGAGCTTCAGGTCCCTGACTCTAGGCCTTTTCAGGAGCTCCATCTCAAATTGACTTACACATCTATCACAGGGCCTGTTCTATAATGGATAGTCAAAAATATTTGTGAAAGAGATGAAATGCATGCTCTGTATACGAAAGCACAGGAGACCAGGCACAGTGGCTCCTGCCTGCAATCCCAGCGGTTTCGGAGGCTGAGGCAGGTGGATTACTTGAGGCCAGGAGTTTGAAACCAGCCTGGGCAACAAGATGAAACCTCGTCTCTACTAAAAATACAAAAATTAGCAGGGCATGGGGGTGGGTGACTGTAATCCCAGCTACTTGGGAAGCTGAGCAACAAGAATCGCTTGAACCCGGGAGGCGGAGGTTGCAGCGAACCAAGATCACGCCACTGCACTCCAGCCTGAGCAACAGAGTGAGACTGTCTTGTAAGAAAGAAGGGAGGGAGGAAGGGAGGAAGGGAGGAAGGGAGGAAGGGAGGAAGGAAGGGAGGAAGGGAGGAAGGGAGGAAGGAAAAGGAATTTTTCACTTTCTCTTAGTGTGGTACAGATAACGTATGCTTTCCCAGTTAGAGGGAAATGACTCTAAAAGGCTAGCCGGACTTCTTTCATTCACTTCAATATGATTCTCTCATTTTTCTGTGGTCTGTTCTCAGTGTTCTCTCTTGAACCCCATGGGAATCATTTTTTTCATGTGTTCTGAACATGGAGAAAGGTCAACTGACTAATTCAGATAAAACCTCCTGAAGTGACAATACCATAACGATCTTGCCTCAATGTGAGGCCTGATCTTCAACTTTGAAAGTTTAGAAAATTCATTATGTGGGTTCATATGATAGTGATCAGCCTCCAAATTTAATTGAAAGAAAGTGACTTTATCAATGGCATTTAGACTAATGCTTACCACATAGTAGGTGCTCAGTAACTGTTGGTTAAATTAATGACTAAAAGAAGAGACAATTACATGAAAGTTGGTTGGAGATAACAGATACTTTAGTATATACATAGAGGACTTTTGAAAAGCTGGAAAAATAGGTCAAACTTTGAATTGCAGATAAACACAAATCCAAACTTTATTCAGAAGACAGTAGGAATGGGGCCTTTGAAGATTTTAGAGCCAAAAGAAGTGACATGATCAAAGTGGCGCCTTAGGAAAATTAATTTGGCAGTACAATTCAGGATGGATGGCAGGTTAGCAGACTATTATTGAAGTATAGGCATATAGAAAACAAGAGCCAGAACTGGGGTGTTATTGGGGAAAAAAAAAAAGACAAATACAAGAAACTAGAAAAGTAATTCACGGGACTAATTTGACATGGTTTGGAGGATAGGAAAAGAAGAGAAACGATGAAAATTATTCATATTTCTAGAGTAGCAGATGGAAGAATGGATCTGTAACAACAACAAAAAAACATATAAGCTCAGCTTGGTCTTGTATGCTCTTTGTCAATGTTTTTATTTATCCCCTTCGTTAAATCCCTGTCCAATTCCCTTTTCAGAATCTTTCCTACCTCTCTCACATCATTTACCACATTGGAGGTCATCTCATTTTTATTCAATAACCACACTTCTTTCTTCTCAGACATGTAATTTATGGTAAATTCTCTCTCTTGCCCTTGTGTTTTCATTTTGGACAGTTTCTAGTGTTTTCACTAATAGAGTGTTACTTTTATCCAGTGTATTTTTCAGCTAAGAAATTGTAGTTTTCATTTCTAGGAGTTCAGTTTGGGTCTTTTTAATATCTTTCCTGTCTCTACTTAACCATATTTAGTCTTTCCTCTAGCTTTTTCACAATATGGAATGCAGTTATAATACTGTTTTATACTGTTTTTAACTACATTCCTTTATCCAAAAATCTCAACTAACTCCAAGTCGGATATGTATCAGAAAAAAACCATATAAAGGCACATTATAATCAGATTGCTGACCACTACTAATGAAGAGAAAATTGAAGAACAGTTAGAAGAAGTGAAGATTAGCCGATCATGGTGGCTCATACTGTAATCCCAGCACTTTGGGAGGCTGAGGCAGGAGAATGGCTTGAGCCCAGGAGTTCAAAACCAGCCTGGCAACATAGTGAGACCCTGTCTCTATAAAAAATTTAAAATTTTATTTTATTTTATTTTATTTTATTTTTGAGACGGAGTCTCGCTCTGTCGCCCAGGCTGGGGTGCAGTGGCCGGATCTCAGCTCACTGCAAGCTCCACCTCCTGGGTTCACGCCATTCTCCTGCCTCAGCCTCCCGAGTAGCTGGGACTACAGGCGCCCGCCACCTCGCCCAGCTAATTTTTTGTATTTTTTAGTAGAGACGGGGTTTCACCGTGTTAGCCAGCATGGTCTCGATCTCCTGACCTCGTGATCCACCCATCTCGGCCTCCCAAAGTACTGGGATTACAGGCTTGAGCCACTGCGCCCGGCCAAAAAATTTAAAATTTTAATAATTAGCCAGGTGTGGTAGTCTTGGCTATTCAGGAGGCTGTGGCAGGAGGATCGCTTGAGCCCAAGATTTTGAGGCTGCAGTGAGCTATGATCACACCACTGCACTCCAGCCTAGGTGACAGCAAGATACAGACTCTTAAAAAATTAAAATTATAAATAAATAAATACATGTATATGCATTTGATTCAGAGCTTCAAAATATATGAAGGAAAAACTTATAGATCTGAAGGAAAAATAGATAAATCCACATTTATACCTAGATTACAAGTAGATAGAAAATCCATAAGGACATAAAAGACTTGAAAAATGTTATTAGCAAAATGAATTTTAGATCTAAATGTAAAAAAATGAAATCATATAAGCCCTAGGAAAAAAACAGGATGAATTCCTTTAGAACTGGGAGAAGGGAAAATCTTTTCTTAATTATTATTCAAAATCAGAAGAAATCATAATAAAGGCTGACAATTTTTAAAACATAAGGATTAAAGTAAAAAACATTTGCATGGGTATAGAAAGCACCGTAAGCATGGCAAAATACAAATGAAAAACAGAAGATAATTGCAGCTTGTACCACAGACAAAAGGCTGATTTGCCTTAAAAACTGAGATGATTACACTAAAAGTATGATAGGACAATGGATAAAACTCACAAATAGTTCACAAAAAAAGATAGCACATGTTTCTTAAATATATGAAAAGATAATTGAGCTCACTCGTAGTAAGAGAAAGTCCATTGAAAGCAACACTAAGACATTCCTTAGCTATCATTTTATCTCAACTATCAAACTGTCAGAAGTCCAAAAATGTGACAGCACATTCTGTTAGCATGGCTGTGAATTATCAGCCACTCTCATACATTACCAATGGCAATGCAAAATTATACAACCCCATGCAAGAGAATTAGCATTATCTAATTAAATTATATATGCCAATGAACTTCCAGGAAACTACCTTGAGGAGACATTTCCATATACAAAAATATATTTCAAAGATGTTTCATTGTAACATAATTTGTGATAGCAATGGATTAGAAACAACCTAAATGTCCATCAGTATGGGATTATTGAATAAGCTCTAGTATTCACTAGTTAACTCAGAGCTTGAATTTAGCATCACTAAACCTGACATAATGTGCCTTCTGGTAAGATGTATTATGAAATACATAGCATTACCTATAAAGAATTCTTGTCAAGCTCATTTTCATCTGAATTTAATCAAGATTTTAGGCTTAACTCCTAGTTTTCAGGAAATATAGAGGATATAGGGATTAGATAGTGACACCAGGAAGAAGTAATTAGACAAATCCAGAATGTGGTGCTTTCCACAAGAAAATAGGTCTACTCACTTGAAAAAAAAAACCAATGTTACGAAGAAAAAAAAGTGAGGATATGTTCTAGATTTTATAAGCCTGAAAAGACAAAAAAGTGCTATGAGAGAAACTTCATTAGTTCTTGTTCATATTAAGCATGTATAAGAAATATTTTGGGGACAATTGGGGAAATTGAAATACAGACTGAAAGATGATTTTAGGGAATTCGTATTGTGGTTATATAGGGGTATGTCCTTATCCTTACAACAGGCGTATTATAGCATTTAGGGTGAAGTTTGATGTCTGCAGTTTATTTTAAAATGACTCCAAAAAAGTGAGAAAAAGTAGATATTGCAAAAAATGCTAGTAATTATTGGATCTAGGTGATATAGGCTTGTTCATTGTATTGTTCTCTCAACTTTTCTGTTTGAACGTTTTTATTAAAATATTGAAATTTTTCACTATTATTAGTCTAAGTGGAGGTTTTTTCTTCTCTATCTTGTAGGCACTTTGTGAAGCCTTTCAATCCGAGGACTTTCACCTTTCTTTACTTCTAGGATATCCTTGTCATTTCTCCAGATATTCCCTCCCCTCCATTTTTTTTTCTGTCTTGGATTCATGTTACATATATTGGTTTCAACATTACCATTTCCTGACTCCATATGGTTTTTCTTTTATGTTTTACCTTAAAAAACTTTTTTAAAAGGTTCTTCGTAGCGTTTCCGACCTTATTTCCCAGCTCACAAGTTTGTTCTTTGGATTTACTCATTTTTCACATACTCCTTTCATTGAGTGCTTTTCTTTCAATCATTATATGTTTGAGTCCCAACATAATTTTCTTGTTCTTTTTTCCTTTTCCCAATATCCTCTCTTAACTCTTTAAGGATATTTAATGTTTGCTTTAAATTCTTGTTCTGTTTGGTCTATTAATTCTCTGTTAGAATATTTCATTTTGTTTTTCCTGTACAATGCCTGTACTCCTCAGATGTTTCGACTGGAGCATCTCCTATTATCTGCCCATCACCCCCACTTCACCCCCTATTGGGGAACTCTGCCCCTCGTGGAAGCTTGCTTCTCTGCTCTGCTGTCTCCTAAGAGCTGCCTTCTTGCATTCACTTGAGGTGAGGGGAGGTGGGGAAGGATCCAGAGGAAACAATTGGAGCCAACTAGTCTGCCTGCACCTGTAATTACCTTACCTCCTCCAGGTTCTTTTCTTCTTCTTCTTTTTTTTTTTTTAGATGGAGTTTTGCTCTTGTTGCCCAGGGTGGAGTGCAATGGCACAATCTCGGTTCACTGCAACCTCTGCCTCCCGGGTTCAAGTGATTCTCCTGCCTCAACCTCCTGAGTAGCTGGGATTACAGGCATGCGCCACCATGCCTGGCTAATTTTGTATTTTTAGTAGAGATGGGGTTTCTCCATGTTGGTCAGGCTGGTCTCAAACGCCTGACCTCAGGTGATCTGCCCGCCTCGGCCTCCCAAAGTGCTGGAATTACAGGCGTGAGCCACCGTACCCAGCCCTCCTCCTCCAGGTTCTAACACTGCCCCAATATTGCCCTGACACTAGCCTGATGCTGGTATTACTGATATTTTTCTTCCACACAGTAGAGAAAGAGTAAGTAATGATGTGCCCAGTTCAATGTAGGGGAGAAAGAAAAAGACAAACACAAGTAAATTCTCATCTGGAATATCTATTTTCATGACACTGGTGCTCTTGTTCAGACTGCCATTTCCTTCCATTCAGAAACTGGTAAGACTCTTTTTACTCCCAAAGGTTTCTTACAGTAAGCATCCTCACAGTTGGGTTGAAGGGGGAAGACATGGTAATTTTCTGTCTTGTCCCCAAAGGTCATTTTTGCAAGATATTTTACTTTTTTTTTTCCCACTCAGAGACAGAGCCTCACTCTGTTGCCCAGGCTGAAGTACAGTGGTGCAATCTTGGGCTCACTACAGCCTTGAATTCCCAATCTTAAGCTATCCTCCCACATCAGCCTCCTCAGTAGCTGGAAATACAGGCACACACCACCACTTCTGGCTAATTTTTAAATTTTTTTGTAGAGATGAGGTCTCACTATGTTGCCCTGGCTGGTCTCGAACTCCTGGGCTCAAGCAATCCTTCTGCCTTTGCCTCCCAAAGTGCTGGGATTACACGTGTGAGCCACTGCACCTGGCAGTAATTGTTTTTAAATGCAGAATAATCTGTGCATATGCTACGTGTGTGCGTGTGTGTGTGTGTGTGTTATGCATAGACTATCTTAAGAAAACATGAGAAACCAGTAAGAGTGACTGCCTTTGGGGAGGAACAATGGAAGACACATGGGAAAGATTTACTTTTTTCCTGTATACTCTTCAGTATTATTTATTTCTTTTACCTTGTGCACATATTACTTATTCTCTGTCTATATGTATTTTTTTATTTTACTTTACAATTTTTCTTTACCATTTCTGAAACCTAAAATAACTGGTAAATGGGAGGAGTGGGATGATGTTGGAAGATGATAAATTTAGTTTAGAGAAGTATTTAAATATGGGTTTGTTACTTGCATATATAGAAACATATAAAAGTAAGAGTTTAAAAATGTTTGTTCTAGTCTTCATTTACCTAAAGGCTTACATGTTGCCTATTTAAAATTGGTCTAAGGATTACAGAGAACTAAAAATTAGATTGGATCTAACAGTTACGCTTTTTGTGTTTCTAAATGATTTTATACTTTTCATCATGTAATCTGCCTTTTCTATGAGCTTTGCACCTCTGGCCATACCAGGTTTTGTTTCTGTGACTTTTCATTCCAACCACAGATGTTGCTGTTCCTTTTGCATATATAACCTATAAACATGCTGAAATAGCCCAAATTTTTAAAACTGTATATAATTTAAGATTTCTTCCTGAAACAGGTAGACCTTGTCAGTCCCCTGCCCACCTTTGGGTCTGACTATTGTATTTATGCCAGCAACTTCCCAGGTGCTGAAGATCCTCTGGCAACAGAAGCCTCTGCCCCTTTAGGGAGGCCAGTCAGCAAATGAAGAGAATTAAGGTCTCTTGGGAAAAGCCCTGAACCAATGACTGGCAGAGTTGGGTTATAAACACCCCAACATCCTTCCCAGGTGGGATAACTCAGAAATACTTATTTTCACTGACTCTCAGAGTTCCGTTTAACCACAGTGACAACTGGCTTCATAACTTGGTGGCCTTCCCTTCCCTTTTTCAGTTTCCCACATTCTTCTACTGGTATTTTCTGGAATCTCCTCCAAAATAAACTATTTACACTCAAATCCTTATCTCAAGGTCTGTTTGTGGGGAATCTGAATTAACCATAAGGGCTGAAATCAGATGAGATATACTATCCTAGATGCTTTTAGAGCTATCAAATACCAGAAGAGAAGGAGGCCTTAGGGATTGTTTATTCTTTTTTTTTTTCTTTTCATTTGTTAATGATTTCATTACTTTCATCCCAGAGAAGCTAAGGAAGGGATTGTTTATTCTAATCAAGCCATATTGCTCAGTATGGGATGTTTGTAGGCCTGGCATGGTGGCTCATGCCAGTAATCCCAACAATTTGGGAGGCTGAAGCTTGAGGATCCCTTGAGGCTAAGAGTTTTGAGACCAGCCTGGGCAACACAGGGAGCCTTCTCTCTACAAAAATAAATTAATTAATTAATTAAAATAAATAATGGGAGGTTTGTAAAGTGATTTTCTATAAACAGATGCTTATTTTTAGTGCACTTGCATTATAATAGGAGAAGTAATGTTTTGCCTATTAATTCAACAAGTATGTATGGGTGTGGGACTACTATGTAAGGTGTCCTGTTAGGCTCTAAAATTGATACAAAGATTAAGAAAGTGACCTTGCCAGGCACAGTGGCTCACACTTGTAATTCCCAACACTGGGAGGCCAAGGTGGGCAGATCGCTTGATCCCAGGAGTTCAAGACCAGCCTGAGCATCATGGCAAAACCCTGTCTCTACGAAATATACAAAAAGTAGTTGGCATCATGGCATGTGCTTGTGGTCCCAGCTACTTGGGAGGCTGAGGCAGGAGGATCATTTGAGCCCTACAGTCAGATGTTGTAGTGAGCCAAGATCATGCCACTACACTTTAGCCTGGGTAACAGAGCCAGACCCTGTTCCCCCCATCCCTTTCACCCAAAAAAATGACCTCTTATCCTAAAGGCATTCATAGGCTAGTGCTAGGGGAAAAAATTCTGCAAGGTAGAATATTCAGAGGTGCGTGCAGAATGCTGTAGGTGTTTTAAGGAAGAAAAAAATTCTATGCAGCTAGAGAGAATCACAAAGAAGGTGGCATATAAATTTTAATTTCAATAGGTGCGATGAGAAAAGGTCCTTTTGATGAGGGAAAGCACTGGGTGTATTTAGGAAATGGTAAGCGTAGCCTCATTACTGGGGTGTTGGTATGTACAAGGAAAAAGTGAAAAATAAAACCAGAAAGGCTTGAATACCAGACTAAGGAATTTGGTCTTAATTTGCTAGGTTTTGAAGGCCATCAGAGCTTACTTTTAAAACAGGCATTAGAGGCTGGGCGTGGCAGCTCACACCTGTAATTCCAGCACTTTGGGAGGCCGAAGTGGGTGGATCAGTTGAGGCCAGGAGCTTGAGACCAGCCTGGCCAACATGGTGAAAACCCATCTCTACTAAAAATACAAAAATTAGCCAGGCGTGGTGGTGCATACCTGTAATCCCAGCTACTCAGGAGGCCGAGGCACAAGAATCGCTTGAAACCGGGAGGTAGAGGTTGTAGTGAGCCAAGATTGTGCCAGTGCATTCCAGCCTGGTGACAGAGCAAGACTCTGTTTCAAAAAAAAAAAAAAAGAAGAAGAAGAAGAAGAAGAAGGAGAAGGAGAAGGAGAAGGGAAGCATTAGAGGGCCTGGTGGAATAGAAGATAAAAGAAACTTGCAGAGACATGTTAGAAGTTTCAAAAATAATAGAAGAAAAAGTGGATATCAATGGAAAGCTTGAAATTCTCTGTTCTTTCCTGATTGAAAGAACTTAGACAACCCTCCTTAATTTGAATAGATATCTTCTGATATATTATTCTGTGTCTGTATGGATTTTGGGATCTGTAACTAAGTTTGCTTAAAGTAGAGCACTGAACAATAATCAAGGCAATGATTTAAGAAATAAACTGGGCACAGTGTGTATGCTTATAGTCCTGACTACTCAGGAAGCTGCCACAGGAGGATCGCTTAAGTCCAGGAACTCGAGTCCTGCCTGAGTAACATAGCAAGACCCTATCTCTGAAAATAAATAATAATACATTTTAAAAATAAACAAATAAGATTTAAAAAACAATAACACTTCAAGGAAAGAAAAAGGACCTTAAACACTTACACACTTCTGGTGAGAGCTGAAATTGGGTTAAACATTTAAAAGCAATATAGCAGGATGTAGCAGAGGCTTTAAAAACATGTATACCCTTTGGGACAGGTGCAGTGGCTCACACCTGTAATCTCAGCACTTTGGGTGGCTGAGGTGGGAGGATCACTTGAGTCCAGAAGTTAGAGACCAGCTTAAGCAACATAGGGAGACCCTGTCTCCACAAATAATAAAAAATTAGCCAGGTGTGTTGGTGCATACCTGTAGTCCCAGCTAGTTACTTAGGAAGCTGAGGTAGGAGAACTGCTTGAGCCCAGGAAGTTGAGGCTTCAGTGTGCTATGATCATGCCGCAGCACTCAGCTTCAGCAACAAAGAACCTGTCTGAAACAAACATACATACCCTTTGATTCAATAAAAGAAAACAATCACGCAGATGGTCCAAGAAGCATATTTGAGGGTGTTTTTACATTCTTACCTAATTAAAAAGAAAGAATGTCTAAATTTTTTTTTTAAAAAAAGCACTGGCCAGCTGGGCATGGTGGCTTATGCCTGTAATCCCAGCACTTTGGGAGGCCAAGGCAGGCAGATCACGACGTCAGGAATTCGAGACCAGCCTGACCAACATGGTGAAATCTCGTCTCTACTAAAAATACAAAAATTAGCCAGGTGTGGCTGCGCATGCCTGTAATCCCAGTTATTCAGGAGGCTGAGGCAGGAGAATTGCTTGAACCGGGGAGGCAGAGGTTGAAGTGAGTCGAGATCACATTGCTGCACTTCAGCCTGGGTGACAGAGTGAGACTCCGTCTCAAAAAAAAAAAAAAAAGCACTGGCCAAATACAGTAAATTTACACAAGGGAATACTTTTCAGTATTAGTAATGATATAAATGCATATTAATTGCATTGAAAGTTCACCATACATTGTATCATCTTGGTTCATTGGTAAATATGTGTTAGAACAGCTTTTGCTTCTTAGTGCAATCTTGCAATTGTGGGGACTTGGTTAATTAAACCTTGGCTTGAAAAGACCTCTTTTAAGTCAAAGTAATCTACATATGAAACAATCCCTATCAAAATTCCAATGGCATTTTTTTGCAGAAATAAAATAATTCATATAAAATCTCAAGGAATCTCAAATAGCCAAAACAATTTAAAAAAAAAAGAAGAGCAAGGTCAAAAGATTCAAACTTCATGATTTCAAAGCATGTTCCAAAGTTACAGTAATTAAAACAGTGTGGTGCTGACATAAGGATGACAAGTAGACCAGTGAAATAAGGCAACCAAGAAATAAATCCTCCCATAGGTGGCCAAATAATCTTAAACAAGGGTGCCAAGAACACTCAATGGGGTAAAGACTGTCTTCAAATAGTGTTGTGAAAACTGAATCTTCACATGTCAAGGAATTATGTTGGGGTTGGGTGCTATGTTTCATGCCTGTAATCCTAGTTCTTCATATGACCAAGGTAGGAGGATTGCTTGAGGCCAGGAATTCAAGACCAGCTTGAGCAACATAGGGAGACCCCACCTCTCCCAAAATTAAAAAAAAAAAAAAAATAGGTGGGCATGGTGGCACACACCTGTAGTCTCAGCTATTTGAAAGGCTGAAGTGGGAGGACTGCTTGAAACTGGGACGTCAAAGTGTCAGTAAGTGGTGATTGTGCTACTGCATTCCAGCCTATGTGACAGAGTGAGACCCTGAAAAAAAAGACAGACAGACAGAAAGAGAGAGAGAGAGAGAGAGAGAAAGAGAAGAGGATAGAAGAGAAGAGAAAAGAAGAGAAGAGAAGAGAAAAAAAAGAAGAGAAGAGAAAAAGGACCTTATATTTAGGTCCTTACATTTAAGGACCTAAAACTAATAAACTCCTACAAGAAAATGTGGGGGGAAGCTTCATGACATTGGACTTGGCAATGATTTCTAGGATATAACACCAAAAGCACAGACAACAAAGGCAAAAATAGACAAATGGGACTACATCAAACTTAAAAACGTTTGTGTATCAAAGAACACAATTAACAGAGTGAAAAAGGCAACCTACAGAATGGGAGAAAAAATTTGCAAATCATATATTTGAGAAGGTGTGTTAAAGCAAACTAAATGTGGCCTGAGAAGGACTCCGTACTTCTATATTTGGGTTCTGATAACCTAACTTAATAGGTGGACAAGATTGAAAACCTAACTTAGCAGTATGCACCTGTAACAATAGCTGAGTCTTGGCCAATCCCAGCAACCATACTTCAACCACTCATACACTGCTGAATGTTCAAACCGTATTCAAGTAAGTCAAATGCTGAGCTGTAACCAATCCAGTTGTTTCTGTACCTCACTTCTGATTTCTGTATGTCACTTTGTCTATAAATTTGTTCTGACCATGAGGTATCCCTGAAGTCTCTCTGAATCTGCTGTGATCTGGGGGCTGCCCGGTTTGCAAATTGTTAATTGCTCAATCAAACTCCTTTAAATTTAATTTGGCTGAAGTTTTTATTTTAATAGGTGTTAATATCCAAAATATATAAACTACTCCTATAATTCAACAACAAAAAGTGATATAACTCCATTACAGAATGAGCAAAGTACTATGGAAAACAGTTTGGAGATTTCCCAAAGAACTCAGAACTACCATTTGACTCGGCAATCTCATTACTGGATATATACCCAGAGGAATATAAATCGTTCTACCATAGACACATGCACGTGTATGTTCATCGCAGCACTATTCACAATAGCAAAGACATAAAATCAACCTAAGTGTCCATCAGGGGTGGACTGGATAAAGAAAATATGGTACACATATACCGTGGAATACTATGGAGCCGTAAAAAAGAATGAGATTGGTGTGGCTGGCAAGATGGCCGAATAGGAACAGCTCTGGTCTGTAGCTCCCAGTGAGATCAACATAGAAGGCGGGTGATTTCTGCATTTCCAACTGAGGTACCCGGGTCATGTCATAGGGACTGTTTAGACAGTGGGCACAGCCCACGGAGGGCGAGCCGAAGCAGGGTGGGGAATCACCTTACCTGGGAAGTGCAAGGGGTCAGGGAACTCCCTCCCCTAGCCAAGGGAAGCTGTGAGGGACTGTGCCTTGAGGAATGGTGCATTCTGGCCCAGATACTACACTTACGCATGGTCGTCACAACCCACAGACCAGGATATTCCCCTGGGTGCCTATACCACCATGGCCCCGGTTTCAAGCAAAAAACTGGGCAGCCATTTGGGCAGACACTGAACTAGCTGCAGGAGTTGTTTTTTATTTTTCCATACCCCCATAGCGCCTGGAACGCCAGTGAGACAGAACCATTCGCTTCCCTGGAAAGGGGGCTGAAGCCAGGGAACCAAGTGGTCTAGCTCAGCAGATCCCACCCCCACAGAGCCTAGCAAGCTAAGATCCACTGGCTTGAAATTCTGGCTGCCAGCATAGCAATCTGAAGTTGACCTGGGATGGTAGAGCTTGGTAGGGGGAGGGGCGTCCGCCATTACTGAGGCTTGAGTAGGCAATTTTCCCTTCACAGTGTAAACAAAGCCACTGGGAAGTTTGAAATGTTCATCGCAGCTAGCCAGACTAATAAAGAACTAATAAAGACTAATAAAGAAGAAAAGAGAGAAGAATCAAATAGACACAATGAAAAATGATAATGGGAACATCATCACTGATCCCACAGAAATACAAACTACCATTAGAGAATACTATAAACACCTCTTCACAAATAAACTAGAAAATCTAGAAGAAATGAATAAATTCCTGGACACATGCACCCTTCCAAGACTAAACCAGGAAGAAGTTGAATCCCTGAAGAGACCAATAACAAGTTCTGAAATTGAGGCAGTAATTAATAGCCTACCAACCAAAAAAAGTCCAGGACCAGATGGATTCACAGTTGAATTCTACCAAGGTACAAAGATGAGCTGGTACCATTCCTTCTGAAATTATTCCAAACAATAGAAAAAGAAAGACTCCTCCCTAACTCATTTTACCAGGCCAGTATCATCCTCATACCAAAACCTGGCAGAGACACAACAAAAAAAGAAAATTTCAGGCCAATATCCCTGATGAACATCGATGTGAAAATCCTCAATAAAATACTGGCAAACCAAATCCAACAGCACATCAAAAAGCTTATCCACCACAATCAAGTCGGCTTCATCCCTGGGATGCAAGGCTGGTTCAACATACTCAAATAATAAACGTAATCTATCACATAAACAGAACCAATGACAAAAACCATACAATTATTTCAATAGATGCAGAAAAGGCCTTCGATAGAATTCAACACCCCTTTGTGTTAAAAACTCTCAATAAACGAGGTATTGATGGAACATATCTCAAAATAATAAGAGCTATTTATGACAAACCCACAACCAATATCATACTGAATAGGCAAAAGCTGGAAGCATTCCCTTTGAAAACTGGCACAAGACAAGGATGCTCTCTGTCATCACTGCCATTCAACATGGTATTGGAAGTTCTGACCAGGGTAATTAGGCAAGAGAAAGAAGTAAGGTATATTCAAATAGGAAGAGAGGAAGTCAAATTGACTCTGTTTGCAGATGACATGATTGTATATTTAGAAAACTCCATAGTCTTAGCCCCAAATCTCCTTAAGTTGATAAGCAACTTCAGCAAAGTCTCAGGATACAAAATCAATGTGCAAGCATTCCTATACACCAATAATAGGCAAACAAAATCATGAGTGAACTCCCATTCACAATTGCTACAAAGAGAATAAAATACCTAGGAATACAACTTACAAGGATGTGAAGAACCTCTTCAAGGAGAACTACAAACCACTGCTTAAGGAAATAAGAGAGGACATAAAGAAATGGAAAAAACATTCCATGCTCATGGATAGGAAGAATCAATATCATGAAAATGGCCATACTGCCCAAAGTAATTTATAGATTCAATGCCATCCCCATCAAACTACCATTCACTTTTTTCACAGAATTAGAAAAAGCTACTTTAAAGTTCATATGGAACCAAAAAAGAGCCCACATTGCCAAGACAATCCTAAGCAAAAAGAACAAAGCTGGAGGCATCACACTACCTGACTTCAAACTATACTACAAGGCTACAGTAACCAAAACAGCATGATACTGGTACCAAAACAGAGATATAGACCAATGGAACAGAACAGAGGCCTCAGAGATAACACCACACATCTACAACCATCTGATCTTTGACAAACCTGACAAAAAAAACAACGGGGAAGGTATTCCCTGTTTAATAAATGATGCTGGGAAAACTGGCTAGCCATATGCAGAAAACTGAAACTGGACCTCTTCCTTACACCTTATACAAAAATTAATTCAAGATAGATTAAAGACTTAAACGTAACACCTAAAACCATAAAAACCCTAAAAGAAAACCTAGGCAATACCATTCAGGACATAAGCATTGGCAAAGACTTCATGACTAAAACACCAAAAGCAATGGCGACAAAAACCAAAATTGATAACTGGGATCTAATTAAACTAAAGAGCTTCTGCACAGCAAAATAAACTACCATCAGAGTCAACAGGCAACCTACAGAATGGGAGAAAATTTTTGCAATCTACCCATCTGACAAAGGGCTAATATCCAGAATCTACAAAGAACTTAAACAAATTTACAAGAAAAAGTCAAACAACCCTATGAAAAAGTGGGTGAAGGATATGAGCAGACACTTCTCAAAAGAAGACATTTATGCAGCCAACAGACACATGAAAAAATGCTCATCATCACTGGCCATCAGAGAAATGCAAATCAAAACCACAACGAGATACCATCTCACACCAGTTAGAATGGCAATCATTAAAAAGTCAGGAAACAAGCTGGGCGCGGTGGCTCAAGCCTGTAATCCCAGCACTTTGGGAGGCCAAGACGGGCGGATCACGAGGTCAGGAGATCGAGACCATCCTGGCTAACACGGTGAAACCCCGTCTCTACTAAAAAATACAAAAAACTAGCTGGGCGA